>NC_088205.1:9986656-10289450 GCF_037126465.1 Ornithodoros turicata | reverse complement strand
TTCTTCGTAGTAGTCACACGTTAGAAAGGCGTAATGTCTATATGTGTCACACGTACCCCTATGAAAGCCGCGTTTTCCTCAACTAGTTTTAAGACTTATATTGGATTGGATTGGATTGGATTGGAAAAAGAAAGAAAAATATGGAGAGGTTAGTCCCGACCCAGTCAGAACTGGCTACTCCAAAACGCGTTTGTGGGTGAAAAAAACAGGAGCTAGGAAAAAGAGAAGAACAAACAAACAAACAACCAAAAACAGGAAAGGACTTCTATTCATTTCCGTCGCGGCCCTTATTGCAACGGTTCAAATTACGCAGTCACCGAACCTCGTGAAATGAGGTACAGGAACTATAGGGTCCTGCCAATTCCATTCTCCTGAAGCTCCAGGCCTGAAGCTGGATGTAATAACTTTGTCGTGCTCCTTTCCACTTGTCCCCAAACCACCTATTTTTGCAGCCTATTCTTCGTGCGCGACTGTAATTTTGCCACCTCCCGTTTGTCGAGGAATTATCATGTGTTTTAGCCTTTCACTACTCGAACGACTACATGACATTCCTCTTTGGGGCGTGATGTAAGTGGGTAGTTAACACTACCGTTGTAATATACTGCTTCAACAGTAGTACAGGCTAGTACACATGCACTACACGTACTGTAGTACACAATAGAATAACAGACTACTGTGTGACTACTGTGCGACTACTGTAACGCCTTTGGCGCTGCACACATCCTAATAAAGAAATAAACAATCCGTTTTCAGTACCCCCCTCGCAAGCTCTCGAGCTCGACAATAACTTATCTTATATTCGGAATAACTACAATTCACAACTTTAGCAACAACAACTAATCCCAAATGCATATCCCCTCTTTCTTTTTGTTCCTTCCTTGCTCATCATAAGATATAACTTTGCACGCCACGAAGCATTCACGTCAGCCGAACTGAATGTGACAACATTTCGCTCTTCGGCTCCCAATTTCACCCTCTGTGAAGATTATTTCCGTCGAGCAATGCCCACCTGGCTAACAAAAAGCGATCCTATCAGTGTCATAAGGAAAAGGAGTAGTTCTATGCCGAGGAGATCCTTATGCATATGTGAATAGGAAAGCTTAGAAGTATACGCTGTGCTGCCAGTGGATAGAGTAATAAGAGATGAATACGAAAATATTCCGATACAGAGAATTCGGGTGCCGCCTGCTTTGCATAGCACAAAAATATTACTGGGAAGGAGCCGTTAGAAAAAGGCATGGCGCTGTTTCGTGGAAGCCTTGATGTTTGCGTGGAATGTTCTAACGCATGTGTGAGACGAAATGACATTTACATTTCTTTTGCTCAAAGGAGGTCTTAGGATGATGGTGTCAACGCGGTTTCTATATTTCTTGCGGTTTCTGTCTTTCCAACGATGCGAAACCGCGTGTTTCCAGATAGAAAGTTGGAGTCCAGATATCGAACCCGCACATAGCGAACTTTGTGGTTATTTTTCATCTTGGTGCGCTCCAAAAGTCGCGAGGAAGTCGAAAGCCATTTTCGAAGACCGTGATTTCCAATAAACTCCGTGATTCGCGTTCGCGCAGGAACTCGTGCCCGATTACGGTGGAGGCGATGGATGCACTTCACGCCCACCAGCTCCGACATATGTCGGCACACTTCCCTTAGAAGTCGGCCCAGGACGCACATTCCCCCAGGGCGTCAGTCGTGGCGTTGCCCACCTCTGCGAGACCGACAACGGCGAGCTCCTTCACCAGCGCCACCAGCACCACCACCCATTTCACGCTTGTTGCAGATCTGGGCACAGTTCTTGGTTTTAGTTTTTTGTTAATAATGAGGCAACTAACTTTCACCGTTTGTGAAGGATGCTTCCAAAAGAACGGCGGACTAGCTATTACTATCGCATTGGACTTTACCAGTCTACGCTGAATAATAAACGCTAAAAACACGGCCGGAACTTCCGGTCAGAGAAGTGTGTTCAGATTTACATTCTCAATAGACTTCGCTACGTAATAACCAATAAAGAACCATTGTTTCCTTCTCGTCAAAGTAAATATTTCTTTCTTCAACTCACTTATACAGCAACTTTACTAACAACGAAAAAAAAAAAAAAAGCTGCTTTGTTGCCGTCACACCAGTTGAAGGCCGCACCATATTCAGATAGTCTACGAGCCAAAATGAAGACCGACGAAGCAAAGCTGTTCCCGAAGTTCCGCTGCGTCCCCTTTTGAACACGAGTGAAGTGAACGACTTCTGTTTCATGACTCTCTTCCATTGAAAGTGGCAAAAAACTCTTCCGCCAAGCTTGACCCGCATGACGGATCTTCCCCCATTTGGCTCAGGCTGCAAACTGCCATTTCCTGCGGACGCTTCAAGTTCAATGGGTGGAATTTTGAAACGGCTCCGCTGCTCATCACTCCCCATATTGCGAGCAATTCAGTCAAAGTATACGTCTGACACGACGCGTGCTTTTTCTTTTCACTTTTTTTTTTTTGTGTGTGTGTGTAATCTGCCTCTACCGCAAAAGTGAATGGAAGCAGTACGCCGACAGCTTTTCCTTACAGCCCTAATTTTCGCAAATGTGCTCAAGTGTTCGAACGGTTGCTCGGGCTTACATGCTTCGGCGATCAAGAATGTATATGCTGGCGGTGTAGGGAGAATGTTTTACGTATGGCTTTGGCGGTTTCGGCAAGGGCTGTTTTCTTTTTTCTTTCTTTTTTACGATTTTTTTTCAACGAATTTTGGTGGAACGCTCGTGGAATGACGTTCTTGCGGCAGGATGACCGGTACTTTAGATTTGGCGGGTATCAAACGTTATCCATGGCAAGTAATATACTTCATGAATGTAAAACCAAGTAAAACTAGATCACGGCGACTTTACCGTTGTATAGGTCGTTTCACTGAGAACAGGTTGATGTTAGTAGACGACGTAGAATATTTGAAATATTTCGTTTAACGTCGCAACAGCTGCGGGTAGGTATATATGCAGTTGATAGCGTCCTGATAGAGATGTATAAACAGCTGTAAATATGTAATTCACGGATGATGAAGTGGAGAACACTGAACATATATTAACTAACTGCTCCAGATACAGTGTCCAACGTAATGACCTCAGAGCCGCCTTGGAAAGACTGGACCACCGCCCGCTAGACTTAGGGAAGCTCCTCGGAGAATGGCCGAGGGATCTTAGACAGCGTGCGACAGCTGCTTTGATGACATTTCTTGTGGACATTGCAGCGCCTCTAACTTTTAGACTTACTGTTTTTTTATCTTCAAGTGTTTGGAGTAGCCGGCTCCTGTGTTTTGTAGGAGCTACCATCTCCATATTGTTCTTTTCTAATTCCAACTCTAACTCCAACGGACAGTTGTGTATGCGGCATTAATTTCATTCCGTTTATTATACAGTCTACCCCAGTTTATCCGGACTTCATTTATCCAGATCCCGCGGTATCAGGACAGAAGGCACGGGAACAGATTTTCCTCCACGTATTTTGTTCTCGTTTATCCGGACTTCAGCTTCCGGACTCGGACAAGAATTTCAGGGAACGAAAGCCGAAAATTCTTGTAATCCAGCTTCAGTTATCCGGACTACCGTGAGTAAGAGGGGACGCTGACACCGCTTCGTCACCCTTTTCGCTGTGTTGGGGTTATTCCCGTCACACGTCCGGGACCTACATACCTCTGTAGGGGAGACAGCCGTGCACGATGACCCCCGTTTCTATTTGTGTGCGTTGCGTCACGTTGACCAGTGGAGTCATTTGGAAATATCTCGAGCAACTGTCCGGTTCTAGAGGGGAAAACTCCAACTCGAGGGCCTGCTGCTTACGGCCCGTTGGCCGATGAAGACATTCCCCTAGCTGAGCTGCGATCCCTGATGCAGTGGCTCACTGCGACTGCCGTAGATGATGCTGCGGTTTCTGACTACGTTGACGTTGATAAGAATGATGACGCTTGCGCAGCTATGATTGATGACGGTGTGATTGCTGCTGTTGCCTCCGATGATGTGCAGCAAGACAGTGCCGATGACGCCAGTGAGAAACAAGGCTCCGACATTGACACTTTGCGTCCGCACTGACATTCTTCGAGCAGCGCAACAGCGTGGCTCAACTCTATGCAATTAGCAAAAGTTTGCAGGAATCGAGTGCCTACACTGCTATGTAACAGCTGTCATTGACGCGATTTCTGTGTTTTAATTAAACCTTGCTCTGTAGGACGTTCCTATTCGGTCGTTTCATCTATCCGGAAGGCCCGGTATCCGGACGACTTCGCCGGGAACGGCACCGTCCGGATAAACGGGGGTCGACTGTATTAGATTATAGGACTACATGCTCGTAGCATTATCGGGAAAAATTATAAGGGCGAATTGATCATGGTCACCGGATGAGTTTTTCTATCCCATTCCCATCATCATTGACATCGTAACTGAAGCGAGCAAAGTTTGATCCGATTAGCTGAGAAGAACATAAATTATCCCTACAAGCTTCCTGGAAGGAATGGCCATATTACAGGCGAATTTCGAACTGCTGCGTCTCAGCATCTAAATTCATTTGTAAAAATTGTCCTTCTACTGTTCAACAATGATTATTGCTTGTACTGACTTTTATCTACCTCAAATAGGTAATCACTTGGTTAGCTGCGGTTTCGTTCCCACGAAATGATGTCTTTCGCTTTTTCTTTCAGCCTCCAGCTACTCAGTAATACATTCGTGTTCGGGGAAATAAAATGTCCATTTCACAAAATCACAGACACAATAGTACATAAGGACCCCTGTTCCTACGTATCACGAAATGGTATCGCGCTTTTTTTAATTACACCGTAAACGGCATCGTACAACATGTCGCCATACCAGCAGGCAGAACGCACGGCTATAACAGGCCGCAAACGAACCAACCGTGCATGAGAACCTGACTTATATATACCCAACAGCGACATAATCAAAATATGGGTGTGACGACGAAGGTCTATCGAGCAAATCTGCAGATGTGTACATCACGTACTGATAGACCCCTTTCCAGTCGAAACGTAGAGTATTGCCATCGGGCATAAGCCACGGGTTGTCTGTAAAAGAGCATTCCCGAGAGAGCCACACTGTGCACATTATCTGACATCATTTCTCCGTCGCGCACGTGTGGGATCAACGACATGCACTGCAGGAGTCACTCCCTATAAGCATGTAACTTCGGGCATGTCCTCTCGAAAACGAGCCTCGGATTCGCCAGCCCATGTCGTTATCGGCCCAAAAAGGTGCAAGCCACATGTGTTTTTATACGCATGTGTGAATATCCCATTTCGTGACGTGATAAAAAGACAGATCGTGACCGTTGTCATGAACGATCATGGCAGACGCCGGCTAGACGTCTGAGACTTTTGCAAACAGGGCAAGACTGTGGGCCGAAATTTAGCGGCGTCTCCAGGGGGCGCACCACACCACAGAAAATTAACGTGCCTGAATACTAGGTCCCCCTGTGCCATTTTCTCTCTATCGCTCTGCTGCGCGATGCAGCTATGACGCCAAAAGCAACGCGAGGAGCCCTTGGCGAGCACGTAATTTCTTTCCTGCATGTGGTGTAATATTGTTACTTATCGCGTATCCCTTGGTATGGAAGATGATCCATTAATTGAGGAGGGGCCGACGCAATGAGCCATTTTCCTGAGATGCGGCGCGCCCCCTCGAATGTCGTCTGCTACTGACTGAAAGCAGATGCACGTGAGGAGGCACCGGAGTTTCGTTTTGGTTCCAGCGTCCTCAGTCTGTCTGCTTTTTTGAGTATCCATCTTAGATTCCGAGTCCGGTTTCTACTGTTTCTGTCTATACGAAGTTTGAGTGTCAGTTTGATGTATGCAGATCAATGAACCATGCGCCACTGGATCGCGGGTTCGATCTCGAGCGAGGACGGTAGCAATGTGGGGGAGGGTAAACACTGCTTCCAGCACCGCGTGTCGGAGATTCCCGGCGCACGTCAAAAGAACCCCAGGTGGTCCAAATTATCCGCAGTCCTATCCTGCGACACGTGCAACATGTCGCCACACTGGGCAGACAAACCTTACGCGCAGTGCCATGGTACCATTATTATTATTATGCGTCGCTGCTTTGAAGACGATTCTTGAGCTTCTTGAGCGTAGTTCTACCACAGGAGTATGGTAAGCGTAGTGCATCGTTCCTCGGATCCTTCCCTACATTTTTTTTTTGTTGTTGTTGTTGTTGATGCCGAAACCCGGAAAGCGGAGCTTCCTCATGGACGGAAGGACTCCAGGAACGGGAAAATGGTAGTAGCGTTAGCGTCATAATAGTTCCGGCATGATGGCTCCAGCTGTTTTGAGCCCAGAACGAGAGCCGCGCATGCTCTGTGCGTTCTGAGGAAAATTGTCCATTAAAGTGCTCCCGCAACGGGTGACGCGTACCCTAGTGACGTCACTACCGTAATACGCGCGTGAAATTAAGTAAACAGTGCTGCTTTCGAGAAGTACTAGCAATGAATAATAATAATAATAATAATAATAATAATTTTATTCCTTTTCAATCAAATGTACTACTAAAACAAAATGTACTACAAAATGTACTACTTGTCTGTAATCGATAGCTCATGGTCTATGATATGTCAAATCTCCAGCTGTTGTAAGATTATTTCTCCTGACTAATAGAATCCTGCGGCCTTCTTTCAGACACAATATTAGTACAGCCCCTTCGAAGGCGACAAAACCTAATACGGGCTGTTGAACCACTGAATGAAGATTTCAGGCAAGTATGTCGCAAGCAGTACCTCGGATACAGACGTACAGATGGGATGACGATGTGCCAAGGTTCCACCGAGTGCTTGGGAGCCAGAACTAATCCGGCTAGACCCGGGACAACATGACGCTTGACGCTTTTTAACGCTTGAAAACACCATTTTCTGTTATAAACGTTGTCTTTACGACCGCGACATGGTTTTCATCATTTTGACTGTTCACGAGCAATAAAATTGACGATTTGGCTGGGCGCGCGAGCTCATTCCTGGCCATCACGGATCTCGGATTCGACGAGTCATTCTTCTTGCTTATAGAACGGCCTTATTGCTGCCGACGGCGACCACTTAACGCACCAACAACAGCATTAGAACATCGTTTATGGCACTTGTTTTTTGTTTTGTTTTTGCGGTACTTAAAGTGAAAAAGGGATTTAGACGCTGAAGGCGTGTCAGGGCACAGCAGCTTTTGCAATAATAATCCCACGCAAGACGGAGTGCTATCCTCACTGAGAACGTTAAGAGGTTCCCGCTTAGCCAACCGCTAGCGAGCACATACATCCTAAAAAAAAGAGCGTATACGTCCGAGTCTTCTTCAGAGTTCTATACGTTTGAGCTCGACGTTGGAGAACACAGACTCTTTCGTTTTCGCCAAATGCCGATGTAGAGCGGGGTGAGATCATGGAATGCGAACTCAACCGTCTAATGTGATCGTACTGTACGGCGCTAAATTCAAATTTTACACGGCCTAAAAGCAAAACACACGGTGAGAAAAAGACATGAATGTGCTCAAAGTCGCTTCAGTACAGGTCAAAGATATTATGCACGCCATTTTCGAAACGGGAAGCATACTTGCATGCGCAATAATTCGCATTTGAACTCCGACCTTTACGAATCTTGAAGCTATGAACTATATGTGAGCTATCTGTGAACTCCTTAGTATTCGTGTGCTACAACATGCCCATGGTTTTCATAATCTATCAGCACACTTTCAATACCACCGAGAGCGTACATATGCGATGAAAATGTAAAGAAGATGGAAATAATTCATGAAGCATAGCCAACGTATTCATAATGCCGAGGTTGAAAGGGTATAAGAAGAGCGAAAGAAGGAAATATGTGAAGAATTGATTTTCGGAGGATGAACTTCTGGCTCGAGGGATGGATTTATTTTTACTTTTTTGACATTGTTACGTGTTTTCTTTATTTTCAATGTACACAAACATCTTGCGTCTATGTGCCTCTAATTTTTCTTTTCAATGAAGCACGAGAAAAATGACCACCCTACTTCCTACAACCACATCCTTCTTTTTTTTCTTTTTGTGTACATTTTTGCCTGCTATACCCTCCCCTTTCAAATAATAAAGCATTTCACTTAGCCCTTAATATACAACCCAAAGCGCTGTTTTTGCATTAATGTGCGAAGTCGAGCCATAAATGAGAGAAGGCGGTTTGAAAATTGTACTCGAATTGTAGCAGCCCCTACCATTACTCTCAGAGTAAATGACAGGGTTCCGAGAGTTTCAGTCACGTGGATAGTTTTGTTGCTTCGGTGAAGTACAATTACTAAACGCCAACTTTCCTCTCTCTTCAGAGGAAAGGATATATTTCATTGCCAAATACGAGTTCCCTAGTTCCCTAAGCTACTAGCAATTGAGTAGGTTTATAACATGAAGGCACGAGCTTGGCATGTAGTTTCGGTTAACACGCGCACTACGTGTACCAAGCTGATATAAAAGAAGCAGATCAGTTATTCATTGGAAATCGCCAAACGAGAGCAAGTCGGCTGTCCTTACTATTGCAAACGCCAGTTCAGATCCACCGTAAAAATAAAAAAAAGAAGAAAAATAAAAGGAAAAACAAGGAAGGAAAAGGAAAAACCTTCAAACGTTGCATGCTTCTTAACAACGAAATATCGTGCTCACAAACAAATTACTTTTCGACTTCTTTGCCCTAGAAAACGAAGGTAGCATTTTTCTATTGGACTTTTCGTTAGCACTAATGTCTTACATCCAGAGTTCGAGGTAACTCGTTACCGTTACTAAGTTCCCTTTTTTTGGTAACTTGTAATTTAACTCGGCACTTTTGCGCCGTGGTAACTTTCAGAGGAACGCGTTCCTTTTTCAGGTAACTTTGCCAAAGTAACTTAAGTTAAGCTCCAAGTTACTTTTAACTCTCTTTTCACTCAGGTCCAGATATTTTCTTGGTTTCTCTCCGGTTCCTTCATGGTATTCTTTGCCATAAAACGTGATATTCAATCAATGACAGCATTTTATTCAGGAAGTAAGAACCGCTGCCATTGAAATGAAGCTGAACCATTGTGCGCCCACAGGGAGTAAGATGCAAAGCGTTTAAATAAACTTCCACCAGAGAAACGTCATCATGACATTGGTAGACAGACTGAAACCGAAACAAATAGGAAGGAGAGGGCTGGGTTCCACGAACGGGCACTTGTTCGCTACCTCCCATTGAAAGAAAAGCAGGACCGAGGGTCGCGTCTCTTTAAGGGACCATATCGTAATCCCCTCAAGACCGTGGCTTTCGGGCGCGACCTAGTTGACCTCTAGCTTCGAGCGTAGTTCAATTTTACCAAATTTTTGGCGCTGTCGAACACTATGATGTCATTTGTTTACAAACAGGGAGAGGTCTATTGTTGGACATAAACGAAAACGATCTAAGCGTGTGGCACTCCTCCACAGGCAACTCCAGGTCTAACTAAACTGCTCACACGCGCTGCACCTGCGTAATGCTATTTTGTGTCCGAAGTAACTTGGAAGTAACTCGTTCTTTTTTAACGTAACTTTCTTAATTAACTTAACTAATTAATAATTAACTTAACTTTCTTTAACTTTCTTAATTAACTTAGTTACATTTTGCACACGGTAACTTAACTTGTAACGAATTCTTTTTGACCGGTACCTTCTCAATCTATGCTTACATGCATACTACAGTAATCATCTCTTCCGCCCCGAGACAATTTTACGTGTTTGTTCCAAGAGAATTGCAGTGCTGCAGTATAAACTGCGTCACGAGACCCGTTTCGTAGAGGGCCAAAGAAAACTCAATTGATTTTTTGAAGCGACATAATATCGCCATGGAACAGCCAGCGGCAAGGTAAGGCACAGTAATGAAAAATACGAAGATGTATAGCGATCGGCAAGTTGAACAGGAGCACAGAGAAAGTCAATAGCCTCAACTCTCCCCCATAAGCGTGCTTTATCGATATGACAGGTGACTACTGTACGTGCTAACACGTCAGGAAAGAAAAACAACAACTTTATTTGATTATGATTAGGGAGTTTCACTGCCATGGGCCATACCCTATCCCATTGCTCCTGGTAATGTGGGTTTCCCTCAGCTGAAAACGTGAATGCGAATTCTTCAAAAATTGACCCGATGTTACGGACCCCTATGTCGCACGAGATTCATTGTGAAAGTAACACGGTCATAACTTGACGAATACCACGCAAGCCCATGTTAAGCGTTATGCTAACTCTATTACTAGACGACATTTCTGCCTGTAATCGTTTCGTCCTGAAGAGATTATTGTCGCGCTAGAATACTGTATGACACACCAAGTGACATGCTTTGTGACCTCTGTCCTCTAGTTAATCGATATCATATCCGCAAGTAGCTTTATTTGTTATTTTTTAGTTCCGTGTTAGCGCCGCGAAGCAACTGTGGCTGTTAGCGGTGTGCAGATGTGGACATGTGGAGAGAGGACAGCAGGAAGGAGTGGAGGACAGCGGGGTTAGTATACGTCCAGGGCCGACTTCAGGGGGAACTGTGCGGACATTCGTCTGGAAAGTCTTCGGAAAATCAAGGCAAACCTCAGACAGCACAACCAGTGGCAGGATTCGAACCCACCACCTCCCAGTGTTCAGCACGACCTTGGGCAACCACCAACAAGTGGGACGCCTCAACCCACTCGACCATGCCGCTGGTATCTTTATTTGCAGTTCACAATTAAGAATAATGTTGCCTACTAAGAGGTGTATTTCTACAACTTGTCGGGATTCGCGGCAGGTTGTATCAAGGCCGCAATGGAGTTATCTCGAGCAACAGAGGTTGTCAGTATGGCAGCGTCATATTAGATTAGCCACTCGCAATCGGAGGGGGACCATACACGTGATAGCGTGACGGCGCTGGGGTGGCGCGATTGGCCGGATTGACGCGTTAAAAAGACGAAAGAAGACGACTCGTTAAGAAGAAAGCGCGGGAACATTCCCAGGAGGAGCTGAGTCATGGGACAGAGCCGAGCCAGCCTGCGGTTTGCCGGCTGTGCTGTCTGGGGTTTTTCCTGGGTTTTCCTCAGACGCCTTCAGACATATGTCGGCACAGTTCCCCTAGAAGTCGGCCCAGGACGCACATTTCCCCAGGGCGTCAGTCGTGACGTTGCCCACGTACGTGAGGCCGACAACGGCAAGCCCTCTCACCATCACCACCACCACCACTGCATCGAATGGTAAAATAAACCATTGCTTTGTTCCTTACGAT
Organism: Ornithodoros turicata; assembly: GCF_037126465.1. Classification (NCBI taxonomy): domain Eukaryota; kingdom Metazoa; phylum Arthropoda; class Arachnida; order Ixodida; family Argasidae; genus Ornithodoros; species Ornithodoros turicata. The sequence continues at coordinate 10,278,249 of NC_088205.1, read as the reverse complement.
GTTGTTTGTACTTCCTCCGGGAGGGTGAACGGGTCGGGGACGACCTCGAGAGTGGAACTTTGATGGACAGAAGGTAGAGAAGTTCCCACAAACTTATACGGTCGTCTCGATTAATTTAACATTTTTAACCATACGCTGTTAACTTTTAAAATGTTGAAGCACCAACAGTGCACCAACAGGTCCAAAAAGCGGTCGTAAACGTGTATAACCAATAAGCCGCACGGAAATAAAACTACAGAACCTACGCCGACCCTGAGATCGGTAGCCCCTTCGACGTCAAACACAGTCCTCGTATCGAAAACACATCGGCACATACATCGAATGGCCTCACATTTAAGCCGTATGAAAGACAGTACCGTCTTCTCTTTCACCAGAAAGACTGAGGGGGAAGGAAAAAGTGAGAGGCAAAGACGCGTCCGTCACGCTCGCGTGCGACGTTGACCCTCACGAGCCAAATCCTCTAAGACACGGCAAGACGACATTGACGCAGGCACGGCAACATCCTTCCTTTCTGGCGCTGGCGTCAAATCGCCACTCCCTCCCTCTTTATCTGAGCAAAGGCGCAACGTGGCACACAACAATGGCTGCGTGCCTAACGTTAGACACACACACACACACACAAGCAACACACGACGCCTGCGCGCGCCTCTCACACAATGAAGCTTTTGACGTGCATGCGATAGAGCTCGCTCTCAAAACGCCAGATTCACACCGCGTTACGGCTCGCCCATGTGTACCTTATCGAAAGTTGGCTGGATATGCAAGCGGGAAGAATGAGAACTGTACGACGGAGTATATTGAAGAAGTCTAGTTAGATGGTGCTCGAAACGGGAACTCGAGGAGATACGTTGGGACGGGAGAAGAGTTTCTTGGGAGATTGTTTTGGATATTCGTTTCGGAACACAGCGCAGTGTTTGTTCTCGATCTCGAGGTAAAGCGCCCGGAGGTACGGAGGTGCTCGGATGTTACAGTAGGGGGAGAGGAAATGCAAGGTAAACACTGTTGAGATCTCGCAGGAGAAACATTTGTACTTGTCTATAATGGGAGCGGAAGGAATAAGAGTGGTGGGTTGTGTGGTACAAAAAAACGTACACGTACCCGAAAAATAGAGCCCGCAAGAACATAGCTGGGCGAATGGCCTCTGATTGATTGTGAGGGTGCGCAGGGCTCACTTATCACCATCGTTAAGTGCGTAGCAGAGGTCTCGTATCTTTAGATTTTTTTTTTAATTCCCTGTACTAGATCTGGAGTAGCTTGTCCCGTGGTAAGCCGACTCGCACCTCCTTTTTTTTGTCCTACCATCATCGTTATGAGAGGAGACACGGGAAAGCGTTATTGTGACTTACGCTGTATAATTTGCGTTCGCAACGATATTGCAGTGCGGCGCCGCAAACCACGTGATTGGCACCTTTCTGGTCGGCACCGATTGACGCGATCCTTTCTTATGCGGGTAGGATGCAATAGGACGCGGATGGGATGCGGAAGTGACTTGGATGGGATGTGGGTCGAATGTGGATGGAATGTACATACTATTGTACATAATAGTACATGGTAAATAAAGTTCAATTCAATTCAATTCAATGTGGGTCGAATGTTTGTCCAATGTGGATGGAATGTGGGTCAGATGCGGTGGGATGAGAATGGGATGAGAATGGGATGAGAATGGGATGAAGATGGCACGAGGATGGCACGAGGATGGCACGAGGATGGCACGAGGATGGCACGAGGATGGCACGAGGATGGCACGAGGATGGAATGCGGATGGAATGCGGATGGAATGCGGATGGAATGCGGATGGAATGCGGATGAAATGCGGATGGAATGCGGATGGAATGCGGATGGAATGCGGATGGAATGCGGATGCGGAGTACCAAGTTGACATACGGTACGCCTGAAAGAACTCTTTGTCCCGCGTCATTTTTCAAAATCTTCGGGCGATCATCGGGTGTGAGAAAAATCACAGCCTTATATCTAATTGATAGCAAATAACTGAATCCGGGATTTCTGAAGACGCTGGTCAAATTTCCAAGCGACACTTGGATCTACAATTGCTATGAAAGGGTCCATAATTAACTTGAATTAATTCATTAATCACGCCCAACGCAATAAAATATCACTGACTTGAGCAGGATGACTGCTAAGAATATGTAACATACGGAGCCCGTTTCATTTGCGCGAGTTATTTTATCTTTTTTCTGGTTATGGGGGACATCCCGTAAACCACTCCTGCATACGGAACTCAACTACTGATTGAAAAGAAAGGACACGTTGCGCACGTCAAAAGGACTCCAGGTGGTCCAAATTATCCGCAGTACTACCCTGCGTCACGTTCAGCATGTCGCCACACAAATAGGCTCACTTACACCTTACCTGTAAATGTACTCCTAATGATTATTAAAGAACACGTTGCCAACTTACCAGCCATCACATGCACGTCTCTGCTACCGATGGTCCCAACCCGGTTGGATGCCAGGCACCTGTACGACGCAGTATGAACGTCTTGTCGATACTGGTCCGCTCGGAATGGCTGAAAGACAAGCGCTCCATCCGACTGTACAAGGCGAAGTCCATGGACGTCAGTCACTTGGCGCCCGTCGTCCAGGGAGATCCATCGAACATCGGGGTTAGGATGGCCACGTGCCGTACATGGTATTACTACACCGGTGCTGTTGTGGAAGTGTACCCGAGCTGGGGGCTCACGGACGAATCGAGGACCTTCGACGCTCAGCGATGCCCCTGAACAAAGAGAGAAAGAGGGGGGGGGGGGGACAGAGAAAGGTCAATGAGTATGTGACTGCCTTTTTGGTGGAACCTGGAATACATTGTATTGTACTGGAAACAAAGATAAGCTTGAAACTAGAAATATGGTGATGGCGATGGAACACCTCAATTGCCCTCATCATCAGCATCACAATAAAGTTGTCTTCATGGCGAGATCTTTATGTTGAGGACGCCTGGGAGGGTTTGACAGTAGAATGTGGTGGCTTATAATTTAAAATAATGTGTTAATTACATGTAGATGATTAAGTTCATTAAAATAGTTCCCTTATTATAACCCTACACCAAGCCGCAACGCTAAAACGTCTCATGGAATTTCTTAAGCGTCCGCCACACAAACAATCGGTATTGGTAAGACGTCAGTGCTATATCATCATTTGTTTTACATATAACGGGTCCGATATAACGCGTCCTGGAGTAGCCACTCCCGAATGGCTTTTGCCTAACATCTCCTTTTCTTTTTCTTTTACCAGTCAATAAATGAATTCTACGTGAAGAACATGGAGACGTAGCTTACATCAACATGAATGCCGATAACTCCATAACACTTATATCTGGGTGCTGCCTACCCACGAAAGGCAACGAAGAAAAAAGAATAATAATAATAATCTAGAAGGCTGTGTATGCGGCTCTGGGGACAAAGTGACTGCGAGAAGACTGACTTACGTCACTTAAGAAGAAGAGAATCAAAAAGCAAAACAACACAACGAGTCCAAATACATTATTCACCCCCGACATCTTTTAGAAAGGATACCAGAGCATCCAGAGCACGTCGGCTATGATGTAAGGATCAAGTGCCCCAAAAGCGTCAAGATAGCATAGCACGTACACGTCACGTACTACATCTTATTTTCATTAAGGCGGTTGAAAAAGTTGTGCGCTTCGATATATGCGGTTCACCACACTAGTCACGCGTTCTACTGCACGAGTGAACACTAAAGAAACAACGACAAAAAATCTACGTGTCGTACCCTGAAAGATATATAGCTCGGAACACGCTCGCGCGTCAAGCTCTGACGTCAGAGTAGTGAGGTCGACGCCCATACGCTAAGACAGTTTATCTGTGCGCAGGGAAGAAGTGGAGAGACTGGAGAAACCACGTAACGAAGTCTCCGTTCAATCACAAGGTAGAAATATGGAAGTATTCATAGACCGGCGTAGGCCTGTTGCCTCTGGCAACGCCGACCGGCATAGGCCTCTGAGTACTGTTGCGTCGTTGGCTACCGTAACAGCTTCCAAAACATCAAAGGCAGCGTTTCAAATATCAAGTTTCAAAGCTTCCCCGGAAAACCTTGGGAGACAGAAAGGCGGAAAGCGTGAATTGCGCCTGGACGCAGTAAAAACGCCACGATGTTTCCGCTGTGCATTCCTCCTGGAGATAATATAGAGTCATACTCAAACAACTTGCGGTACAAAGTTACTTGGATATGTCACAAATTGTGCTACACTGTTATTACGAGTTCTTGCAAGCATAACGCGTGCAGATTAGAGGGATATATGAAACTCATACTGTGGTCATCGACTGTCGCCGGTCGTTCTTACTGCTATGCTCGAGGGTCTTCGTGCAGTGTGATGTGTACTTCGAAAGAAGCGATGACCCCATTGCTTAGGTTAAGAGACATGCCGCTATGAAGCTACCCCGTGGCATTTTTTCTGGAATGCCATAATGGAACACCGTGCGTGTCTCTGTCATGACCTTTAGGAGATCAAATAGTTCACCGTGTCCTCTCCAATTACTATATTACCCAAAGTGGCTTTCAGGACCTCTTTCCAGTTCCACTGCAAGCCCCCCACCCCCTCCCCCTGTTCAAACTCAAGGACATCAGCGAATGGACGAACTATGCTTGGGTACCTGTGAAGGATATCACCAGGCGCGTTTCTTTTTGCAGCGGGGCCACATGTGGTTGATGTACCTGTACAGGTAAACGTTACAGAGACAAGGAGAAATCTACCAGTTGCAAGCTGTGTATTACCAAGAGCAATAACGCATTGTTTTGAGGCACCGTACCAGGAACACTGTACAATAGTTGCTGATGAAACATATAAAATAACGAAGAATTATAACTGCAGCCCCATCCGCTCTAAAAAAATACAACATGAAAGACATCCACCCGATCTCCTGTCTAAAGGAAAGCACACTGTCCGCATTTCATTATACAGGTGTCTTTTTTAAATTTTTCATTAAAAACTATAAGGGCTATAGACATCCTGTTTTCACTTCTATCATCTCTGAGTCGGTGACGTCCTTGGCGAGCTGTTGCTCAGTCATCGAATGAATAATTACCTAAAAATCGTTAATTAACTTCTTAATTATAAAAGCTACGAAGTTGTCCCAATGCGAACATCTGCTCCCTTCGGTCACCTGATATCGTAGCGGTTTCCAGAACAAAAATCCATTCGATAGATCGTCCGCAAAAAAAAATCATGAGGAAACGCCATGTTTTTTCTTTATTTTGTTCATTGCGCACCTTCGGAGACGCGTCTTTCCTTCACCCCCAATGTGAGGGGGTGAAACAGCACGCCATCGCCTCCACGTCGTCCACAGATAACCACAGACCCAACAAAAACTATGCAGGGTATCGCAACTGAAAGAGTCTGTCTGAAAGACTCAAAGCAACCCAAAGCAACTGAAAAAGTCGCAACAGAAAGAATTTGAAAAATATTCTGCTTTAGCCCCGCCTGCTTGATTGTCGCAAAGAAGAGCGCACGGAAGATGTGGGAAGAGGAGGAAGTGTTCTCGCCTCTTGTTTTACCTTTATTTTCCTCGCTTTGACCTTGATGCTGGTGACAACCGTCTTAGCACAACGACAACAAAACAACCGTCTTATAGTAAAGAAGGCAAAAGAAATGAAGGCACAACTACACTTCCTCCTCTAGACGCACATTTCGCGCGCACTTCTTCGCGAAAATCAATCAGGCGGAGCTAATGCGTAATTCTCACAAATTTTTTCGACTATTTCTGTTGCGGTACTGTGCATAGTTTTCGTTAGGTCTACGGTTATCCGTGGCGGACTTCATATTTCTGTGTAAAAAAAAGAACAAAGGAAACGTGCAGTTCGCTTGGCAATTTTCAAAGTTCAATTGACAATAATAAATTTTCCGCAATTAAAAACTGTCCAAAGCCTTCCTCAATGGTTGCAAAAGTTTCCAGAGGGTAATTGCCAAAAGTCCCACAATCCTCCGGCTAGTATACGTCGCCAGTTAGAATTTTTTTAGCACTTTAAGTGAAACACCAAGTAAATTTATATAAAAACTAAGTTTATTGATAGCTTATTTATTTAGATTTTCTTTTTGTATTTTGATTAATTGATATTATATACATATTTTTACATCAATAAAGAAAAGAAACCCCCTTAAAACAAAACCATCGACCAACAGCAGCATAGGCTAACCGTCCAGTAACCGATTGCAACATCAAAATTACTATTCCACGCGAAAAGACAAAGAGGCTAACGCTCACGTCATTTACCTGTTCGAGCATCGAGTTTAGAGAAGAAGAAGAAGGAAAAAGAACGAGTATTTATGTAGAACAGGGTTTTACGACGCCCCAAAATTCTGCCGCACGCGAAGCACCCCATCGATTCTTTCTTGCACGCGGTAGAAGTAGAAGCATAAGCGGAATATAGTGTGATATGGATACGCTGCCTTTAAGACGAAGCAGAATGAGAGTGACTCCCGAGTCTCCATTATCGTGACTTGGCTTCGGAAGTCATAAAAGCTTAAAGGGAACACGGCAAAAGCCGCAGCGCGTCGCGTGTCCTGGTCTAAACGACGCATATGAAAACCCTAGCGGCATTATAGATTGCGTCGCAGCGACGGCATAGAATTACCTTTTACAGTTTCCCATTTCCCTCTCTCGTCTTTGAAAAGCGGAGGACGACTACACAACAGATGGCTTTATCGTGAGCTGCTTCGTATGCACGGTTTTTGCGACGCGCGCGCGCGCGCGCGGTGGGAACACAATAGGAGTTAATGTCAGCGCAAGGTTTTGTCGAGACGCAGCTAAGGTAATTACGACTTGTGCGATTATAAAAGCGTGCCGCGGTTTACGGTGCACTAAAACACGCGTTCGAGGCAAACTAGCTGGTGTCCCAGGAGGAAGGGAGAAATAATTTTCGGCGATTCAGGGATGCTAGTTAGCTTGACGCGAACCGCGCGGATGTAAGACGCGTCGTTAGGTGCACCTGTTGGCGGATGATTGCTTAGAACTCTTATGGCCGTGTGGTTAGTGCGAAACAAAAACATCAGAGAGACAGTTCGTTAGACGTCACTTGTTTTCCCGGAGTTCTTCGCTCCGTGGAAATCAGTTGCCACTTCGGTTTACTTTTTTATTTTACTCCGTGTTAGCGCCGCGAAGCAACTGTGGCTATGAGCGGCGTACAGACGTGGACAGATGGAGAGAGGACAGCAGGAAGGAGTAGGGGACAGGGGGGATTAGTATGCGTCCTGGGCAGACTTCATGGGCAACTGTGCCGACATTCGTCTGGAAAATATTGGGAAAATCCGGGGAAAACTTCAGACAGCGCAGCCGGTGGAAGGATTCCATTTACTGGTATGGTTTTTTAATGACGGTGTACTCATTAAAATGATCAGCTGAGCACTAATAATCGAGAAGAAATTATTCATATTATCTCAAGAATTGGTCGATTCCAGTTAAATTGCAGGTAGTACTTATGGTTTTACGCAGCCCTCACGCTAGGAAGAATGATATCTGCATATCGTGTGTTTCTTTTGTTTGTTTGTTTTTGTGGCAATACTGCATATAAACAAATATATCCGCCATGCATCGTCACGGCGTGAGGATTCTTTCGATTTCTGTAATTTGGATCAGGCAGCTCACGGAGTTACATGCAGGTATTTCTGTAGTCAAGTGCGATGCATTTGGGAGATTGGTGTTGACTGCTTCCATGATGAGTTTGACCACAGCTCAGGTTTATCATCGTGGAGTTTGTAGCAACGGAAAACTGGGTGAGACGGTGAAATATCAAAGGCGGTGCACGCAGAACACGCCCTGTCTGCATGCGGAACAGCACAGCATGTGTCATAAACCTTGACAGTTCCTTGGTAAACGAAGAGAGAAGGAAATCACTGAAAAGGTTAGCCAGCTGCAGGAATAACACCTACGTCATCTGGATTACCGCCCCAGGGCTCTACCAATTCAGCTAACTTTTTTTTTTCTTCCATAACGTTTTATTTCACATTGTTATAGTTCAAGACGTAGGTGTCCTTTACAATGGAAGATGCAGTATGTGATTAGGAAGATTAAGAATGGCACAAGAATATACATACTTGTGATGAAGTATGTACAAAAGTGTGGGTGTGATTTGAGGACCAGGATCAGTCCATGAATACAGGGTCATGCACACTACCTAGTCGGGAGAGGAGAAACCTAGATAGCGACGTCACGTAGCTCTTGAAGAAAGGCCAGGAACCGACTGGAAGATCATTGCGGTCTCTAATACGACGAGATATCGACAACGAGTACAAGCGTAACAAAATAAGTACGTCCCACGGGAGCTCGCCTCCTGGTCGGATCGGGAGGTACCGAATAGCCGGCGCACTCAAGTAGATGTTCTTTTTGAAAGCACGCTGGAACACGTCGCAGAAAAAGAAAGCTTCCCTGCATGACAGAAAAAGCATGCTCGATAGTTTCCTCCTCTGGGCAGAGCATGCAGTTGTAGTTACTGAAAGCCACGAAGAAACCCCGTTCTCGCAGCCAAGCGCGCACAGGAAATGTACGTGTGTATAGCTGGAAGAAAAAGTCATTCACCTTAGCTTCTGCAGGCACCTTCCTCACTCGCACGAGCACATCCTCCCCGGGACCCGAGTCGAACAGTTGCCGGTAGAAAAGAGGGAGGAAAAGAGTCAACAACATCCCAATACAGGGACCGACGCGAGGCATGGAAACTGATCTCGTACGACAACAACTCGTACGAAAAGTGTATAGTGTAAACAACTTCCTTGTAGATTCCTGATATGTACAGCGGTGTGTCTACACTGTGGATACAACTATCCCACGTAGGTCATCCTTTAAAAAAAAAGTAGAAAAGTAGAAATACAGTGTCTCGGGAATGAATGAGTCTCATCGCGGAGAAAACAGACTCGCCACACAAGCTGATGGACAAAAAGGTGAACCAAGTGAAGACCCACCCCATTGGAGGGGGTCATGAAAGAAATTCTCACGCCGTGTCCTTTCGTATTGCGAGTTCCAAACGAAGGTAGCGAAAACTCAGTGAATCTTGTTTATAGGTATCCTCCCACACTTTCAGAAAATATCCAATGCGCGAAGCCCTCCTCGCATTGCACACAAAAGACCGAGCGAAGACCGACAGTTCGAGCGGACCCCAGAGTCGGACGCACTGCCGCGGCGTAGCGACACGCGACAGCTAGAAACTCGATAGGGATCGAACCTGGTCCAGAGGAACGCCAAGGTAGACAGAAGGGGACCTAGACCAGGACAAAAGCAGCCAACTGGGTAGGGAGCTCTGTGACATTCCTAACCAAGAACCAGAGCTTTTGGACCAGCTGACACGCGCACCAGGAGCCAAGCAGAACTTGCGGACATGTGCTAACACGCGTGACACTTTGCCTACAGAACGCGGTGTAAGATAAAGATAAGAGGTGATGACACCCATGCCAGCGGAGCGTCCAGATAATGTTCGCTTTCCAGGCCCCCTCGCCTGATCGCCATCTCTCGGCGGGCAGTAGGACTGACAGGACCGCCAAAGGTTACCTATGCCTTTCTTGGCGTTGCAAGCGAATGTCTTCTGCTCTTGGCCTCGGGAGCTATGCGCACCGTGCAGCTATGCAGCTGTGCGCATGTGCTGCAGCTTGCGCACCGTCAGGTGGCGATCAGGCGAGGGAGCCTGGAAAGCGAACATTATCTGGACGCCACCTTCGCATGGCGAGACAAGAGAGTGTTATCACCTCTTATCTTTATCTTACACCGCGCTACAGAACCACAGAAAAAGGCAACGTCATCAGCATAGGCTAGAACTTTAACGCTGTAGTGCCACGAAGCTAAGCTAAGCTGTAGTGCTAAGCTAACACGCCTCCCCAATGGCTTCCAAGGTTGTGTCATGTGAAGGGACAAACCACATCCACTCACTTACTCACTCAATCGACTTTCATTCTTACATGTTTTCTCACTCATACACACATTCATACGACGGGGCGACGCAAGCGGCATCTGTTAAACCTCGAAACAACTATGGCTATGAGCTGCGTACAGATGTGCACAGATGGAGAGAGGACAGCAGGAAGGAGTGAAAGACAGGGGGGTTTAGTACACGTCCTAGGCCGACCTCTGGGGCAACTGTGCCGACATTCGTATGGAAAGCCTTCAGAAAACCCACGCGAAACCTCAGACAGCACAGCCGGTGGTGGGATTCGAACCCACCACCTCCCAGTCTTGAGCACGACCTTGGCTACCACCAACGGGCCTTAACACGCTTGGCCATGACACTTGTCACAATTTTTGGCGGAGTGATTTTGGCTCTTGTCTATAGTGAATCAAATCAGACCCCCTGACCAACTCTGTTTATGATGATGATGATTGAAAGAAAGACTATCTTTAGACTATAGTTATTTGTCATTCGGCACCATCAGGATGTTCATCGCAGTCTGGTGTGCATGTGGCTCGGGAATCATGAGTGTCCGGTGCTCGTTTCGCATGCACTTACATCGTGGTCTAGGCACTAGTTTGGGTAAACAGAGCAATTTTTAAAACGAAGCACAATAGTGTGAACTGAATGCCAGAGAACCAACCGGATGTGCCGCAGGAAGGCGATTGCGAAATAAATTATTTTTATTTTCACGATTGTTTATTGAAGCCCATACTCAATAGCAAACGCCCAACATCTTACGGATCTTACGAGCATTGTTCATCTGACCGATGATGATGAACAAACAAATTGGGGCACGTAAGTCGCGACAAAGTCGAACTGGGTACCTCAGTGCAACTACACAGAGTTGATTAAAAGAGAGAAAGGGGGGATAAGCACAAAACAACGGAAAAGAAAAAAATGAAGTACTGACAAGCGGGGTAGGTCACAGTTCAGCCGGTGAGAAACACTTGCTGCGTGTCGAAAGGACATAAAATATTTAGTAGTATTTATTAGTAGTAGCGGGGTTTCTTTATGCCAAAGTTGGAGCTCTTTCAAAGCAGGAGCTTGATGATGGCTGGAGACTCAGGATTTTCGCAACGTCAAAAGATCGGGCGTCCACAGAAGTCAGCATTACTTCTAGGAACCTGCGGAGTGCCTGAGTACCCGAGCAGTACGTGCTCTCCGTCCTCTACAACGTCACGCTGAATCTTTCCCTCGCACCTTTCTAAAGGACTACCTCAATTACCGCATGAACTCTAGTCGTATAACGTGTCATATAAAAGCAAAATACTCCATTTCTATCCGCCTTCCTCTAACTTCCTTTTTTTATAATGGTTGCAAACTGCAGCCGTCGCAAGAATAAAAACCACGTTCAAACGAACGTCGGATAAAAATGTGGCAAGGCACAAAAGCGGAGTTATGTAATAAAAGGTTAAATGCAATCAAATATATCTCATTATTCCCAGCAACGGACGTGGAGTTGGAAAGGACGCTGCACAGTACCAGAGGAGACTAACACAGCCTTTGGAAAATCCAATTTCGAGCCCGTCTCCTTCTTATTTTTACAATATGTCTTTCCTTGAAACAGCTCCTAATGCTATCAAAAAAAAGGAGGTAGACAGGGCAAAGCGTCGGACATAAAAGTGGAAAAACCTAGCCCAATTTTCCTTGCGCGAAGCCAGTGCTATCGCTGCCACGAAGTTTTACACAATATCTTGCCACACTTCTTGAAGTCGTCCTCACGTGACGCGCGACTTCTTTTTCACCCCCCCCCCCCCACTTCTCTCTCTCACGTCGTTCTTTCTTTTCTTTTTTTAGAGCATCTTAGGGATTAGCATAGCATTTAGGGATGTTAGTTTCGACGAAGTAAAACTGGCTACCCCAGTACACTTAATACAGAAAGTTCAAACCGATGATGAGATGATGAAAACACAAAGGGATGATGTTCAGAGACGAACAGAGATGATAATGGAGTTCAACATGTAGGTCAAAAGTTCAAGAGCTGCGCCCAAGTGAGAGTAAAGTGGCGGAGTCGCCGGGGGCACACAGGACACATCACACATTCACCGTGTCATAGGATGTCCATAAGCCCGGTTGCATGCAAAAAGTCTTCAACTGCCCTTAGCGCCTTGTCGGACGAAGGAGGACCTAACAGTTTCGTGATGCTGTACCTCGCACGATTGCGGCTGTGTTGCGACAAATGGACTACTACCGCAGTCAAACAGGCATTTTAATGGTCATTGAAATTGATGACGACTGAACCGAATGACGATTGACAGCGGCTACACGACCATTTTGAATTACCATTGGTTCGCATGCTCCTCAACGCAATGGAGGTTTCTTAAACTCCATTGAGGCACTCAAGAGTCTTCGAAGAGCGCCATTGGTGGCCACGGGTTCAGCGAACAGCTAAGCACCGAACTCCTCCTGTCCTCTCTACACCTGTCCACATCTGTACGCCGGTCATAGCCACAGTTGCTTCGCGGCGCTAACACGGAATTAAAAAAAAGCACTGAACACAATAGTGCAAAAGAAAACAGCAACAAATTTAATGAAAGGTCATGAAACTTCAGGACGACAGTTCCTGGGGCTATTACACGTGGCTGCATACGAAAATTTACTCTTCTGCTCTCGACACCGCAGTCGTAAAAAAGTGTATGTTGAATCGGTATATTTATATGTCTTTTTTATTACGTTTTCCGTCACTGTAGACGCGTCCCTTACCCGTCACTGTAAACCTCATGTAGATGGACGAACCGATGCACCTCGCAAGGAGCCGCGTCGCTGAGCCGTGCGGAGGTGGCGTATTGTTAATGGCGCTTGAGAGCTCCAGTGGCCATTAGTGTAAATGATTATTGGAATGACTCCGCCGGCAGCGCACGTGATGCTTTTCCTTCAATCGGCCTCCACCGGATCGCTAGATTTCTTCACTTTTTGACCAGAATAGCTTGAACACCATTGCTCCATATGTTGCCGCATAGAATATCTACTAAAAGAAAAGAACCTACGTTGTTGTATGCTGTTGATTGAAAGTTGAGATTCAAACTATGAGTACAATTGCACACCGACAGCGGGACAAAAAATAATCAGATGCTCCAGACACTTTTGATTCCCAACTGAACCTGTAACCCCAGTCTGACAGGGAGAAAGCCAGAAAACTACCACCACGAAAGCAAGGAAAAGAGAAAGCGTTGCTCTATGGACATCAAACCTTACTGCATTTCGGTGTATTTCACATTTCACAGGTTCTTCTTTTTTTCTTCTTTATGATCCAATTCAAAACCATTCAGAACCCTGTATCTTTCTCTGAAAGGATCGATAGACAGATGGGCCAGAGGCGACCACGCGCCCGAGGCGGTACCCAGACCCACTCTACTCGTCCTCTGATGATGATAGGTTTCCAACTTCAGAAACCAACTTTCAAACGGACCATCAGACGGGTTCTACAAAAAAAAAAAAAACGTTTTGCCTTCATTTCTGCGAATTCCTCGTTTCGTGTCCAATCATTTTATAGCGTTTCTTCTGATAGAGAGAACCTAGCAAATAATAACGATGATACCAAGACCACAACGAAGAACAAAAAAAAAAAAAAAAAAACTGGGACACAGGATGCTCATGGTTTTCGCAAAGGACATACAGATGTTTCGAAAACAAAATAAAGGAAGGGGCGGAAAAAATGAGAAAAGCAAACTCGAAGACGGTTCCGGAGTTATATTTGCGGGCCGTGCCGGAAAGCGCAGTCGCTCCTCTTTCTCTCTCTCTCTCTCTTTTTTTCATTTTTGTTTTTACCTCGTGTGTTTGTTACTCTTGTTACTCTTGCGGGTAGTGGTTTCCGACTGAATGCTCGTTGGTGCGCGAAGCCAGCGTGCGTTGAAGAAAGAAGGAAGGGCACGGAGCCGTTGCATCGCTAGATTAAAATTCTGTGTTTCCTGTTTGGTTAAAGGCTGACCTTGCGTGGTTGCTAAATGAACGCCCTCTGTGAATTCGAGAGGGAATGAGACTGATGAAAAAAAACACGCACATACATTGCATGATGATGAGGTGAGCGATTCACTGACGCTGTGGCGGTATACTGCCCTATTGCTCACTGGGGACCAGTGAGGGGAGCGGGGGGGAGCACTTTCAGAGATCCGTCGCCAGACCGGTGGAGCGCAGGAACTCCGCAAGAAGACGAAGGTCTTGTTGAGAGAATGTTACGCAGTGCTTTGTACTTGAGCTAGGTTATAGTTAGGGCTTGACTTTTTCGGGTTTTATTTTTGGCCAAATTCGGGGGGTAAATATCGGGTGATATTTTTCATTTGAAAATTCGGGTGTATTCGGGTTAAATCCCGCTACGGCATATTCTGTCGTCAGGAATTCGGGTGTATTCAGGTGATTTTTTTTTTGGTTAATAAAAATTCGTCTTAACATGGAACTAATGTTTAGCAATGTTATCAAACTTTATTTTAATGCACGCTAATGAGTGTGCCACGCGACCCGGATGTTTTCGGGTAGATTCGGGCTAAACCCGATTTCGATTTTACAGATTTCGTTCGGGGGGTAAATATCGGGCGGATACGGGTTTAACCCTAAAAAGTCAGGCCCTAGTTATAGTATACTGTTACTCCCGTGTAAGAGTTAAACATCACTCGAGAAGGTAGCTAAAAGATATGGACGAGAAATTTAAGTGCACGGACGTCAAAAGGCGATTTGTTGTCCTTGATATGCGTATGATATTCGGGATAACCTTGCGCGCCATCGTGTCCACGACCACGGCTGACCTCTCTCAACGCTTAAAAACAACGAAATACGTTTTATACGTATGGCAGTACATTAGTTATAAAATGTTCATTTATTCTCGGACAGTACCAGAGTATACGTAAACATTCATTAAGGACTATCAAGACGATTCTTTCTCTTCTCTTTATTATTTTTATTTGATGTTTTGTTGTTGTTGTTGTTGTTGTTGTGCTTGCACTCCTATCTCAGGACTCTCTCCCTCTCTCTAATCTCTCGCATTCTCAAGACTGTGAGACTATGATCTGCGCTTTGGGACTTTTAAGAGCGATGCCGAAATCCGGTCATTCGGTAACTCACCAATGGCTGGACCTAATGCGCCGGCGCATAAGACTACTAAAAAATCTGCCGCTTGGTTGTCTCCTGATGAGTACTCGTACATCAATACAACATTATTTATATTGTTGATTAGTAAAAAAAAACTCAAGAACAAAGTGACCTATCACCACTTACTTAAGTCGTGCGCCTTTCCACACAGCACTAACATCAGCAATCGAGTGCAGAACGCCGAGTACAACACAGAAATCCCTACACATACGTTCTATTAGGAACTAAAAATAACACCGAGATAAAGTATCTCATTCTCACATCCTAAACCCTACACGTTGGTTGGAATAACGACTTTCCATATCCGCGGACACATTGTTGCATCTACGTCCATACCCTTCCCCGGAAGAGAATGAGGAGTAACGCCGCCATTAACGTAGCTATGAAGAGCACAAAGAGCGGGTCGTAATCACCCTTTCCCTCCATAAGGCGGAAGGCTCATTTGGTGTTTCGGCTTTCATGAGTGCGCGCAAAAGCAAGGAAAAGCCATTGCATTTTAACGTCTTTCTGTAACGATGCCTGTCGATATGAGTGTTCGAAGCGCAAGCGTGTAGGCGGATAGCATAGGGGGGTATCGTGTAGGACACAACGCTGTTTACGTACTCACTTATACAAGTGCAACCTTTACGCGAAGCTTTCATCTCTATAAATAGGGCGGAACATGTTGTGCGTGTATGTCCATATTTATGTTCTTCGTAATGCTTGCACAACGAGGACACTGTGGCGTTGGATTGGTTTGCATTGGAAAAAGAAAGCAAAATACGGAGGAGAGGTTAGTCCCGACCAAGTCAGAACTGGCTACTTCAAAACGCGTTTGTGGGCCACATTCGGGTCGGTGCTCTGTGGCTCTAAACTTCGGCTAATCGTTCCGATTAGGCGTGTGTCAGAGTGCACGCTGGATCCACTTGGTGCTGGTACCTTCAAGATCACGCTAAGCATTGTGAGGTGGTAGGTTCGAACCGGTTGTGCTGTCTGTCGGTTTAAACACAGACTTCTCATATAGATGTGGACGCAGCTCCCCCTGGACTCGAACCCGGGACGCATACTAAACATCCGTCGGCTCCCTTCTCCCAGCTGATTATTTTCGATCTGGCCTCATTTCAAATCAAAATCCATTCCATTCGTACCCATTCATTGCGGTGTTCATGTCGAATTTCACATCCATTTTCACAGATCCAGATCCCCTCATCCAGATCGAGTTTCACATTTATTCATGGATATAGAGATACCTTCCATCCTCATCGAATTCCTCATCTATTCTAACAGATCGTGATATATTCCATCCAGACTGAATTTCACATCCATTATCAGAGATGCAGAACAGTTCCATCCTGGTCGAATTCCACAACAATTTATATAGTTCCATATCTGCTGCATCAGGATCGAATTCCACATTCATTCTCACAGATCCAGATCCCGTATCCATATGCGATCGAGTTTCGCATGAATTTTTGCAGATCGAGATGCATTCTACCCAAATCGAATCAAACATCCGGTCTTACATATCCAGATCCATTCCTACAAATCGAAAGAGGACAGATGGAACGAGCGAAAGAGAGAAGGTTAGTATGAAAAACAGACTAACGGTCAGCTTTCTATGACAAGAACACCGACCTGTCGTCGCTTCATTCTCACCATAATTCATCCTCTCAAATTAACCACTGTGAAATGGGGTAGTGTCCTGTGGCTACCACGGGGAAACATCCCATGTCATCATCACCTCTTCATTTGTTGTTGTTGTTGTATGACAAGAACAACACCAACTTTAATTTAAGAGGATGACTCTACCCTATTGCTGGTGGTGATGTTGGGAATGAAATAATGAACTTCTTTTCAATGACGAATTGTGGTTGTCAGCACTCTTTCGCGAAAGAAGCTTCAAACGTACACACGCTATGCAGCGTTAACAGTCGATGAGACTTACGCCAAGCAGACGAGGAGAACCTCGCAATTGCCGACCTCGGCTGAAGAAACGCCTCAATCTCCGCATCCAAGTTGGCGTACACAAGGCGCTCACGCAGCAAACACCCTTTCACGTCCTTTCACATTCACTCCCATAGGCGACGTCGCGAGCGCAATCTACTGAAAACCGCGCCCCCCTGTTGCCAGAGGTAGCCCATTTACGAGGCCCAACAATCTACGCCACGAACGTTGCGATCACGTTTCATTACGAGCCATTGACTTTTAATCAAGATTTTCCTCCGGCGTGCGTCCTCCAACACCACGTGATTTATTGACAAAGTTCTTGCTGCTCAAGCTGATCGCAGATGTACAGCTAACAAAGTTTTCTTTTATGTCCTCAAAGAACGGAAGCAGGACGCCTATACGTGGGGATTGGCCACGGGAAGAGCAAAATAACTTTAGAACATTAGGGGGATTTTGTCGCGATACGGTGGACGTCGTCAGAGCTACGTGCACCGTTTTACACGTGATGCGAATTGAACCGGCGATGCGAGAGAGGCGAGGTTTTTGTGATGCATCGTCGAAATGACTTGTCTTGTGTCTTCGAAATAGTCATACAGCGACAGCTTACGCGATGTATGCTCGTTTAGCCATGACCAGTTCATCAATTTAAACTGTCTTGAATATCAATAAAGAAGACCGAGAGACAGGGACACAGAAGGACGACACACGTATCCCAGCTAGCCTGCACCCTTTCCCTTGTTTCATTGTCTTGACGATCTCTAACATAAAAGGAAAGCACTTCTTGTTGCTCGGTAGTATGACAAAATTCCATATCGAATTTCACAGAGTAACCCAAATAACCTTCGCTACGCATACTTCACATACATTACTGCACATGTGAAACATCCGGGAGCGAAACGTTTTACCGTAATACATTTTATTTGGGTCACGTGGAACTGTATACATTTCGTTGCACCGCCGAAAGACAGGAAATATGCTTTCTTTGTGCTCGAGATTAGCCAACTTATTGGCCCGATGTAGAGAGACACGAGCCAAATAGTTAGACTGTGGATTTCACGGTACATATATCAGCGGGGAAAATAGCGACTGAATTGGCACTTTGTATCGGCCTCTATTTATTCGCTCCGAGATCGAATGGTGTCGGCGCGCTGCGGAGGACGGAGAACTATACCGTAGAGTGGACCACGACCTACTCAATTATAACGACCATGTCATAGGCACCCCTTCCAAGCACCGAATTTGGAAGCTAGCGGTGGCGCTACTCATCGGCCCGGTTATTGCTTCCTCAACTCCTACAATGCTTTGTACTTCGGCTTACCTTAGTATTTTTGAACAAGCGGCGGATGTCCCACGGAAGATGTTTTATTCTAAAGTTGATCATCATCATCATACTACGCGTTTTCACAGGAGCTGTTGCTGTCGTCTGCTACGGTGGTGGTGCTGGTGCTGGTGGTGGTAGTGATAGGGCTTGCCGTTGTCGGCCTCACGTATGTGGGCAACGTCACGACTCACGCCCTGAGGGAATGTGCGTCCTGGGCCGACTTCTAAGGGAACTGTGCCGACATATGTCGTCTGCTACGGTAGTCGTACGGCCGCTCCTGCGCGTTCAAAATTCAAATTTCCATTGTCCAATCATGATGTAGATCTTGCGGGCCGATGAGTAGCGCCCCTAACGGATCGTGCGGACAGGCTCCTCATAGGGGTTGCCGATTATCACATTCTCGTCATAATCTAGTAGGTCGTGGTGTGGACGCGTCGTCTGCTTTTGCACGTTTATTCCGCGTCTAGTGCAGTAGGTGGAGCATTGGAGAACCAAACAGTATCGTACCATCGCGGCACAAGTGATCTACGGGTGAATACGCACAATAATCACGGAAAAGAACCATCAACTCCGAACATCGGGCCGCGTGTTATCCACACTAGAAAGGTGATAGTGCCGCCCCCTATAAGTCGATCTCGCAGCGATCGCTGAGAGATCGACTTATAGGGGGCGACACTGTCACTTTTCTAGTGTGGATAACACGGGATAGTCTCATGCCTCCGACAATTGGAAGAACGTGATTTCTATGACTGTCGAACATGCCTTCCACGCAGCCGTTTTTTGGTGTCCGATGAGACTCCCCATTCATCATATTAAAATAAAGTTGTTCTTGTTGTTTAATGTGTCATTCCATAAACTCTGCTTCGCCAATACATCGCGCCTGTGACACAATTCAATTTTACAAGCGGCCCAGCCTAGTGGGGCAAAGGCGTCCAAAGGTAGTGGGTTCGAATTCTTCCACCGGCTGTGCTGTCTGAGGTTTTCTCTGGGTTTTCCGGCAGACTTTCCAGGCGAATGTCGGCCCCTGAAGTCGTCCCAGGACGCGCACTAAACCGCCTGTCTCCCACTCCTTCCTGCTGTCCTCTCTCCATCCGTCCACGTCTGTACGTCGCTCATAGCCACAGTTGTTTCGCGGCGCTAACACGGAATTACAAAAAAAATTCAATTTTTAGTTTCTACCGAATTGCCCCGGATGACTGCATCTCCGCAGAGCATCCAACCAGAGTGTATCACATAATATATCCAGGTTATAAGTTCTACTGCCAGGTACAGACTTCAAATAACCTTCCACCTCGTCTTGAAGAAAACCTTAATCGAATCGAGGTCGACACAAGGTCTTTCTTGGAAAAACGAAAAAAAAAGAAAAAAAAACAGACAGCCAAAGTGAACAAGGACCAATAGGTAGACGATAGCATGGCCCAAATACTGCTATCTAAATTACTTTGAGGATCGGGTTGCTCTTGTCTTTTATTTATTTTCACATTTCTCTCCTTCACTTACTCTTTATTTGTGTCTCTTTCAATGTCGCAGCAAACAATAAAGCCTCCTATGCAGAAGAGCTCGCTTTCAGAAAGAAAAGAAAAAGTAAAGAAAAAGAAAATGAAAAAAAAACACACAAAGAAACTGGACTACAGCAATGTCATATTTTATATTAATGAGGGAAAAAAAGCCATTAAAGAAACAAGTAAATGACACTAGACGTGTTTGAAATTCAAAATTACAGATTAAGATGGCTTCTATGGCTGCACGCAGAGAAACAGATACATGGAACGATGCGACAGCACCAGAGGACTCGTGTTTCGCAGTGTTTGCGGCTCGGCAGCTCTGGGTAGTTGCGCATCGTTTGGAATTGGCAAGCCAGGGGTCGCTCAGCGAGCGATACACACCTGGGAGGGTGACTGAGCACTCCTCAATGCCTTTTTTCCCCTCATTATAATTTACTGGCTTGCACTGTGGCATTGAGGAGTGCTCAGTCACCCTCCCAGGTGTATATCGCTCGCTGAGCGACCCCTGGCTTGCCAATTCCGAACGATGCGCAGCTACCCAGAGCTGACGAGCCGCAAACAAGGCGAAACACGTGCCCTCTGGTGCTGTCGCATCGTTCCATGAGTATATATATATATTAAGACACTGAATAAGTCGATCACCAAAACATTCTAACGTACCATCACAGCAACAACAGATAAATTAATGACGATGAATGGGGAAATTCGCCACATGAGGTGCGGCCCACTATCCCAAGGCACATCCCATTAGGAACATACATGAACAGACCGAGACCCCTCTAAGCCATTGTGGTGTGTCACCAGGTAAGCTGCGTTGTCATGCATTTCACTGTGGCTGCACTGACAAGTGGCGCCTCTACTTACTCCAGGCAGGAATGGAGATATCCGTAGAGAAGAGCGCAGTTCTAGCCTTCACGCGCAAATACATGCATAGATATCGCCTGTATATTGGTGGAAGCCCACTGGAGCAGGTGACACATCACAAGTTCCTCGGCGTGACTCTATCATGGAATTTGTCGTGGAAGCGTCACGTAGACGTCATTCAACAGAAAGTCCAACGCTGGGTCAACGTGATTCGTCCCTTCGCAGGTATGAGATGGGGGCGAGACGAGAAGGATCTCCTCATGCTGCACAATGCCCTGGTTCGTGGCTCAGTGATGTACAGCCTTCCCGTCCTGCGCGGACTTCCTCGGACACTGATTTAAAGGATTCGAGCCATGCTAGCGCGCAGTTTTCGGGTATGTCTCGGGGTCCCGCGAGGCGCTGAAACCCGTCTAGTAGTGGCCGAGGCCAGGGACATCCCCATTGAGGTTCTCCGTACTCGGGAAACTGCACGCCACTATCTGCGTCTACGTGTCCATCATAACCGTCACACTCTGATTCGCAAGCTTCACGCTGGACGGAACGCGACGATTCATGCTGCTGTGACATCATTCAGACCTCATATCCCCAAATTCATAGTCGACCAGGCGGCACCCAAAGTGCCTACATGGACGTTGAGATCGCCGCCTGTCACTGTCTCCATCCCCGGCCTCAAGAACAACAAAAAGAACTATCCTGATTTTATTCTTAGGCAGCTTACCCTTGACTTCATCGTGGCTCAATACCGCAACAGTACCGCTGTATACACCGATGGATCGTCGACCAGGGACACTTCATCTTCAGCGTTTGCCATTCCATCAGAGTCTGTTACACGTGGGTGTCGTCTATCTCACCGTACTTCATCGACATCCGCTGAACTTTATGCTATCTTGTTATTCTTGACATATGCGGAAGACTGTGAACTGCGGCACTGGGTAATTTACACAGACTCCAAAGCAGCTCTCCTGTGGATTAAAAACATGGGCATCTGCGGTTCCCTTGCCTCAGTGGTGATAGACATCCTGTGCACCCTGAAGTCCCTACAAGATCGCTCCCACTACGTTGCCTTTTAGTGGGTTCCAGGGCATTGCGGAATAACTGGGAACCATGAGGCCGACGCTGCCGCTGCCGCTGCACACCACCAACGACCTTCTATGCCCATTGTACTCTCGAGAGGAGACAGAAGATCCCCCCTCAGGCATTTGTCCGATTCCTGGTCTACCCTACAGTGGCAACACAACATTCCAACTATGTCCTCTTTGGGAAATGTAAACCCAACGCTTCCTCGTCCTCTGAAGTCACTCATCCACAGGCTACGTCTAAATGTGGCCTTCACTCCGTCCTATCGATACCAGCTAGGCTGTGAGGCTAGCCCTATGTGCAACGAGTGCGGCGTACTTGCCAACATTGAGCACATACTCCTTCGCTGCCGGACCTATGTCAACGAGAGGCGTACACTGCAGTCACAGCTTGCCATCCTTGGCTGCCGCCCCTTCAACTTGTCGACCATCCTCGGCCCTTGGGACACCGCGGCCGACTCCAGGGCGGCCTTACGTCACGTGGTTGACTTCTTTGAGGCGACGGGCCTAAAGGACTCATTATGACCCCAGCAGCGACCTCGGACATTCCCACCATCACGTCCAGCATCGTCATCGCCACTTCGATCATTCCCGTTATCTCTCATCGTCATCACTCATCATTGTCACCACTCATATTAGACCCCTAGCTATGGGGTAGCGTTCCACTCCTAGAGTGGAAAACCTCCCCACTTCATCATCACAATATATATATGTTGTTGTTGTTGGCTGCATGTGGCTGACTGTGGCTGCTAAACTTCCAAACTTGGATTCGGTCGGTTGGCCTTCGGTGGCCCAGACGGTGGGAGCATGGCTGCGTGCACACATCATCCGTGAGCAGTCGCTGCACGGGCTAGTGGAGTGCTCTGGTCACTGGCTTACCTCGACTCGGACCATCAAGTTCTAGTAAGCACACTGGGACTGTACTGCCCTCTGTAGCGACTCTTCCGGAGTTACAGGATTGTTCGCATGGTATGGCACGTAGAAAAAGTAGTCTCCCGTTGGGAGAGTCGTTATCTGTTGTGTAAGATGCAGTTTCTGTCGGCGTAAGGGGGACTAGCTCCATATAGGCAATTCTCCTACTTGATGACAGTACACACATGTTGCTATAAGTGTCGGAGCCGGTTTTAACAGCTTCCTTCAGCAACTAAGTTGAAATTCATTGAAGAGGGTCAGGTGCAGAAACGAAAGGGACTGTCCGCTTGAGCTTTGTCTAAAACGGAATAGGTTGGCTACGCGTCGGCTACGTTGCAATCAGGAGCATTGTGTGGCCTAGCATTGCGACCTTTCCCATCCTTGAGGTAGAAATTCAAGATTGGGCAGGCCTTGGCAAAGCGCATGGTACAAAGTCCTATTGAAGGTTAAGTTTTTTTTTTTTAATTATTGAAGGTCGAGTGTGCTAACCAATACGCTACGCTGGCATTTCTTTATTCTTTTTTTTTTTCAAAACTGGTTTTAATACGTCAATGGTACATACAAGATTTGGTGTAGAAGAATAGGCATGTACTCTATGCACTAGTTTCCAGCGACACTCTGCGAACAAGCATCTCACACATAACACCACCCAAGAAGGAGAGAGGGAGAGAACAATACCAAGGGAAACACAACACAAAACTTCCTCAGCGCGGGTCCAGCTCGAAGTCACGTGCAGCTTCTTATGGGATGTCTCTTCACAAGACGCGCATACTAAAAAATCACCCAGCGAAAACAGCATTCGTCGAAATATGGGCCACGATCCTACAGGCGGTTCATTGGCGTCATATACCCTACGTGCGACCCACAACGCATATAATCCCAACAGGATTAAAATATTCCAGGGCAGTGAGTGCCTCACCACTCCGCACAGGGTATTGATACTGCGTACAAGATAGCGTATTGAACTGGGAGACAATAAAATATGCTGATGTTGATGAAGAAAAATACTAGGGAGAGGTTGAATTCGTCACACGACAAATTCGGCTACTCCTAAAAACATACCCCCCCCCCCTAACTTTCGCGATAACTACATCGGCCAAAGGCCAAAATCAGCGGTTAATGATAATAAGTTACAGATGGCTATTGCAAATGGATAAATGATTATTTAACGAATCGCACTAATTTTGTTCGCTTAGGCAATTGTTTGTCGTCGGAATACAAGTCTCTTTCTGGGGTTCCGCAGGGCTCTAATATCGGCCCTTTATTCTTCTTAATATTTGTGAATGATTTGTCCTTGGTCGTTCAACACTCGCAGGTGCTACAGTATGCTGACGATGTTAAACTGTATCGGGTTATTTCCACAGTGGACGACTGTGAGCTACTCCAACGGGATGTTGATTCAGTAAATAACTGGTGTGAAGATAATTTTTTGTTACTTAACCCTGCCAAGACGAAGGTGTTGACGATAAGCAAAAAGAGAAAGCCCACGCATTTTTCTTATGTTGTCGAAAACATTGATATCGAGCGTGTGCACTCTGTTCGTGACCTTGGCGTCATAGTGGACAGCGCCCTTTCCTTCGGCCCACATGTGAACACCATTGTGAACAATGCTGTCAGGTCTCTGGGTGCTATAACGCGATTTACTCGTGGCTTCACTGGACCTCGGTGCTTGTTAGTGCTGTATATGAGCCATGTCAGGAGCAGACTCGAACATTGCAGTATTGTTTGGAACCGTTTGACTAAAACGCAGTCAGACCAAATTGAACGTGTACAACGTAAGTTGGTTACTACTGTTTATGACAGATATATTGGTAGGAGGTTATACTATGACTATGAACGCATTCTTGATTATATAGGACTTCCGTTATTGTCGTGTCGAAAACGATGTATTGATTTGCGATTTTTGGAAAAAGTAATTAACGGTGAAATCGACTGTCCCATGTTGTTATCATCCGTTAATTTTCTGTGTACAACAAGGACAAGGGCACGAAAT
Organism: Ornithodoros turicata; assembly: GCF_037126465.1. Taxonomy (NCBI): domain Eukaryota; kingdom Metazoa; phylum Arthropoda; class Arachnida; order Ixodida; family Argasidae; genus Ornithodoros; species Ornithodoros turicata. The sequence continues at coordinate 10,253,665 of NC_088205.1, read as the reverse complement.
TTGTTCTACATTAGTCATTCAGACGCTGCTTCTCCTTTGTCTCGGTTACTGAAAGTGTATAATGACTATGGTTCTGATCGTGCGACATTTCGATAGTATATCTTTCTCTTAATTTAGTTATCCCAGAATCTTTAATTAGCCAGCATTATGCATGTGTAGTTCCCTGTTGTATATAGAGTATGTATTGCGTTTCGTGCACCACACTAAAGGCCACGGCTGTTTGTGGGCACTTTAAATAAAATCAATCAATCAATCAATCAATGTAGCGCACAGTGAATTACACGGTCCTAACAGACTGACTCCAACGCGCACCTCTGAATAAATGTCACAAGCGCTGGCAAGGCAGCATCCCTCTTGCCAGGTGGCCAAGGACCCAGCACTTTTACGAGGCCAAAGGTGCGGTTGCCCAGGCGGTCGAAAGCAGATTTCATGGTAGCCCTTTGAGGTGCGTATCTAGAACGGTGCACGAGAACGTGCTCAGTGTCCTACACGGTAAATAAAATATCTTCCCTGAAAGTGAGCCGGAAGACGTTGCAGAAGATGGCATCCCTACAGGCGAGAAAGGCATGCTCTTTTTTGTTTCCTCCTCCGGGCAGAGACGGCAGTTGAAATTGGTCAAGGCAATGAAATATATCTCAGTCATTTTTGTCAGTAGATAGATCTTCGTAGATAGATGTACCGTCTTCGGCTGCGTAGCAGGCATGTCACGGCGCGAGAAGATACAACCAGCACCAAGGGTTCTCGAGGGACGTGCAAACACGGCAGCTACGCCTTTTCTTTCTTTCTTTCTTTTTTCTTTTTTTTTCTGTATTGGCGATTTTCCGGTGATTTTGTGGGTTTTAATGAATCGCTGACGACTTCACTCTTGTGTCGTTCTTTCTGAGCACGCATACATTCGAGTCCAAATAAGCCCAATTCACACCTCCCGACGCATCCCACTCTACAAATAAAAGAAGCCTACCGCCTTCTTCATGCCAGTATATCCCAATACATCCGTACACGTATCCTTGTATCCTCCCCCACGCCGACTCCAATCTCATACGACTTTTCCCACCGAGACGATATGTCTTTCTATTGCATAGTGCTTCTCCCCGGCTCCTTCCTATTTTTCCCCGAAAATGTTTTTCTTCTCCTTTTCTTTCTTTAGCGTCCGGAACAGCGACCCGTAGCCTTCCCTGTGGCCTTCGCGCTACTTGGACGGGGGCCTTAAGGAGGGGAAATGGAACTCGTAAAAAGTTTCCGAGCCATTTAGCCGACGGAGAAGAAGCCTGACTCGGTAGCATTTCGTCGGTTGCCGACTGTCTTGTGTCACAGTGGCCCAACAGGGCAGCGCTTGGATCAACAAGAACGAGTCGTTTCTTTTCTTGCCGGTTTCTTTAAAGTTCGGAATGGCGAATGTACGAATGCTGTTGAATTATAGATAGTATGATAGCCGGAAGGAAGATCTTCGCTGTCTGCACGGGGCATGCGAAGGTCGGTACTTCAGAGGAAGGCTAAGTTGGTGAATTGTGATGGACGTAAGAATTTATGATGCGAGATCGAAGCCCGAGGGACCTGAATGGCTCGCTTATAATAATGGATAAGTTCATTGGCCGTGCTGCGCACACTCCGGTAACAAGTGGCATCGTGAAGAATGTACAGCTGGTATTTAATCCCACGCGTCGTCCTTTTAGTGTTGGGTGAACCTTGACATAATTTCATTCCAGCTTGCTTCGAACGTTGCGGAAATATTACGAGTTATAAGTTTACGAGCTGAGAAATATTTCGACTTTGCGACCTCTCTAGTCGGACGGACAACGATTGTGCTCAAAAAAGTCATCAAGCGCTATGCTCTTGGTGCCCCGAAAAGCATGATGTCCGGCTATTTTATATTTTTTTTCATGGGATAGCTCCTAAATATCCCTGTGAATTATCGTGAATTTGGATAAATTCGGCATGCTCTTCACATCGGTGGGGTAAAAAAGTAACTTAACCTTTACTTGGCAAATTTCCGAGTTCAGTTCGCAAAGACTGACACAATTAAACTAACGTTACATGACATTGACATCAGGAGGTGGCAAAAACCTAGTAAGAACAAATGTCGCTGACTGCATGATTCTAGGTGACGTAGTTTTTTCATTATGATTCAATGACACGTTTTCTGGCACACCCTGTATAAGATCATCTATAGGGTTGGTGTCCCTTCGAACTTTAGACGTGAGAAGCTGTTGAGGGGCCGGCCGATCAGGCTACGTTCGGACTTGCGCTCGACGAACTCACAAAATTCCTCCTCTACATTGGCGAGCACAAAATGATCTAGCTGGATCGCCACATTTTAGGCGCTTTGGTATGTTTCTTTAGCATCAAAGGAAAAAAGAAAAAGCACGAAGACAGCACGAAAACACGAGACTAAATTATTTGTGCGTACTAAATTATTTGTACTGGAGGCACGCAGGAAGTCAGGAGGAAGGCTTGCTGTCGTTGTGTAACGGTAGCATCCCTGACCGGAAATCAGGAGGGTCCGGGTTCGAATCCTGGCGCCAGCAGCTTTTTCCTGAGTTGTTTGATTTCACGAAATAATTTTATCTTCTTTCCGGGCTTGGGTATCGCCCCTTCGTGCTGTCTTCGCATTCACAGTTCCGTTCGTTTTCGTTTCTTCGTTCGCCATAATTCATCCTCTCATATTAACCTCTGTAAAGTGGGGGGTATATGTTTATTAAGAAAAAAAAGTTGGGTAGGGTCCTGTAGCTACCACGGGCAAACATTCCACGTCATCATCACTTCTCCTTCATTTATTGTTGTTGTCTTCGTTTTCCTCCTCGTATACACAAGAAAAAATTTACTTATAAATCGATCACACTAGCTCGATTGCACCCTTCTCGCTTTATTCAACATTTTTGACAATCCGGAGCAGCGATACATAGATATGAAACCCGGACTTTTCAAAAAATTTGCATACTGCTACCAGTACCATAGCATATACTAAACCGCCGTAAACGTAGAACAAAGACCGGTTTGAATCAGACAGTGTCTGCAGAGATCACAATCACCATCTCCACATTTTTATATCTCACTCAATCAATCAAGAATTTTCATCGGGAGTTGCATCGTCTGGAGACGTGCTGAGAATTCGTTGCAAACAGTAGTTGAAACTGGTTGAAAACAAATCCACGAGAGGACACTTCGTCAATCGTTCTTACACGCTTTAGTTCTTCACATAATGTTCTTGCATGTTCTGAACATAATGTTCCACGTGCAATGGGGTAGGGTACCACACCACTGCGGTGAAACACCCCGTGTCATCGTCATCATTTATTGTTGTTGTTCATTAATCGTTTCCTACATGTGAGCAAAACATTGCACAATCACGCACCACACTTTGCTGGCACCGCCACCACCATTTCCAATCTCATTATCGCAAAGACAAAATCATCTAGTTGGGAAAACAAAACTCTAGTGTTTGCGGAAGGGTCTTGGGGGGAACGGCTTGCATGTGCTGTGCAAGACAAGAAAAAAAAAACTTGCATTGGACGGCACATGCGACGGTCAGCGAACTTCAACGTACAGCTGTAAAAAAACGCACCACACACGCCACGATATGCTGTGGGTACAGGTCAAATACATGCCTTAGTGATACGCTTTTCATAATGGTAAATGTCGTCCCACCTTCACGACACTTGATTTGCATTTTTAGTTCTTCAGTTTTTTGAAAAGTTTTTCCTCCCATTCGAAGTAATACAGATACGACAGCGACGACCGGAGGAAGAATTAGGTTAAAAGTAACTGGAAAAGAGAATTCCGAAAATAAAATAAAAAAACACGAAAACTGAGCAGCAAAACGCTAACCAATGAAGCATCAGACCAGACTAACCGACCCATGGAAGATAAACCTAAGGAGACACACGGAACTGACGCCTTACAAACATTATAATATCCGATAAATTCCTTACACGCGCAAACCATGAACAGTTCCAGCCAAACACCCATTTGTACAACAACATTGAGCGCACGCGAAACGCGTTTGTTCAGATCTGTCATGCACCCTTTATTCTCGTTTAGAGCCAATGCACGAGCCGTGCGGCAGAAGCAACATGTCAAATACACGGACAGCGTGGAACAAGAGAAACTTCCAGAACTGACAGTCCCACCCTTGTGCAAACATACGAGACAAATCAGGACAGTTCTTATGATCGATGTTGCACTATGAACAGCGAACAGGGATCATCTGCGGTTTGTTCAAATCCATCACTGAAGCGAACAAATCGTCCGTCTTTCAAACAAACCGTCCGCACCATGGAAACGGAGCTATATTAGGGCTCGGTTCATTTCGGTTGAACTCATAGCTACAATCCAAAAGCCGATCGTATCTCCGAGTACGATTTGTGCGCACATAATAAATTCGAACTGCACAGGGTTGCGCTGAAGAACCATTTATCGATTTAATTAATATGTCATTTGGACTTCTTGTGATACGCGAATAACTTATGTAAGTATACGCTAAATGGGCGCTGTGAAATACTGAATAGTAATATACGAATGCTGGGTTCTTGAAACTTCGCAGTTTCATCGTTTGCTTCATCTTGCTCGCTGCATTGTTAGAATAGAGTACAAAACAGACAACAGAGAGCTGGGCTATCTACGCATATAAAGGGTCGGGTTATCGACCTGTAGTATGTTCATTTGTATCCTTGACAAACGAGAGGCAGGATAATTAAATAGTCATGGTGAGCATTATTGATAATCGGTAATTTCTTACGAGCCAGATGCCTGTCGTATCCGCGTCTTTTAGCCAAAGCGTATGTTCCATGTTTATATATGACTCAGTACTTACGTTATATACGGAGTGCTGCTTTTTTTTTTTTTTTTCAAAAATTCTTTACAGCTTTTTTATAAAAAAAAGCTCTGAGAGCAACGCTCGATGCCATTGTAGGAGGCGTGTTTTGCAGCCAGGCGAATACCCTGTAGGACAGCGTATGCAACCACTGGACGGCTAATTAGCTAAAATTCATTAATTAACTTATTATAATTATATTATTTCTGTCTAGTGCGCACATCGACTGGCAATAAAGAGGTGAGTGGTCTGTTTCCCGCCGCTCCTAGAATCTTGCGGTCAATGGCATTTGTTTTTACTAGGTTTTTAACGCCTCCTGATGTGAATGACATCAAGTTTTATTATTTCAATTTTTTATGAACTGAAGTCGAAAATTCGCCGAGTAAACGTCGCATTTTTGCTCCACCAATCTGAAGCGCGAGTCGAATTTCTTCAACTCCGTGATACCTGGCACGAATATCGAGTAACTATCCCGCCGGAAAAAGATAACCGAACATCATGCTTTTCAGAGCCCCTTTGTTTTCCGATGAATGGAGGTTGCTATACTCAGCCCACACCTGCATCGCATCCGGCTTCCCCTTAAATCATGCTTTCCCTCTCCCAATTTCAAGACCTGTCACTTTTTCTATTATCCCTTTGTGGGCTAGGTTTCGCAACCTGCTTTCGTCGGTCTGCACAGCGGCGCTCAAAACGACGTCGAGCGCTATGCTCTGGAGACTCAGAAAAGCATGATGCTCGGCTATTTTTTCCGATGGGATAGCTCCTCAAAGTCCCTGACAATTACCATGAACTTGAGTAAATTGGGCACGCGCTTCACATTGGTGGGATAAGAAAGCGACCTTTACTTGGCAAATTTTCGAGTTTAGTTCGTAAAAATTGACATAATAAAACTTAGATGACATTCGCATCACGAGGTGCCAAAAACCTAGTAAGAACAAATGCCGTTGGACTTGTGATACTATGTGGCGCAGTTTTTTTTATTATAATTCAATGACACGTTTTCTGGGGCACCCTGTATGCCTGTTACGTAATAAAAATATAACAGTTACAATCTTGTGCGCCGATTAACACAATAAAATGGTGTGCGGAAAATGTTTGCGCGCGGAAATCAATTCATTCTAGCCTCTTTACACAGCATTTCCCCATATCCCTTCCCCAGAAAGGAAAGAACAAGTGGGACAAACGACTCGAAACCGCGACTTCTGTGACACGCATCGCAATGAATCACTGGAAACTTTTAAAAATCTCGTCAAGATTCACAACACACTACGTTTCATCCCCGTCAGCGTTCTTAGTGCTCCAACATCCAACTTCAAGACGCATCCTAGACATGTCCGACAATACAGGCTATATTTCTCCGGCCTCGCTTCCTTCTTATGATGAATTCCGTATTCTATTCTCGGCTATCAGACGTCGCACCGTGCACCACGTTGGGAGCACAAAACAAACCTGCCTTATCTGACTCCAAACACAGCGCCGTGTCAACTGATGCCTTTGAAAATTTCAAAACATAATATCGACAAAAAAAAAACGCCTACAAGTTAAAAATGGCGACTGTATACGAAAAAGCGTCCCTCCGAATTTTCTTAAAACGGAGTGCATCATCAGTTTTGCAGCGGGAGAGGTCAAAGAGACATTCACTTCCGTGATAGAAAAAGAAAAAAAAAACGCAAAATGACAACACCTTTTCGCAGTTCTTCCTGGCTCTCCTTTTTGGTGCATATACTTGGGATTCAATATGAGAACTATTCTTCATCTACTTGCATACTCGTACCGTTCTCTTGATGCGCATTTTTTTTAGACCTTTAGTTTTCTGTTTTTCTTTGCATTGCTGCGCTCACTTCTGAATATATCCCGCGATAGCCGTTTTGCTTGAGGAGAATAAAAGAAACTGTTTTCATCTCTTTCTTTACGTTTGCTGATCTTTCGCGCAGAGTGAGAATTCCTGCCGAGGGAAATGAAGTTCTTGTTGGAGAGCAGTTTCCGCGTTGGAGTGCGAGACATCATTTAATTTGTTTTCTCGTCGTAGATCTTAGAATTTAAGAAGTGCTGTAGAGCTGCCATCCATGCGGTGGCGTAGCTCGTCGAAACAGACATTTTTAGACGCGACAGCAGAAGCGACGCAATGCAAAAGTGATGTAAATATCCATAAAGTTCATATTACGTGGTACGTAACGTAAAGTTCATACACTTCAGTTTGAATTGGTTTATTCGAGTACAAGCTTCGTTGTAGCAGACTACACTTTTCTTCAGGTACAGGTCCCGACAAAAGTTTACGGAACACCGGAGTGGTGTATACGGTCATCTGAGCGATACCGTTGCTGCAAACCGGAGCAGATAGACTTACAAACATGCGATAGAATACTCCATGCACCTCTCAGAAAGAGTGTCCACTCCCGTTCGCTGCTAGGGTGTCGCTCCGATCAAGAAATACGCCGCTGTGGTGTTCAGTGAACTTTTGTCGGGATCTGTACAAGACAAATGACCGGTGGCTTTGCCCAGGATAACAGTCGTTAATGGTGGTGGTGGTTGGTAAAATAACAAGGGGAGGTTGAATTCGCGCAAGCGAATTCTGCTACCCCCCCAAAAAAAGAAAGACGGTACACCCCAAAGCAGAAAAGAAAAAAGAAAGGAAACGGTACGATTGCACCACAGAATGTGCGAGCGCACCGCAAAAGTTCACCGGGGTCAACAGTCGTTAATCTTTGCCGCAGCACTACAGACATTAGTGAAATCATTTTGAGTGGTTTTGTAGGAGAAACTGATGACGTGGGTCGTTTTTGTCCAACATGTTGGTTTTCGTCCACCATGTACGTTTTTTTTTTTTTTTTTGTAGCATTTGGTTCTTAGATTTTGATCGTCTTTCTCTTCAGAGTTTGATCGGCTTTTCGTCTCGCATATGCCGACACTGCCATAGAATTCACACTTCGGCCCACTATTTACTGTATAACATTGAAATGCGATTTTTTTTTTTTTGAATTATGTAAGCGTACGGTTAGAGCTCATCAAGATCAATCGTTTGACGCATCATTTTGTTTCGCTCATGGACACGACACGTGTGCTATGCGCGATGATAGTTGAGTGACTGATGGCAATCGTGCTCTCAATTGCGTAACATACCCCCTTTTCCACATAATTGCTGTTGACGCATCATTATCTCATGATACGTTTATCAGTTTTCTACAAAGCGATACCTCACTCATTGCGATACCTTGAGTTTTGATATTATGAGCGTTTAAATCGCTACCAATTTCGTGACGCCGCTCCGCTGCTAATGATGCCCCATGCGTACGGCGCGCGTCAACGTTAACTTGAACACCACTCCAGCCGGCGAAGCGAGAAGAGAGACAGAAGGAGAGCGGCCTGATAGCGCCTAGAGGAAAACAATGGCTTCATAACGACCAAAACACCTTCCGCCGTTAATTCTACTAAGTACCACCAAGGTCCGCAGGCCGGAATGGCGTTCAAGGTAACTCTTATGCGAGCTGTACCACAAAGAAAAACGTAGTTCTACATCAAGAACGGTAGAGCAGTAAACACAGGAAGGAATCTAAGTGACGGGGAGGAAAATCGACGTGTCGAGTCACTGTAAACGTGACCACAAATCAACAAGATGCCTAATACAGAGGCACCGGAGATAGTCCACAGCGTGCGAAAACGCAGAAGGACGCCCGAAAAAAAAGCACCCGGGAAACGGTGACATTACTGAATAAAGAAATCATTGTTCCCTTCCGGACTAGGCTCAACTTTTAACATTCCCCCGCTGCACAAGATGATAAGAAAGGGAGACAAAAATCAGCCAATCAAGCAACAACAATGATGCGACTTAGGATATTAGTGGCCTCGCGACGTAAATGTACCAATTATCAAAATAAAGTAACGAGGAACCAGTGCAGAGGTAAGGCAGAAAGAGCTGGTACTAGAGTAAATTCGGCTCTGCCACAGTTAGACATATCTAGTGGCAGAGCACGCTTTACAGGCAGCCGTCTCTACGCATCGTCGTCTTACTGCGTTTTCCCTAGAATTCAGCCATGATCACCGCCGCAATTATCACTCTTACCAACAATGTACTAGAGGTAATTAATGCAATGATTATTCTGTTAGATTCTGTATTAGCCCCGCGAAGCGACTGTCGCTATGTGCCGCGGTGTACGTAATTACTGTTTCTTTCTGTAAGCTTGTTGTCACCACTTTACAAGTGCAACGAACAATGGGCATAACATCCAACAGCAAACGGTGCCTGTTTATCCTGGCATCATGCTCGCCGAGTACTGTAGCAATGTGGCGCAGGTAAACATTGCTTCCAGCGCCGTGTGTCGGCGATTTCCGGCACACGTTGAAAGAACCCCAGATGGCGCACCCTGCGGCACGTGCAGCGTGCTGCACAAATACGCTAACTCACCTTACGTGTAAGCCTACTGCAATTTCTGTATGCTGGTCACAACGCTAAGCTCGCAAAACACAACTAATATATTCATGCTGAAACGTTCTAAATTACAGTATAGCACGGATACTATATCACCACTTTTTTATCGATGCACGAGTGGGGAAAGACGTAAAGAATTATAGCAATAAAAAAGACGAACACGCAGTATGCGTTGGCGGCAGCTCTAACAGGAACCATATACATTAATGGCACAACGAGCACTTAATCTGCTTAGTAACTCCTATTTCTAACCACAGTTAGTAATTCCTTGTTAGAAACTCACTCATTCCGACAGAAAGAGATATGACACCGGCAACGGCTCTTTCTATCATGCCGTGAACATACCGGACGGCCTTCCAGTAGTCTCTATAGTATCAGGAATGATTATTACGTGTAGATAAAAACACGTGTTTCTGTTTTGCTTGCCTTGACTCGAATCATTAAATTGATTCTCTAACTCGCCCCCCCCCCATCCTACACCCCCCCCCCACACACACACATCCAAACAAAGAAAAACTAATGTTGGAACGCCCAACCTTCAACTGAACTAAACACAATATATATACAAGGCAGCGCTAACGCTCTTTTAATTTCACGGCGCAACAAAAGCTAACTCCCTCTCTCTTCATGTTTCTTCTTTGTGGAACGCGGCCCAGCGCAAACATCAATTTATACCCAACCCAGTACCGACGGCTTGCCCACGAATCCGCTTTCAGAGCAGGGAAGAAGCAAAATAGCTCCTGCTGTCGGCTTAGTTGAAACAAAGACCAAATGGCGCAAAAACAAAATGCCACCATGCAGTGTCCTTCTGGAACTAACCACTTTGGTGCTACACTCATGGGAGCGTCCACGCTAAGAGCGTTTTCGTGTTCACCCTCCAAAATTATTCGAATCAATCAGCGCGAGTCGCTGTGGCGGTCAACGTTGCCGTCTGTTGGCCATGCAAAAAAAAAAGAAAGAAAGAAAGAAAGAAGAGGACGAAAGAATGGACTCATACGAATGTATGAGCGTTATGGAGTATTGCAGTTATGCGTTTCCGTTGTTTGTTACGGTTTTTCCCCTCAGTTATGCCGGTAGAGGGTCTGTTCAAGTCCCTGAGGGTCTGAACACGAGCATGCTTTTAGGCTGACGTAGGCAGCGGATTGATTGTACATTTTAGCCTAGAAAAAGAAATGGAAGGTACGTGAGGAATGTGCATATTGAGTGTGTTTTCGAAAAGTGCTGCAGGAAACCTGAATGGGCACCTCTCTCCAGGTCGATTCTGATCGAAGGAAAAATATGCGAGTATGTGAAAAACAATCGAGACATGTATACTAGTCCTTACAACACACAATTTTAGCAGGGGTGTCCTCTAGTAAGTTGTGGTACCTCAGTTGATAACAATCAGAATTTGCTTTTCACGGTCTTGTTAATCCAGATTCCCTTTGTCTTCTTGGGTTCAATAAAAAAATCACATAGGAAATAAGGGCACTCGGTACAAAAAAAATGTTAGGAATAGCGATGATGATGAGCATGATCATGGCAAGAAAAAAATGGGGACATAAGTGAGACTCGGAGACGAGAGAGAGGTTGGACCGGCTACCTTAGCACACCTACATCACCTATGACAAAAAAGAAATATATATAAAAAAAGAAACGAAAAGAACAAAAGCAAAAAAGAAATAAAAAGCTGCAGGAAAGGAAGTAAAAACATAATTTTACAGCGTGCCCGGAGGTAATATGACTGATTTATTCGAATTTATCATTACTCGCACACGTTTTGTAGAAAAAGGAAAACTCGCCCAGAAAATCGTCCTCGCGAGAAGGGTTGAGCCTAAACTCTCACGAGGGCACATGAAAGGACTTGGGAGAAGTTCGTCCATATACGGTTCAATACGATTAAACGAAAGGCGCTTAGAAGTTATTGGCTCGAATGGAGAGTAAACCGCACTTCGCTTTTCAAAGCGCTACACACTGCAGTTGGAAGATTGCTGGTGGTTCGATTTTTTTTCTTTTTTTTTCCTTTGTTGAGTCCGTCGCTCTGTCCGCTTTCGACGCTTTGAAAGTTATGGCCCCGAGCGTGGTTTGTTTACCGAAGGGCTTTGCGAGAAAGGATGATATTTCAAATGTTTCGTGTTTATTTTCTTCCCTAACGCTCTGATAGTGCTTTTTGTTTTTTTTTTGTTTTTTTTTTTTACGGCGACAGAAATAGAGGACAAAGAGAAAAGTAACTTTATCAATGATGCATAACGAATATTCCACCGTAACGATTTATCGAGTGCTGTACTGAAGGCACGCGGCGAGAATTGTATTTGAAAAATGGCTGTAGCAATGAACGACTCTGGGTTTAAAAACTATAAGTGGGTTCATGTACCGGCATCGGAGTGGAAGCTCAGCCTCCAGCCTTCAGAAGTGCCTCTGGAATGTAGGACATCGTCCATGGTACAACAACAACAACAACTAAATCATGACTATGGCCTGGGGTCCATGGTACAATTCCTGCAGTGTCCAAGGTATTTTTCCCGAGCCCCAGCATATGCACTGCAACGAAGCAGGGTGTGTTCGATAGTTTGTTTGTTGCCAGTATCTGGAACTTTGTTTTATCCAGAGAGCCAACCCTGTACAACTGTAATTTATTGAAAGCGCTCCCTGTTCGCAACCTGACAAGCGAGGTTTTTGCATTGCGGGAAAGTCTTTTCAGCGGAAGATCTATTCGATGATTTTGCGAAGTTTCCCAGATCCCAGGTCACTGTGTGCAGCGGCCCGTGAATGACGAATGAAGATATGCCTGTGCTGTCGCGCGCCACTGCGCCTGCACTGTACTAGCGTGAGGACACGAACAGGCCCGACAAGGTGGCTGCGTTTACATGTCGTTTTCTCGACAAGCACAAAGCGTCCGCAAAACAGATGAGAAACAAAGCGGAGAGAGAGAGACCGCGAACGCTCCACCCACCTCTCAACAGCCACTCATCAAGAGACCCACATAACGAACCTCTTCAGAAAACTCTTCAAACAAGCACCGTGTCACACCCTCCGCCTCGGAACAACACACGCTCTGAAGACCTTAATGAGTCCTTGTCTCCGAGTAGTCACCTTTCCGCAGTTTTAACTTCCAACGCAATAAGTGGAACACACACCGCAAGACTGTCACCGCGTTCCCTGTAACCTCGAAGCATTTCGAAACGAACATGCCCTTTCGAAATTAAGTTGCGACACCGAACCCCTCGCTAGAGGACCTAACGAACCACGTCGCTGTGCAGCAAAAACCTCTTTATCGAAACCTCGGGGCTGTAACCCCGTCAACATGGAGGTCACGTCTTGCTAATTGGAAGACAGAGGACGACACTAATGCTTGTTCGTAGGCTCAAGCCGCGGGGGAGTGTTGGGAAATGCGCTAAAAAAAAGACCAAAAACCCTGAGAAGCATGATCAGGAGCGTACCCTGTAAACATTCGTTAAGATGTCCTCGCATCTAGAGAGGAGGTTTTCGAGGAGGTAGAAGCAAAAATTGTGAAAGATAGGGTAGTAAAAATGAGATAAAGGGAGATGCTTAAGAGCACTTAGGAATTAACGCTCCTTCCTCTGGGGATGTCGCCTGCTCTTAGCGAAGGTGCCGAAGAGTGGGGGAGGAAAGTAAGGCTCGAAGTAGGAGGTTAAATATAGTCCCGGTTGTTGGGGAGAGTGAGGAGGAAAGGAGAAAGCTGTAGTGTGTAGGTTTGGCAGGTTATACGTGACGCTGGGATTTAAGAGGGAAAACGATGGTGGGTGTATATAGGCTTCTGATACAGGATCGGGCTGTAAATAAATAACGGGAGGCTAGGAATAATGCGGTTCTTGCGTTTATGGCAAGGCTATCGAAAAACGGGAATGATGTGAGGTTGAGGATGCGGTGGGGATCGTGAGGTGTACACAAAGAACGTAGTGAGGTGGTGAGCATCGGTCAATGGTAGTTACGGAGCGCTTGTAGCTTGTCACTGGTTAGATACTGAGGTGCATCGTCAGGGATGTCCTATGTGCAAGACCATACACAACTTGAGACTCATTTTGACACTAAATAAAGATAAATGGAGATCGTTAAAGAGATGTCGAAAATAATCACTTCCGACATCCCTTCCAAGAATCACTTCATAACAGCCCGCATCACTAAAGACAGCGACCATTCTCTACATGCTGCTGGTGCTATTGGTGCCGTACGTGATGTAGGCGCTATCACTGTACAAGCAATATATTTATTAGAAGAAAAAAAATGAAAAAAGAGAGGGAAAGGTCAACGAAGCGGAGTGTGGGCTTGCTATTCCGCAAGTAAATAATCATAAAAAAAAAGAAAAGGAAAGAGAAGAATGAAAGAAATGAAAAAAAAAAAGCAGGTAAGAGTAATGTGCATGATGGTGAGATGGTGAGGGCGGGGCACTGAAGAACGAGATGACACAAGACTTGAGGTCACAGGCTGTGCATGAGACTGCAGGCTGTGTCCCAGAGGGAGGCCAGAACCGCTTTGAGCAGGACTTAGGATCTAGCAACAGTCATTGGAACATGGCTATTCCTCGCATCAAAGGAAGGGTGTATTACGCAATCTAATAACGAGAAGCATACGAGAACAATGTAACCGTGTTAGTGTTTTTGTTTTTTTGTATCTCCCTGAGTGAAAAGCCAGCGCATCCGGAGAACGACTCATGTTCTTTAATGATCACCGGCAGTTAGCGTTTTACGAGAAGTTTTGCAAAACGTGTAATGTTTGAACAAACTTCAAGAACAAAGCACTTGGATGCTTCGCGAGAAAAATATTTCGGATAGAAGGGAAGGAGTATGAAAGAATAAATGAGGAATAGTGTTCGCATAGCCGCAAGAAGATGATTTATGAGCAGCAGATGTCAACGGCAGTTTTTTCTCCGGACAATTAATAGGGTCTTCAGGAGTAACTTGCTTCGCGTCACTTTAATGCATTTATCAACAAGAAAACTGCAGCACATGCAACTTTCCACATCGACGCAATATATTTCAGCCTTCGTGCGTCTTCAAGCCTGTGTAACGCACGACAATCCCCATAAGTTACTTAGGCGCGTTAACAAATTGCGGAAGAGTTTCAAGTTGAAAGTCAAGTTAAGGAAGCTGAACAACAAACATGGTCCGATGCAAACAAAAGATGAAAAATTGAGAATGTGTAACGTTAATGCATGGAGAGCACGATTGTGTCGTGATGTGCACTTTTTATTTTTCTTCATGTTTCGAGCTTATTTTTATAAAAGGTCTCATCACTTAGCGTCTACTATTTTGTTGCTTCCTTCCGGAATGCTTCAATATTTCGAATTTACTTAGTTGACGTCCATGGCTATTCGTGGACGAATCGAGTTTTCAGTAATGGTGCTGCGTTACATCGAAATGCGAGCCTTAGACGCAAAAACAGAGAGTCCTTTTTGATCTCAAAATTTAAATCACTCCAACCTCATGGATTCAATATCAGCCCGGATACCCTTCCTCAATCGATTAGCCATTAACGTATACTTCCCGCTATAGCAGCTTCACCCAAACACTGTGCCCCCTTCCAAGCATGTACTGTCTAGACATATTGTTCTCTGGATGTCATTTTCGATCTTTTCCCACTGGCTTAGTGTTCCTTCCCAATCGGGTTGGATCCCAATCCATTTGGCACTGATACGCCGCTTCTCATGTGCCACCTTTGCAGCCAGTTTCAACTGGTTTCGCGTCTTTTTCTTTGAATCATGTCCGGTTTCTGCATTCCTTCCATTATCCCTTCTACTGTGCCCGCGGGTTTGCGACAACCCTTTTCCAGCCACGTCGTGGTGGTGGTGGTGGTGGTGGTTGGTAAAATAACAAGGGGAGGTTGAATTCGCGCAAGCCACGTCGTATTTGTCATCAGTCTGTTCACTTATATCCTTTACACTCTCCATATTCGTATGTTCACGTGTGTCATCCGAGTGTATATATATTTGTAACTCCAATGCTGTTGTTTTTGTACCTGACGAAATGCAATCCACTGCATGAAAAGCTTGTAACCGCTTCAGTGAAAGCTTCAGTGTTTTATAATCTTGTTGTTACACCCTTCAATTAGCTTGAAATGTATGCCATGTAAATTTGGAGCTTAACTAGCTTCATTTCAAGTACAGTGGCACTGCAAAATCGTACGTGCACTTCCGGACACCCAAGGTAACGCGATCACCGGTACCGTGAATATTCCGAGGAGACATAGCTCGAAAGGGATATCGGCTTGTTTGCTCTTTTAGAGAGAAAATGCCTAGGTGTGAATTTTGCGTCCTGATCATGTTCAAGTACAACTGTTGCTTGCTTGCTTGGTTGGTTGGTTGGTAAAAACAGAAAAAGATTGAAATCACAGCACAACTGATGAAACCGATTTCTAATGCGTTTGCATCATTTGTACGATGTATCGTCGTTGCTATATCGTCAAATTATGCACCGCAAAGTTGAGCTATTTCGTTTCGAAACGCACACAAACACATCATTCCCTCACTGAATATGTGAGCCAAGTTTGTAACCACCCACAGTGTAGTCATCGTTCCAAGAAGTTCCTTTCAACTCACATTTTCGCTTCTCCCCCTCTTTTAAACAATCACTCGCGTATTGAAACACGCCCACACATCACGGAACCATCAAACGTTTCGGAATCCTCGTCGCCAAATTTATGACACGCACACGACAGCTGGGCACGGATGGCATTCGCCCTCTTCATCCAAGTAGCGAGTTAGGCCGAGGCATGTGTCGGAGTACGAGCGAGCAACCTCCCCCTGAAAACATCCGGTTGCGCGTGTCCCATGGAAACCCGGCGGAATGCATCCAGGGATCCCATCTCGATGGCGCGTTCTGTCCGCCTCACTGCTCCCCATTACAAAGGGTCAGCGAGATTAATTAAAAGGGGTCCGCGAGATTGGCCAGCAGAGCTACGTGCTCTATGCCCAATATGTGGCGAGCTCTTTTTTTTTCTGTTTCCTCCTGCAGGGAGGTCGTGTTTGATTGGAACCAACTGGGTAGACGCGTGTAGATGTCTGAGGCACATCGGTTGTTAGGCGTGACGGGTAAGGGTTGTTCTTAGTTATGACAGAAGGGGATACCCTGCACAAGCAGAGAAAGTGAAAGAAAATGGCATGCAGACGACCCGAGCCGAGCTTCATCTAGGGGCAAACGCATCACACAGAACCTCCGCGAGCATAAGGGCAAAGTAAAAAAGTAATTCTGTTACTTGTTCTATGTGCTACTAGTATTTGTTCTACTTGTTTTTATTTATTTGTTTTTTGTGTGTGTGTTAGCGCCGCGAAGCAAATGCGGCTATGAGCGGCATACAGACGTAGACAGATGGAGAGAGGACAGCAGAAAGGGGTGGGGGACAGAGGGGGTTAGAATGCGTCCTGGGCCGACTTCAGGAGGAACTGTGCCGACATGCGTCTGGCAAGCCTTCGGAAAACCTAGGGAAAACCTCAGACAGCGCTGCCGGTGGTAGGATTCGAACCCACTACCTCCAAAGTCTTCAGCACGACCTTTGCTACCACCAACGGGCGGGTAGCCTTACTTAACCCGCTCGGCCATGCCGCTGGTCTACTTGTATGTATGTATTGTACTGCACGCTCTTGAATTCATGTTCATCTTTCGATGATATGTGCATTGTTTACCCTCCTGGTACGGCACAAGGTGCCAGGAAGATCTGAAATAAAAATAAATAAATAATAAAAAGCGAGAGATCTCACAAAAAAGTGAGGAGTTCTGCCTTTTTGGTTCAAGTGTGCCGAAGTTAATGATGGTGGTAGGTTCCCGTGTGCGGATTTTTATTTTTACAGAGCAAAAGCCTGCAAGCATATACGTAATAACAAAGTAAGTATAGCAGCTGTAGAGGATTTCAGGAAGGTGGTGGTGGTAGTGATGGTGGTGACGTAGACCGGCTTGCCGTTGTTGGCCTCACGTATGTGAGCTGCGTCACGGTTGTAGCCAGGATGAGATGGGATGATGTGATAACAGATGAAGGAATGATGACGGCCGAAAGTTACCATCTAAGGCAGTCACTGCCAGAGTTGATGAGAAGTCCGAGCAGTCCGATGAGCAGTCCGAGAGAAGCGACTGTGGTTACGAGCGGCGTACAGATGGAGAGACGACACCAGGAAAGAGTTGAGGACCCTGCGTTAATATGCATGGCGGGCCGACTTCATGAGGAACTGTGCCGACATTAGTCACGAAAGTCTTCGGAAAACCCATGGAGAACCTCAGACAGCGCAGCCGGTGGTAGGATTCGAACCCAGCACCTCGCAGGCCTGTGAATACTTTTAAAATCACCTCGCAGTCTTCAGGACGACCTGTGCTACCACCAACGAGCGCGACGCCTTAACAACCGCTCGGCCATGATGGACTACGATCGTGAGCTGTGCCACAGTGGTCGGTCTGTGGATCAATTTTGCCCACCTGAGTGATCTTTAACGTGCGCTGGAAACTCAAGGCACGACGCACCGCATTTAACACCCTCGCGGAAGACTGCGTGCCTGCGTAACTTGTGCCCTACGACCAACTCTCTGGCGTCTTGGCAACCTCTAACCTAGGATCAATAAGGAGCACGCGCTATCACCTGTGGTCCACGGAGGCCGGTGGTTCGCCAATTACGGAGGTGGGGAAGTTATCCGTCAATATCATCTTGCAAAATCATTGCAAACGAGAACACAGACGAGAGTTTACAAACAGAAAGGAGAAAATTTAATTGTATTTAGAATTGTGTTGAAATTGTGGCAAGTTTACTTGGTCATATTAAATATCCTGAAGAGAAAGGAGAAACGGGTGCTTCCTTTTCTTATTCTTTTTTTGCAAGAAATTGGCTTCGTATATTCAGTCAGATAGAAGGCCACAGTCCAGTCGTCGGGGTCCGGCAGGTCCGGCGGTACTGCAGCGCCTTCTGGCCTTTCATTTCGCGATACAAACCTTCAATTCGCTTCCCGTCAGACAGTAAGACGGTTTTCGGCCGTCATCTTAAGAACGGAGCGGACGGCTTGGGTGTGCTGCATTATTCCCAGGCTGTTCTAATACTTCAGATATTACGTGCTCAGCGATGGCGGAACAAGAGATACACGTTACGCTATCTATATGCTGCTAGTTTGCAGGATGGTACGCTTGTCTCTTATAGTGTGCATGACCGAGTTTCTTGTATAGAGTAGATATACAAGAGAAGACGCAGTCCAGAAGGCAAAAGGTGGAATGAACTGTAGTGCAAAGTATGAAGCACCTCGAATAAAACTTTAATGCACAAGCTTTCGCGTAGCGCCTCCACGCTTCTTCAGGTATACAAAGTAGGTACTTTCTTCAGGTACATGTGATATATCTTTTGCGTATCTGAAGAAGCGTAAGCTCTACGCGAAAGCTTGTATATTAAAGTTTTATTCGAGGTGCTTCATAATTTGTACTAGAGAGTATATTTGTGATACTATGAAAAGAGTAATAATGAACTTCATTACGAGAGTTCACTGAGGTCGATGCGGATCGATGCAATCGATAGTTTACATTAGTAATGACTATGTAATGACCCTAAGCCTTTTTCTTCGTCTTCTTGATAACGACTTTAAAATCAATACTCATCCTGATGAAATCCTGATGAGAATTTTGCAAAAACAGGGCGGATATTTATCGTATCCGAAGGAGATAACTTTTCAAATTGATTGTGTTCGACTACTCCAGAGCGTTTCCCAAGTACTAATTTATTTTTGACGTTACGTCGAACTCAGGTTTAATTTATTTTAACGGTAGCCGCCTCGGGGTGGTACCTGATCGGGTATCACCCTCGATTTGTGGCAGAATATTTTTCTCCGTGCGAATATGTCTATTTTTACGAATAATTAAGGGAAAGGGTAGCGATACCGTGGTTTCTTGCAGGACGTTCCCTGTTCACATTACTCTCCAATCCAATAGCAATCGCTGTTCCTAATACATTAACAACCTACATCACAAACTATTGCGTTTGTGATTGTATCACAAAAGATTAATGTACCCTCACTTCTCGCTCACATTTTCATGGGAGAGCGCTTCATCATGCCCGAGATAATTCACGCCAGTCGGAAACATGACATTCGAATCTGCTAACACATCATATGACCCACGGATAAGCTAAAGAACACATAATTTTGCTACTCCTCTAATCTCTAGCAACGTCTTGTATGAGAATCTGAAGAAGTCGTAAACATCGTTATGGTACATCAACAAAATGAAGCTTGTTTCGTGTTCGTCTGTTGTGGTGGTTGTGGTGGTTGTGGTGGTGGTGGTGGTGGTGGTGGTGGTGGTGGTGTGGTAGTGCTGATGGAACTGCTTGCTGTATAGTCGGCCACGCTCAGGCCGGGAAACGTCACGACCATCGCAGAGGGGAATCGCGCGTCCTGAGCCGACTTCTAGGGAACTGTGCCAACATTTGTTTAAAGCACCTGAGGAAAACCCAGGGAAAACCCAGACGACACAGCCGCCGTCCGGATTCGAACCCAGGTCCCCTTCCAGTCTCGGCGTAGAATGCCATCATCGGTTGTGTGGCTCAACCTCAGAGCCGTTACTTTCCATCTATATATGGTACCATATCGCGCACGCTTTTTTGTGACAACTAACGTAACTGCATAAGTGTCATTGTAAGGCGTAACCTTTGAGTTTGTTTTCAACAAATCAGGGGAGAGAACGATGTCATTCGGGATTATGGTTGGCTAGATGCGTGCTATGCGGCGAACTTCTGTTTTAGGAGTGTAATTCGGGACAAGTTAACTCATACACGTCAACTCCGCCCACAAACTTGAAGGCGTCTGTGATTAACTTAGATGGGCACATGATGGGCACGCCTGTGAGCCACAACGTAGTGCGCCTACGTGCATCAAACCGTCGTGTTGATCACATGATACACTGATCATGTTGATCACTGGTCGTCGGAGACGACGCACAAAGAGTACGTTTGCGTGCTTTTAAAGGAAACACGTAAACATTCGCTTTAACAACACGTCCGCATGACGTCCGCCATCTTCTGATATGCACCACCCACATGTGAGGCTCCCACTGTAAGTCCTGGAGCCATTTGAGGCCAGAGTGGTACCACTGATTTGACCAATGTAGAACCAGCCACCCCACTTGGGAATCCACCCGGGACCATCCACATTCAGCCGGAACCAGTCCAGATTCAACTGGAACCATTCTGGAGCCAGTCCTGGGACCATTTCCAGTCCATTTTTGCCTGGGGCAGCGTGCCGACTACATTCTCCACTGGCGGAGATATAGATCTGTAACTGTAGCTCCTACGTGGTCTGGGAGTACAGTTCCTCGAAGTGCTATATGAACAGGTGGTGTTCCTATTTTTTTTTTTTTTTGCGAATACTATAACAACCGCCCGGTACGCGCACGCTGTGCGTTTGTATCGTTCGAAAAAAAATCCCTGATCAGTACGGGTTCATTTTCGTGTTTGCCTGTACGAAGGAAACGGCTACCTCTTCTGATTTCCTTCCGCGATGTCTCGGGCCATCGCACGTTTCTTTCTCGCAACGCCACGGTACGCCCGCAAAGAGTCCCGCCATCAAGATGATACCGCCGAGATAAGACAAAACGAAACCCCGGACACACATCCGCCGTACTTCCTCATTTCCTGCGCCCTACCCTACTTCTTCTTCTTCAAGACTTAATTCTTCCTCACGAGGAAACAGGCGCGTGCGATCATCACGACCGGAAACGCTGGTCTCACGTTCCGGCAGACGTCGTAAAACTCGTAAAACTGTTCGTGTCCTCCTCGTAAAATGGTTCTTTCCCGGCATGCGCGTCTATATGGACTCGGCATTCTGTTTTGTGCCAGTGTATTTAGCTGCTGTTTGCGCACGTTGTAGTCGTTGTACAACAACAAGAGCTTCCATAATAAGTGCAGGGCCATTTCTTTATTTACAGCATTACGCTATAAGGTTTCTCCCATCGCGCGCCGCCGTTGTTTGAACTTTTTTTTTGTCATCTCCCTCCATGTGCGCTTGTAGTAAACAGTGTTCTATAGAGGTTATGATGCAAAATATTTGTTCGTACTTTTAACCGTGCACCGTCCACGCAGCCGGACGGCTTCAAGTACCTGTATTTTCGCAACAACTTTCGGAAACGGTTATAGTTTTCGGAGAAGGTAAAAGTGCGACAGCATATAAACAGTTAATCAAGAAAAAGAAAAACCGTATATGCTTCTGCACACATAGCTGTACAGCCACTCTAAAAGCAGCACCCACTCTTTACAAAAAGAATCCTGATTTGGAGAAAACGTGGGGCGTATGTCTTTTCGCTACAACTAATCACCATGATAAGTAACTGCGTAAGTGTTAGAAATGATGCCCCACTCTTAGAAATGATGCCCCCCCCTGGCTGAAGAAGCAGAAGGAGAAGGAGCAGAAGAAGAAATGATGGTGGCGTTGGTGAAAGTATGGTGAGCTAGCTCATCATAGTGAAAGTGCTCGCCGTTCTCGGCTTCACAGAGGTGGGTAACGTCACGGCCGACGCCCTGGGGGAATGTGCGTCCTGGGCCGACTTCTAAAGGGAACTGTGCCAACACATAGTTGAAAGCGACTGAGGCAAAACCTTTTGTTACAATTATAAACAGCATAAGTGCCACACAAAAAAAGGGGCACACCTCCCGTTTTCAACAAATCAGGGACGGTAACGATATAATTCGAGATGATGGTTGGCTAGGAGAGTGCTATGCGTTCATTTGTAAGAGGGTAGGTAGAAGCTATTGTGGGTATATACAGATGAGGGTACACAAAAAGCCGTGCTTTGCGAACACGTATAGCTTTATACTCCTGTCACACGGCAAATTGAATGTCATTCCCAGAGAATGATTTTCGCACTGAATGACATTCGTTTCGTGACACACGGGGAAATCAAATGGCAATACACGCGAATGATATTCGCTTTTCCCTCTCGCCCCGACAGCGTACCCTCGCTGTAGATAGGTATCAAAAGCAACAACGATAAAGCGTTCGAAGAAATGAAAGACGAATGAAAAGTTGAGCTCCAATATTTTATCACGAATTTGATAACTTTTGACGCGAAGGAAGGAAAGCTAGACACTGTTTTTCGGATAGCTACACTCGTTTCCCAGTCGCCACGTTGCCAAGTGCGGTGCAGATATGTGCTTCTTATACCCTAGTCAGACAGCATTTCAAATGTCAATTGCGAGAAATGGCCTTCGGCTTCTTAAATGACCTTTGTTCGGGGGCGCCTGCCAGACAGGCGGGAAAGGAGTGCTCCTCAACTGACTGCCCTCATCGGCTCCCTTTTTCGGTTTCGTTTTCCCTGTCTGCTGTGGAAATTTGAAGTTGGTCTGTGCGCCACAAATCAAGATGCAGAAGTCATATGCACTTCTCTAAATAGGATCTAAATACGTTTACACAGTTTCATTCCATTATCCGCATTTTATAAGTTTTCCTACATTCAGCTGCGAAGGTAGCGAGGGTACAATGACATAACACTGTTGTCGAGATTGCTCCTTTCTGCACCTCAAATGTCGTTGGGGGCCTCCTTTCGCGTTGATGGTCATTTCTTAGAAAGGTCCTTTGAGCTGCCGTGTGACACGGCTCTGAGAGGTCATTCTTTGCAAATGAAAATTCCCCGAAGTCCTTCGAGCATGCCGTCTGACTGGGGCATTAGTTGTCTTTGCTTGTGGTACTTAGCCAATTGGATGTCTTTGAAAAGGCGACGATTCTGTGAAATAATCTAATGTTTCGCTTGTTTCGAGCGAAAGAAATAAACATATAACTAATGTACCTGTATCATGCTTCAGATGTTCGGCCCTGTTGTCTTAATTATCGACACTGACATCATTTGCGAATGACATTCTGTTTCTTCGTGTAGCTCGATGTAAAACAAACGAATGGCATTCGGTGCGATTGTCATTCGGTTTGCCGTGTGACAGGAGTATTAGAGCACTTTAAAGGCATTGAAATTCCGCTGTAGTCCCAGTTTAAATCTCACGTACCATTTACTGCCATTTAGAAAGTGGAACTCGCGTGAACACATTTACAAGGACGTGTTCAATAGTTGAACACCATCCTTGCAGGCTGCCCTCGCACAAATTGATTTTACAATCAAGTAGAATTGGTAATGGTGGCGCCTGTTCCCGCCGCGAATCTCCGTGTCAGGTAGAAACAGTTTTATTATGCGGTGCATTAAAACCGGACACTGTGGGCTTATGAAAGATGCAATCTGACGTCTACGTCTCGGAGCGTTAAATTAAACGCCTCGCAGACTGAGCGAATGTTGCACCAAGCTGAGTTAACTTTAACATATGGCCGAGATGACTTGTGAGTTATACGGACAGAAGATGTGAACGTCACGAACGTGTCTCAGAGTCTCGGAGCGAAACTGGAGAATTGTGGCCGCGCGGTGCAAAGTCGATGTCGCTCCCCTGGAATTTTTTATGTGAATTATAATTATATGACCTAGCTTCATACATAATGCGAGTCAGTCACGAGCCACTGTGTAGGAGATCAGACAATTTCTAGCTCATAGGGCTTAACGCGCACATCGAAAACCTCCGACAGACGGCGCGGCGGTAATGTTTACCTCCCTTACATCACTGCGGTCCTGCACTCTTAGAAACGAACTTCACCTTGTAGAAAGCTCCTAGTCAACCATCATCCCGGATGACATCGTTCTCGCCCCTGATATGTTGAAAACGGGAGGCGTACGCCTTATTTGTACCGCTTACGTGCAGTACATAATTGGCACAAAAAAGGGGTACGCCTCCCGTTTTTCAACAAATCAGGGACAAGAACGATGTGATTCGTGATTATGGTTGGATAGGAGCGTGCTATGAGGTGAAGTTCGTTTTTAAGAGTCTCTGGGTAGAAAAACAAATCACGCGATCTTCAACTCACTATAGTGTGAAAACAAAGCTTCACCACACAGCATGTTCCTGATTTGTTGAAAAAGGGAGAAGGCGCCTATCTTGGATACATTATGCATGTTCAAGACATGCTGCACGCTATCGAATATATTAGCGGGGCACACAACGATCCAATGTAAGTATATCTGGACTAAACACACTCTCAAAACAGAACATCATCGCATAGCACGCTGTGCGCCAACTATTGCCGCGAATGATAGGGTTATCGCTTCTGATTCGAAGAGAGAGGGGGGTATGCCTTTTTGTGTCGCTTATCATATATATAAAATGACACAAAAAAAGGGATGAAGTTCTGTTTTTGGAGTGTGGAGCAGCTGAGGCGGAGAAATACAGAATGAGGAACATGTCAGTGGAGGCCTGAAAAGCTACGCATATTGCGATTAAAGAACAACAGTCGTGTCGTATTCACACTTGTATGCATTACCACGTTATATTAAATTTTCCTCCAACAAGAACAACAGTTGATGCTTCTTTAAGTGAAGGAGACCCAAAATGATATAAGTAGTTTTATATAGCACCCTCATGTGATTGATAAACTGGCAGAGAATTTTAACTCAATGCGAATTCCACCGAGCGTTGTACACCAGAAGGGCACATACTGTCTTGAGTATATGCACGTTACACTGTTCGCCTCAGTGCAACCAGATTCCGCGTTTCATTGGTCGTTCCGTACGCACTCCGTTCCTTTCTGCACTGAACTCGCGCCGGCAGAGCACACTGTGCTGCACAACGTAGGCAAGCGAAAGTCGCCATTATTATCATTGTTGCAAAGGCTCGATCTCAGAAAAACGCACTCACGCGATACTTTTGCTACGGGAATCTTTCCGAAATGTGTCTTACTTCTATAAAGTATGACTTGCGTAAAACGGCGGCGCAAAGCATGAAATGAAAACAAAAAAAAAAAAGCAAGCAAAACAAAAAACATCGGAGTTTCTGATATGACAGCTTCTGCAGCATACCTCTCCCTCACGCTTCGCTAAGCGATGATCATACCGGCGTTCGCGAACCTATAGCATCCTACGAAGAATTTCAAGCCGGCAGATAAGTGGTTGAGCTTTTTTCTATTTTCTAGTGTGATCAATAAAGACGTCATCTTCACTCTGACACCACTCCCCGCTCACTCAGAAGCTTCCTATCTTCCTTACTCCGAAAACGCGCCTCAAATCACGCGCGCATACGTCAGTCTTATCACGTAAATCTCCTTTCTTCCATTTTCATGCATGCCCGCGAGAAAATGCCGCAAATATTAAACTGACAAGAATACCCCTTCCAAAGTTTGACACCCGCGTATAAATCCTTTAAATCTGCTTCAGCGAAAACCTACCCAGCGGCGCCTTCGTCTCAACAACCCCCCAACACATTTCCCTTTACAAATGAAACTCACCCCAAGCCACGTATCCCCTCAACTACCTTCCCAAGTTTGAACCTTGGGACAGAAGGCAACAACCCATCGATGTGGCAACATCTGCGCGCTCTACTCCAATCCATCACGTAGGGAAGAAAAAGGAAGGCGAGCAGATAAGTTGCGTATCAACCGAAGCCGCTTTTAGCAGGTGGTTACTTTCTCAGGCGAAAATCAGCAGCCGCTTTTTGCGCACACGTATAGCTATCACGCTGTGGGGAGAAGATCCGCTTTGCCCCCCGGCTATTTTGAGTCAGATGCGAGTTACTGAAGTATAATTAAGCCAGGTAGCTCGGCGCACAAACGGTCGGCTGTTCGCGCGATTGGACCTAGTGGTATAGCCGGCCGTGCAGGCTTAATGCCTCGCCTGTTTTGCGAGTAATCTGGGATGGGAGAAAGGAGAATGCAGGCGATGGTTGTGGGTTTATGTGCGAGAAAAATGCGACCTGGCGTGCCTGCGCGTGGTCATTTTCGTTTCGTGAGTTAGTAATCCTGCGTGTGTCGATCTGAGAATGTGCAGAATATATCGGACGTGATCAAGGCATGGCGATAACGTCCATACCGTAGTTTTCCTCTCTGGAAATGGAAGTGTTGCAACACGCGCACGTTATCGACGACTGCCGTATTTCAACGCCCGTGTTCGGATGACGCAGTAATAGCAGCAGATCACGTCGCCTTGATGTACCAGATTGAAGAGAGATTGCATGATTCGGACTTGAAACAACGAAGACAGCTTCTCAAACATGCCCTCAACTATCTGAACGAACGACCGCTGTGTCATCGATTACGTAACGCCGCCGCGCAAAGCATGCTCGTGGGCGCACACCAATCAGCCGACGCGTTCTTCCGCGTTCATCACAGCAAAGTATAATCTCAAACCGGCCTTTTCGTGACGCCACATGTTTGTGAACAGAGCGACGTCGATATGTGCCGCTCAGAGCAAATTAGTACTCACTGTACTCAGAGACAGTACGAGAGTGCACCCAGGGCGATAGTGTTAAAATGCTTTGTAGTCATAATAGCCAACAAGTATTTGCACCTGTCTGCCGACTTACGTTGTTGCTTCAACCCTGAAAGTATGTATGGTGTCAGGGCTAGTTCTCACTTGGCGGCGCCCGACGCGGCGTCGTGAGCGGGCGGCGGAAACAGACGCGCATTTCCGGAGTCGGGAGAGGAGAGACGTCGAGCCAAAAAAAACTGCCATGCCGAACTCCTTTCACGACGTCAGCGAGAGCCGCCGAGAACGACTGCTGGCGACCAATTAGGTGACACAGAAAGGCCACGCCCCCTGATTTTTCGTCTGCTTTGTACGTCGGAAGGCCACTGCGGTGGGAACATGAAAATCGTGCGCTCTGACGGGGAGGCGGAAATGCACCTCTACTTCCGCCGCCCGTTCACGACGTAGCGTCGGGCGTTGCTAAGTGAAAACTGGCCCTTAGTCGTAACGTTGTAGGGGAGCCAGTGCTTCATGAAGATGGTGAAGGCGTTCTACTAATCTTGCTATCCGCCGGCATGAATTCACGTTATCTGTAACCTCTTACCACGGCAACAGTGAGTTTTAGTGCATCGTACGCTATCTCTTTTGCGTACGCAAGGGATAGCGTTGGTGGTTCTGCGCACGCGCAAACAATAAAGAGAGCTCCGCGCATTGCGCAGCACCACTGCGCTATACCTAAGGTACGCAAAGACGATAGGGTACAACGCGCTAAAACTCGCCGTTAATAAAGATATATATTGAAGCATCGGCAGCTAAAAAAACGGTGGTTCTCTTTTCCTCGGATACGACGCGTTAACTAACACTGCAAATTTTAAGTTGAGAAATTAAAATTTGTTCGTCTCATTAAAGCAAGCGCGTCACTGAAGTAAAACTAATTTATTTTGATCGTACATATAATAATCCGTGTTTCCTACATTGCCCGCTTTCACTTTTTCTTTTGCGCATTTTATGTTCTTTCATTTATTACGCTTGCCTCAAACATGCGACACCTCGGTTAACCTCCATCCATCTTCTTTTTTTTTACTCCATTCTGGACCACAAAGCACCTGCTACAGACGTTGACAGATGAAGAGAGGACAGGAGGATGAAACGATAGACAGCTGGGGTTAGTGTATCGCGGGGTGTCCTGCGCAGACTTAGTGTGGCACTGTGTCGACACATATATAAGGGAAGCGTTCCTCAAAAACCAATGAAAACCTCGGACACATACAACTGGCAATACCAGACCTTGCTTGCCTCAGCAGCGCCTCAGAGTAACCACATAGAAGCCAAAAGCGCAAAGACCTACCTCATGACCAATCTATTGTTCTTGATGTTGACGAAAAGAATAATAGGGAGAGAGTCTGTTGTCATTTGCTTTAGGCTGCACCATTTCCGTATAGTTACTTAACGCGGTCTGCTTAAAGCACGCATAATCACAGAGAGAGCTACAAGGTACCCGTAGCAAGAGATCTTCACAAGGTCGCAACCTCATGTACCGCCTTACGGTCCTAAATTGTTTTCGCAATGATCAACACTAATAAGTACAACGCACCCCTGGTACGTCAGCGGGTCGTCTTGTAGCAGAAATGCCGGCAAGAAGGAAAGTAACACAAGCGCTCGACAAAGTCAACTCTTCGGCCGAACCATTTGCGATCTCATCAGTGTTACCGATGAGTCTCCGACTTTCGACCGAATCCACTCAATACCTTAAGCGACGAGACAGTGGAAGCACACAACAGAAGGGAAAAGGGAGGGGGGGGGGGGGTCGGAGTCTTCTTCCGGCAGCCAGCAACGTACATGCTGCGTTCGGATTTCTAAGTGATTTTTGTCGCTCTTCTTTTATTCGCAGCAAACGACGCCGTGTCGACAAAGTGGTCAGCTGTAGCTTCTGCAATTAGAGGAGAATCTTCTACTGCGTGTGACTGTCTTCGTGTTGCTCCTGAGAGAAACTTAATCTGATATACGGAAGATAGTGCCCGTTATTTAGAGAGGAGTCTATGGGATGTGGGCCTGAAGGAGATTGAGGGAATCAGTGGTAGGAGGAACGTGTATAGTGCTGGCCGTTACATTCACGGTAGTGAGGGAGTCGGTACGAGATTGTATATTGTTTTTATCAATGTTTACTTATTGCAGTGTGGTAGTGCTACTGTAACAATCTCATTGGTGATGATGACGTGATAAAGAAAAAAATGGGGATGAGGCTACCCTAGGACTGGTTAAGGAGATAAAGTGCAACTTGTAGTTCATTGTTCAAAAGTTTCAACCGAGTGAGCGTAAAATGCCAAACAAGACGAGGAAGCCGTTGGGCGCACACACTTATCATGTCACAGAATCCCCATTAGCCCAGTTCTACGTAGAAAATGTTCAATCTCGATGGCAATGATGTCAATACATTACTACAGTGTTATCTAGGATCAGCCACTTTGTAGCGTTTGTAACTTCAAAGACAGAATGGAAGCGGGGGCCTTCCTGCACTGCAGGCCGACTCCTATTCGCCGATTGTTTATCAGTCCGAATATGTGGAGATTGGCGCAGCACAAAGTTACGTTACGGCACATACGGAAACAAATAGAAAGGTATTCACGTGAAAAGAAACAACTACTTTCTGGATGATAAATGGGGAATAAGGTGATACGTGAAGGAATACGTGAAAATAAGGTGAGGGTGGAAGTATCGAGACATGGTGTGTCAAGCAGGTTCCATTACAAATGCAGAACCTTCTTATCTGAAAAATCTTTAACTCCATAACTTAAAAACCCGAGACTAGGGGACAAAAAAACGACAACACAGACAACTGAGACCTTGTCTGCGTTGTCGTTTTTTGTGCCCTAGTCTCGGGTTTTTAAGATATGGATCTATACAACCAGCTCGCTACCTCTCTATCCTCTCGTTACTGAAGAATCTCGTTTAATTTTGATAAAAGATACGACAATGCCGTGAAATGATTTGGTGAGATAAGCATATAAAGTATCGAAAAGACAAAATAGTAATTGTGTGTGCAGGTGCAAAACTGCATCCTCTAATTGGCTGGTTCACAGTACTGAGTTCGTCGCACAAGAAAATTTCATCGGCTCGTATAGTAGTTGGATATCTTCCACGTGTGGTATGCTTGCTTCCTCAGAAATCCGAACTTTCAATCCTAAAGAAATACTTCGACAGCGCACGGAAGCTCCTTACGAATGACAACCTCCGTATCACACGTTCTAATTATAGACGCCCACAGACGACTTTCAGGCGCAGCGCTATATCTCCTGGCCATGAGACCGGACCGTCGTGCACTCGGAGCACAGCCCAGTGCACAATATACGATATGACACGCTATCTAGTGTGTACGAGAAGAATCACACGAGACAGCGTGACATCCCTGTCACTGCTCCCCACTGCATCCGTGCCGTTCTCGCAGCGTGATGACAGTTATTGATTTCCTTGCAGAAGACTTCTGCCCATGTTATAGATGTGCCCACTGACCAATGAGATATCCTACACGAGGCCACTCGTGACAGACCCGGCCAATGGGAAAAAAAGCTAGAAATAGTTGTTGTATCGCGTCATACGTACTTCCGTGTGGCTCTTTGCCCTTCTTGGTGGGCTTTTGCGTGTCTCCGTGGTTGCAATAGAGTGTATCTTTTGTTAAAGTAAATGGTATATTTAAAAAGAAAGGGAGTAAAGGAATAAAAGAGAGATGAAGCGCTTGTCTCATTATGGGACATCTCGCGAAGATATATCATTCAATGTCACTTTCTAACCTGGAACACGTTGTGTTTAAGAGGTACGGTTGGGAAGGCTTCCTGGCATTTCGAAGTGTGGCAACGCGTCATAGCGCGATTCATATCGGATGGAGCTTCGAGGGTAATCATGAACATCGAGGACAGAGAGGGAGGGAGAGAGAGGGAGAGAGAGATACATGATGACGGTGATATGGAACATCGAGGAAGGCAAAGTGTTTGGTTCCATGTTTCTACACCTCACGATGGTTACGCCGGTAGGTTTTGTGTTACGCGGTGCTGTGTATATTATACGTGCGCTGTATGTTTTGTGTTGAAAATGGCTATTTGCTCTCCATATTGTCTTGTTTCTATATTTACAAGACCTTTGGTACTGTTAATTCAAACAACTTTCAGAATCGAGACCATGGATTCACGGGGCGGGGTCACTATTCCCTCTGAAGGCCAGAAGCCGTACGGATTTTGTATGATAATGTTAATTCTAGGATGTTTTGAAAAGCGACATTCGGCAGACTGAATGATAGCTACTGTGAGGCTCCATGCCCCGCACTTGCTAGGTCACAACGGCACCACAACCGTACAGTATCCGCTAAGGGGATGCTACGCAGAAAACTTTCTGATAGAGAAAGCCGTACGATTCAAAATCGAATTAGATAAGAGCGCACGTTCGAAATTGTTATGGAAATCTTCCATTAGAAAAGCGTGTTTTTCTCGAAATTTCTAGAGTTACTTAATACTTTCTTAGTTTGGGTAAGCCACGTGCCCTTAGTATCCATTCGAGAGTCGTTCAAGGTTGATCGAGATTTTTATTTCTTTAAATACGATGGAAAACCACGTCAGTTTTTCAAAGTATTCATCGCGCGCACTTAGACACCGCTGCCATCGCTGTGGCAGCTCTTTGATGCCTTTGGCGTAGAAAGAAGTGAGCCGCTGTCGCAGCCACCGCAGGACATCTTTTTGGAGTGCTTCATCTGTGTGGAACGACTTACATCCACGTCGCTCTTTAAGGGGCTCTAAGAAATGACTATCGCTTGGGGACTGCATAGGACGGGCAAAACCTCGCAGCGTACTTTGGCCAGGGTTGCTACCGTGAAATCCGCCGTGTGAGGCCGGGCATTGTTATGATAAAGAATGACCATTCCGGACAACGTCCCAGGCTTTTTCTTGCTAATTACGTTTCGCACGGCACCATTCATCATCGTGGGGTGGGCATTAATTGCGACCCCTTGCTCCAAGTAGTCCACATGGATGACGCCCTGCATGTCCCATGAGAAGACAATTCCCATAGACATCCCACAGGCATCATGATTTTCTTTGGTGACATTATGTCACCATTCCATGCTGCTTCTTTCTTGTCTCTGGGGTGAAATGATGCATCCAAGATTCATCGCAGGTGATGACTGACTGCAAAAATTCGTCCCACTCGGTTCTGTGGCTCTTCCAATCTGTTCTGCAGCTGCTCAGAGACTGCCGTGCACGCTCTCCTCTGGTCACGAGTGAGGCGTCGGGGAACCCATCTTGCGTAGACTTTGCGAAACAGTAAGTGCTCGTGAATGATTGTCACCACACTGCCGACACTGATATTACGCTTTGCTGCAGTGCCCCGAACTGTTACGCGCCGGTTCTCGAGGATGGCTTGCTCAACGCCTACGATGTTTGCAGGCGAACTTCCGTACTGGACTGCGATGTACTGGACGCGTACTGCGGACGGACGAACGTGTCCATGGGGTTCACTCGTCACCACATCCCGTCCTTAGATCGCCAAGCTGTTCGCACCATTCGTACATTCTTCCCTTTGACATCGTTTGTTCACTATACTGTGCCTGTAATCTTCGAACCATCGAAAGTTTTATTCAGTTGCATTTTGCTCGAGCAAAAGCTTCCGTCAACCTTGAACGACCCTTGTATTGTTAAAACCCTGAGAATCAGGCACAAATACACGACGCACTCGGGGTTGTAAATATGGATACTATGTAGTCACTACCAGCTCACCTGGTTTCTCGGCGTCTCACACATATTTTAGAGTTTTGTAAGTAATCTATTAGAACAGCTGCCATGAACAACGCTCACTGTGGATCCAAAATCCCAAGTTACGAATTCCAAAATCCCCAAGCTACTATCCAATCAAACCGTTGCTCAAACATCGTACGGCATCCTAAAATAGCTCGAGACTTCATTAGCTCACTCCCGAACCAACTGCATGAAACTCATCAGTATTAAAGTGCCCCATGCTCCTTCCGTTTAGATTCAAAACAACCGATCTCATCAGCTTATAAGGCTTCTCTACCGTATCGCATGCAGTACACAATATTTGCTCAGCACCCGTTATCGATCTGGAACGAATCGGTCTCCCGCCTGCCCGCAGGGGACGGCGTATCAAGTGTGTGTGCTCGCATTCGGGTCCACACATCCCAAACGTAATTACACTCACGGCTGTCTGACCGTGGGAAATCGTCGTCCACCTTTCCATCTAGTGCTAGCTTTGGTCAACTGTCGTCTGCGAGGGTTTCGTGTGGGTTTTAGGGGGATCGAGTGGCAAACGCGCAACTGCGCTAGTATTTCGGTGCTGCGTAAACAGTTCGGTACATTTCGTATGAATGACCATGAGGGATCCTGAATGTAGGATGACCGGAAGCTGATCGATTGTGCTTTTGGATATTTAATGGAGTTTTATTGCCGAGCGCTATGCATGACCGAACAGCAGACGCTCCAGCTTTCTGCTAGGAAGGGAGTTGCCTCAGGACAGAAGCCACCGATACTTCGAACAGAGACATGGTATTTAAAGGGTTAGGTGTCACACCTAACCCTTTAAATACCATGCCAGTGATGAGGACGGTGCCCAGAAGAAGAACAGTCTCTATTCGAAATATCGGCGGCTTCTGTCCTGAGGCAACTCCCTTCCTACATCTCTACCGGTTCGCTGGATTTCTACCCATCTACAGCTTTCTGCTAGTTTGATTGATTGATTTTTAAAAGAAAAAAAAGGGAGATGTTAGTCCCGAGCCACTCGGGACTGGCTACTCCAGGACGCGTTATTAAGAAACGAAAGGGAAACTACACAAAACTCGACGCTTTGAAACGGAATGGAAACGGGTGTTGGCCAGCAAATCAGCATACTTGCCATGCGTCCTTGTGCAATTTCTCGTCTCGACAGACCTCTCTGACACATTGTGACGCTTTGTTTTTGTGCATTTTAATTTCGCTTTTGGTGCCGAGCTAGATGGTGATGTTCTCATTTCTGCTAGTTTATTATCCTGAATATTATACTGATATTCGTAAATTGAAAGGCCCCAAAACATCAATTAAAGCTTACTTCACAGTGTTTTTATACGACGTTATTTTGATCTTTCTAGTACTGTCATTATTTTTTAATCTGTATAATAATCGTTGCTATCCTTGTGTAAACTGTTAATATGCACTTAATCAGCAACATAAACCAGCTTAATGTTGCGCTGCTGCTGTTTTGGTGTAGAGGTGTCGAGTCACGCAAATAATAATAAACTAAATAATAATAAAATAATAAACCGGGGCTTTACAACTGTGGATCCCAATAAGTCGTCTCGTTAAATAAAAATATTGTTATTGTTAGCAGTAGTACTGTGCTCTGTTCCTCCCTCAGTTACAAAGCTGCCGAGCTTTCATGAGTTGCCTTCCGAAGCTCACTTATCACATGTGTTGCTCCGCTCTAATTTCTCATTGTCCACACCTAAGCACATAAACTTCAGGAGAACAGCCTCATTTCCTTACGTTCACACTTTGCATCTTCGCATATTTATGTCCAGAGAAGCAATATTTCATGAGCGTCCCCTCGTCCAGCCGCCTTAGGAAATCTCACAGAAGTACATCCTGCTCCAGCGAAGCAAAACCAACCGTCCTCTTTAGCATAATCCACTTTTAGCGTTTATCACGCGCAAACCCCGCACGGACCCTTCCATCAGACTCAGCAACCCATTTAAATTTCATTAGAAAAACACGGCACGCCAGCAGTATCTTGCAAAACATGCGCCTTCCCACTTAACAACTCGTAAAACCGCAGCTAAGCGGGCACCAGCGGCCGCTAATCCTCAACAGGCGTCAGCGTCGTGCACGCGCTATGGGGCTTTCTTTCCTATGATTGCAACATGAATATTCATAAGCTGCTTCGAAGTAACAACAACAACAACAACAACAACGGGCGCCCGGAGAGGGCTTGAAAAATTGTTGTCTTTGCAAGCAAACTAGTTCTCGCGAAAAATTTCGCCACGTTCGCAGCTTAAAGAGGCCGATGAATAAATTAGGACGCTCCAAAATTTTCGATGCGAAATCAGTGCCACCCTGCAGAGAAGCCGATACTTCAGATAACGAAGCGACGTTCGAGTTTTTAATTTTTTCTTTTTTTGTCCCATTATTTCTTTCGGTCTTTTTGTAACGTGGCAGTTTTTCCGCCTTCTATCTGTCTTATCTGGAACAACAGCGAGAAAGTGATCGAGAAATCGAAGATGCGACGTGCACTACGAGGGGGAGTTGAGTTGCAGATACGAAAAAAGAAAAAACGAAAAGGAGTTGTTGGAGCGAAGATGAATAATTTCGATATTATCGACTTTGGAAGAGGCGGGTGGCTTCAAGGAAGTCGAGAGTTGTTTCTCAATGAAGTAAATATGAAGTAAGAATTGGAGATAAGTAAATCATTGGAATTGCAAAGTGCTCGATGTGTTAATAAACTTCATTTTAACGGTCTTTCCGACGGTAAGCATTTGGTGAGTATAATATGGATATTGATTATGATAACCACGCGTTACTGTAACCGTGCATGTCATATATGCCGCATACTTATGCGTGTGCATCGTAGAATGACACGCAGACATAAAGAGAGCATCTAATTGTGTTACGTAGAGTTCCCCCCCCCCCCCCCCCCGAGTAGGGGATGTATACATGCCCCCTGATTTTTTTCAACACCCCCGTGAAATTTCTGAGAACGCCCAATACAGCTCGGCTACCAATGCATATATACCCATAACTATTTTTCCATAAACATATACCCCCAACTTGGGAGCCCCCCATCTCCAGAGGTCGATTTCCGAGGAAACTACGTATGCTACGCTTTTTCGTCCGCCTAATTATTGCAGGCGCTTGCTAACCACAACGAAACACAACGCCTTCAATTCTTACGAAAAGACCATGTAAATACGATGTAAACGGTTATATTAAGCTAAACTACAACACTTTAAGTGGAGGAGAAAGTAAAGCTCTTCAAGGATAAAAATCATGCCCGGTTAGGCTTACGGCAAGTGTAGCGGACACCGATCGCACGCAGCGGTGTTCGAAATAATACGAATTACCGCGGTACATATAATTGGGAATAAAGTGTAATCATTGGGGCTTCTATTCAGCACGTGTTCTAAATCTGAAGCAATCTTGAACACTGTTGTTTTAATCCTGCACTTTAAAAAACGGAGCTTCTGCATGCAACCGGGCTTATGGACATCCTATGACACGGTGAATGTGTGATGTGTGTGCCCCGGTGATTCCGCCACTTTACTCTAACTTGGGCGCAGCTCTTGAACTTTTGACCTACATGTTGAACTCAATTATCATCTCTGTTCGTCTCTGGACATCATCCTTTTGCGTTTTCATCATCTCATCATCAGATTGAACTTTCCGTATTAAGTGTACTGGGGTAGCCAGTTTGACTTCGTCGAAACTTACATCCCCATTTT
The DNA here is from genome assembly GCF_037126465.1 of Ornithodoros turicata. Lineage (NCBI taxonomy): Eukaryota > Metazoa > Arthropoda > Arachnida > Ixodida > Argasidae > Ornithodoros > Ornithodoros turicata. The sequence continues at coordinate 10,217,756 of NC_088205.1, read as the reverse complement.
TTTCTTTATTCACATCACATCACATCACATCACATCACATCACGGAGCTTCACCGCATAACAGGCTCCTCCCTTCAACGTTCTCGCCCTTGATTTAAATGAAAACGCCATTTTCGAAACAATTATGAACTGCATAATGCCACAAGAATGGCGTTCGCCTCCAATTTTCAGCAAATCAGGGGAAAGAGCGATGTCATTCGTGATGATGGTTGGCTAGGAGCGTGCTATGCGGCGAAGCTGTCGGCACAGTTCCCTCAGAAGTCGGCCCTAGACGCACATTCCCCAGGCCGTCGGTCGTTACGTTGCCCACATCTGTGAGGCCGGCAACGGCGAGTCATTTCGCCGCCACAACTTGTTTTTATTAATTATATAATTATATAATATATATAATTAATTTTTCATTCCGTGTCAGCGCCGCGAAGCAACTGTGGCTATGAGCGACGTACAGATGTGGGCAGATGGAGATAGAACGGCAGGAAGTAGTATGGGACAGGGAGGTCAGTATGCGTCCTGGGCCGGCTTCAGGTGGAACTGTGCAGACATTCGTCTGAAAAGTCTTCGGGAAAGCCCAGGGAAAACGTCACACAGCACAGCCGGTGGCAGGATTCGAACCCGCAACCTGCCAGTCTTCAGCACGGCCTTGGCTCCCACCTAACGCTCTGTTTTTAGAGCGTGGGAAACGTCTATTGCGTTCTCCGGGGCTTTTGCGAAGCAAACACTGGTGGCTTTGTGGGAGTAGCAGAATTCGTCAAGTGGCGAATTCAATTTCTTCCCTTCTCTATATATAAATGAAAGAGTGATATTAAACGGTAGGAGCAACTTCTTTATTTACACATGCGTAAACAAGACTTTCGTGCACGAGACTGCACTTCTTCAGGTTACAAAATTGTTTACCATGTGTAAATAAATAAGTTGCTCCTACCGTGTAATATCACTCTTTCATTTATTCACCACCTGCGACTTAGCATCGCCTGTTTTTTGCCTTCGTATCTTCTTTTCAAACTGAAGGCTAATTCCAACCGGGCCGTGTGTTCACAAAGCGTATACTTTGCGCGGTGCCCTGATTGTCAAGCATATATTCGCGTCCGTTATCGCGTAATATCGCAAATAATGTACTCAATAATGTATTCAAGCGTAATACATTCGCAGTTACAGGTGGGGTGCATTTGCGTAAGCTGGATCACCAGAAAGAGTGAAAAGAAGCACGCGTATAGGCAGGATGCTCCGGTTCACCAGAAACAGGGAAAAAGCACGGGTAAAGCTATGGTGTGACGTCATATGCACGCCACCTATAGTTTAAGAGAGACCGTCTCGCCTTCTACAGAAAAGAAACCACGGATGGCTCACCTGGATTTATCACGAAGTAGCCTACGAAAAGGAGGAGTGAGACAGGCATCGCACAAACTTGGGCGCACTGGCTCATGCTATGTTCCCGAGAACATCATCCGGAGCTATTCACAATAAGAGAGGGACCGTCACAATGTTTCAGTCGAAGGTCACGCCGCCAAAGCCTTTTACTGTCTTCCTAACGCTTTCTCTTTCGAAGTTGACGCTTCGGTAACGCCGGTGCACGGTTGATCATAGCACGCTTCGCCAATGATGCCTTCTTCACGTAGAGTTATAGTGCACGTTGGCTGCCAAATTTATTGCCAAGGGTCATAATCGGGTGTTGATTAGTACGACATCACGACTCGTTGCGGTGATGGCGACGTGGACAGATCATAATCCTTCACTTTTCGGCGTCCGGTGGTGGAATATTCGTTTCGTTCACCTGAAAACAGAAACAAGGAGAGAAAAATTATGTGGCTGCTCGAAACGTGCGTTGGTGTTGCTTAAGTGGCATTTCATTTTACGAGAGTGCTTCCTAAAAGGGTGGGATCCAAGTCAGACGTTCCCCTTCATTTTAATTCCAGTGTTATTTGGTATGTGCACAATGTTTGAATACGTAGAGCTGAACCTTGTCGAACTCTGCAACAGTACTGCGCACCTGCTTACACACGGTTTTCATCTCTTTCATAATTTTTGATAATAGACTTCACTCACTTCAGATTTCAGTGTGCACTGATTACAAGCTTTCGTACGAGCATTAGCAAGTTTCGTACGAGCGTTAAGTAATAGCTTTATAGAGACAATCACCGTCTAGATCGGTCCGTGGAATTTCCCGCATGGACACGTGGTCTGCCACGTACCCCCATATTCTGATCGCGTGACTTTGCAGCACGCCGCAATTGTGTAACCACCACGGTAACAATGCCATAAATGTTAAACGATTTCACTGGCGAAACATAGAGAGTTTCAATAAAAATTTTATAGAACTCAAAAACAGTTTTGCCGAAAATTTATCGCCAACGATGACCCTGTACTTAAATGCGTTTGGAACAATGCCAAACGATGTACTCAATTTTTTTCTACTTCCTTAACAATAATTACATGGGGCGAAGCATATGCAGCTCGATACACCTGAGACAGAACCCCCAGCACCCTTAAATTCCACCAGATATATTATAAACACACCGGGGTTACTTAAAAACGCTCTTTTCAAAAAATATATTATCTAGAAACGGCATCGAATAGGGGGGAAAGCAAGCAGGCGCGACGATGCCTCTGAACAAACACGCAATGGGGAAAGGGAAAAAGCGCAAGCCTTCGCGTCGGTTGTACATGTGGAAGGGAAGAGGCCAGAGACACGAGGTTTCAAAATTTGTTTCGTTTTTCATTTCCGTTCACGTGCTTTGAGGGTTAGTTTGAAAAATCCCCATAGCGAACTGCCCTGCAGCGTTTTTACGAACCTTTTCCAACGTTTGCCCTCGAGAAAGAAGAGAAATTGTTCGGTTTACTTCGACGCGCACCAAACACTCGCACCTCGTAATACATAAATGAGCCAAGCGGAGAACTTTCGCGCTCGAACTGACAATCGGCAAACATGAGATGCGCAGAGGAGACCCTTGTTTTCGCTGCTGATTATGCGTGGAGCTTAATTCCCCTCTGTTTGTAAACGTGCAGTGTCGGCAGGAACTTTCCTATGAGATGACGTTTTCTGTCAGAAGCCTCTTACGAAATGAAGTGCGCGATCTTAGCGTGGCGAAGGAGAAAGAAAAACAGTCACCGGAAAAATGAAGGCGTGTTTATGTTATTGAAATGATGGCGGATGAGCCCCCTGTGTCACGAACGGAACGTGTTGTCGTTGGTGACGACACGAAGTTATGACGCATTGCAGTTCGAAATAATGCCTGAAAGCAGGGTTTATCAACAAACTCATACCCCTGTCAGACGGACTAATTTAGTGTCATTTTCGTGAAGCGCACTCCAACCAAGCGAATGTCACTTTCACTACGTGCTTACTACATGCCATAAGTAGTAAGTAAGTATTATCTGAAAAAAAAAAAAAAAAAAACCTTTTCTGCGATTTAGAGACAGCTCCTGCAAATATTCTTCCAACCTTAAACAAATTGGCTCCAACATGCGCCATAACAAAAATGGCCGCCGTCGGATCGCGATATTCTCACAAGGCACAATGTCACGCTCTACTCTCTGTGTCTCTTTCAGCACAATGTCACGCTGTACTAAAATAAAATAAACACGCTGTTGAAAATACTTGTTTAAACATATTGTGGTGTCGGGGCCCCTCGTTTTTTCTCAAATATTTTTATCTGTGCCACAAAGCCTGCTGTCGAGGCTACACACTTTGTCAGCCGAAGAGAAGTGAAGCGAGTTTGGGGAACTCACTAAATCGTTAGCGCTCTTTCTGCCGAGCATTGATGTAGATGACAAAAGATGTAGTGTGACAGTACACGAATGACATTAAGTGTAAGTGCCACTCGTTGAAAGTGATACTAAATTAGTCCGTCTGACAGGAGCAAAACACTCTTAAAAATGAACTTCACCGCATAGCACGCTCCTAGCCAACTATCGTACCGAATGACAACGTTCTCTCCCTTGATTTGATGAACACGGTGGGCCGTACGCCATTTTTGTGGCAATCACGAACTGCATAATGCCACAAAAATGACATGCACCCCCATTTTTCTGCAAATCAGGCAAACAACGATGTCACTCGGGGTGATGGTTGCGTAGGAGCGTGCTATGCGGGGAAGTTTATTTTTAACAGTGTACCGCACATTATCAACAGATAAGATTCTGAGTCGCGCTCTCTGTCATTGGTGCCGGTATACACCGTTTTCCAGCACGCTTCACACCCAGCGCTTTCGCACCCAGCACACTCCAGTAAGGAGGAAAGCGATGCCAGGGAAGAAGCACACGACACTAGAGCACTGCACGGGCCCGGGCCCTTGTCCGCGTGCCGGGCCGGGCCGGGCTTAGCGTTTTTTATGCGGGCCTGTGCCAGGCTTGGGCTTCAGTTACCGGGTCCGGGCCGGGTACGGGCTTGACAACGCCGGTCATGGCCGGGCATGTACGCGAACATATTACACGAGACTGGACAGCTGAATATTCATGTCACTTTTTTTTCCACTGGGTATGGGATATCATGGCATTCTCATCTGAGAACTATCACTTTTATGTGTGATCATGCTTATTTCGTGTAATGAGTCAGTATTTCACGCATGCACTCACACACATTTGGGGACGATTGGTGTGGCAGGCGCGCTGAGATGTCTGCTGACAAGACGAAAGGAGTTGGGCATTTGGGGCAACAGAAGGACCGTCCTTCGCTTCACAAAAGCTAGAGAGGAGCAGCCGCGTATTACGTCTGCACACGACACCGCTCTCTCCGTGAAGCAGAGTGAGACGGTGATCAAGGCGGTCACCACCCAAGCAAACGAGCACCAAGCACAGAGCGGCTTGCAGGCAAAGAAACACAGCCGCTCCGTTCGAGTGCACCTCCTCACTCTCTACCAATTAGCTGCGTCATTTTCCTCGCTAAATCTAAATACGCCTCCGGGCCTCGAGGGCACATACAGTAGAGGCGGGCTGGGACCTGGCCTGAGCATGGAAACAGTCGGGTACCGGCTGGGCCCGGCCGGCGGAGTCGGGCCTGGGCCGGGCCCGCGCTCGAAATCTATAGAAGACGCCGGGCCTGGGTCGGGCACGGGCCTGAAAATTAGGCCCGTGCGGTGCTCTAGACGACACGTGTGCTTTCCTTCTCTCTTGCATGGGCAGTAAACCATTTTCAACGTGCTTCCCCGGCTAGACGGTGCAAACCACATGTTCCAGGCCGACGTCGTTCTCTATTCTGATGTTTTGAACGCAAAAGGTGTCCGACTATTTATGATGCCCCCAACAATACGGAATATCCTCCGGATATACGAATACTGTCCTAACGGATTTATACGTCCGATGGATATTCCTCAGATATATAGGACATTATTCGCACGTCCAGAGGATATTCGGTGTTGTTGAGGACTTACGCAGCTATGTTAATTGTCCCGAAAAAGCGTGCGCCTCGAACTTTCCACAAATCAAAAATGATAACAGTATCATATAGTGCCACGGTTGCGCTTCAGCGTGTTGTGTTGTGTTTTAAGAGTGCAGGATACAGTGAACACGTTGCAAGTGTCACCACCTAAAAAAAAGGCGGTTGGGGGGTGGGGGGTGCCATGAGGGAGTGGCGATGCAGCCACAACGTAACAGCTAGAAATCGTCGGGGTTGCACGAAAATTGGGGTAGTTTTGGTACTGCCAATTTTTGTTGCGGTTTATTTGCCTAGCAAGTGTACAGGTGACCCAAGAGAGCCAACAGATATTAAAGGAATTCTGTTATAAAACTAAGATTAGCCAACGTAAAATAAGTGGAAAATACAGGGTTCCGCGGAAGGTGGGCCGATGTAAGAGACCCAGGTCGGGAATTCGGATATATTTCGAACGAAACTGTTTCTTCTACAGGACACATCAGAATGATAGTCTCAGCTCGAAATATCGGTGGCTCCCACCCTGATGCTTCGTTTCAACCTTTGCTTCAAGCTCAGCGAAGTCAGCCATGCCATGTGTCGAAATTATACGACTATCGATTTGTGGTGCGCAACAGAGACGAGAGTAATGAAAGAGTCTGAATGTGATTCAGTGATAAACAGAGCATTAGTGTCCTTCGAAACCTGTTCGACAGGCCTCACTAACGCCACCAGGCTGTTATATAAAAATAAAAATAAATAAGTACTAAACGTTGAGTTCCAAACTTTAAGCACGCAAGTTTAAAATGATGCAAATTGTTGCGAGACGTATTGTATCCATACTGTGGCTTACGGCTATGTACAATTCGTGGTAATAATAATTGGGAGCTTTCGGTCGCGGGTGAAACAGATTTTCGAAAGAAGCCACAAAACTCCATAAATCCGGATTCTCCGAGAGTAGGCGACTTCATCGAGAACTAGAGACTCCCTCCTAGCAACAGCGCGAGACTCAACGCTCTTCCAACAAGGTTGGAAGCTTGCCGGGAAGAAAAGAATGCTAAGGAGACGAGTCTGGTAATACTGAGAGAAGTCGGAAGATCTTCCGTCGCCATTCGTTACGTGCAGGCAGCCCGCTCTCACGGACCATAATATTGGTGTTGCAAATATTTGCGCCGTCTTGCGCAACGCTCACTCCTCGACCCCGCTCGTGTGCCTGTAACAAATGGCGGCGGCCACGCCTGTGTATTTCTATTGGTTTAGCGCACCGAATGACGTGTTAACGTGACACGTCACATCTCCCCGCTTTTTCTGTGGTACGGAAATACGGCGCGCGCGGTCCCCTTTGGATTATTTCCTCTATGGCCGGCAGCTGTGGTGAGGTAGGCGGAAATCTACCTTCGGGGAGCAATGTTGCCGGACGCATTCCAGATCGCCCTCCATATGACGTCATATTTCTCAAAACTACAAATTAATTTTATGATACTCTACATGGAGAAACAATATTATGGGATAAATAGAGTGTGCGACACTTGGATTGCAATGAAGTCAAATTGATTGATTGATCTTATTGATCAATTCGTTGAGATTCGACACGTAGATGACGTAGACACGAGACTTAGTCCGTAGGATCACTTTAAATTGTCTCTTGGTGTGGCCAAGAGTATGAGCAACCTGTACCGTGAACCAAGTCGTTGGCGTCGAACGGGCTCGTGCGAGCAACCTTGGGATCACTAGGATACAACATGACAGTGGAATGTTTCATTGCCGACTTATTTTTATCAATTTTATTTTATCAATTACGCCCCTGATCACGGAGCTTAATAACACGCTAAGTTATCGATGTTTAAAGGGGTACCACAATGCAAAAACAATGTGTTCTCAAATGTCCGTGTTTCAATTAGTATCATGCAAACAAAATTAGTTCACACAGCGCTACAGTTTAGAAGAAAAACGCAATGAAACTTGGTGGCGACCAATGGAATCCTCAGCAAGCAAAGAGTGACGGCATCCAACCAGACTTCAGGGGAAGCGCGTATATGAGTATCGTGTACGTGTAGTTTTGGAATGGGTCCGGTCATAGTGTTGTGCACATGCGCGGTATGACGCTCATTGCTGCAGAATTATAGCCCACCACAGTAAGTACAAATGTTCTAGTAGCAACAATTGTACTGATGTCCTTCGGACAGCGATACCTCTCCGTTTCGTAAGTCGCACTGTGTTTTTCGACGGGACCGCCCCATGGCGTGGCACGCGCAGCATGGACTGAGCACCGAAGCACGCGCTGAAGCGACGTTCACTGCTTAGTGCTGAGGCAAAAAAGAGTCCGGTATAATTTTTATTGTAGCTTCGTAACGGAATTAAATATTTGAATTACAACAAGTGCGATATTAACACAGCCCGTAACGTAATTTGAGGTGAACTTGTGTGGGCATTTTAGTGCCCCTTTGACAATAAGAATTTTATCGTTGTTTTGCAGGGAACAGGTTTTAAAGGGTGGACTCCAACCTCAAACTCACAAAATGTGACAACTTTTCCTTAAGCAGATTATTTCTGTCCTTCACTACGTTCTAAAAAGAAGAAGAAGGAAAAAGTACTCATTTTAATCTTTTTGAAAATTAGATACATCGGCGTAACCGTTGGCCTCTTTCAAGACTAAATGCACGGAGGTCTATGGCCAATGTGCAGAGCGGGGGGAGCATATTTCAGGGTCGGGGAACGAAAATAGGGAGTAAGCGCAATCAGGGGAGTTGGAAAGTAGCTGTAATTGCTCTACAGTTTACTCTCTTCCTGTTTCTTTGTTTGTGTTTTTCTTGGGGCGGACTTCCTTCTTAGAAAAGCCTACGGCGAATTTTTTGCTCACAGGGTTCTCGCAAACCTCGCTATTTTGTACGCGAACCAGCTACAGGCGCACTCTAAAAACAGAGCTTCACCTCACAGCACGCCACCTATCCAACAGTCATCCTGAATGAGAGTGTTCTCACTCTTGATTTGATGAAAACGGGGGGGGGGGGATGCCCTTTTTGTGGCAATTATGAACTCCATAATGCCACAAAAATGGAATGGTGGTGGATGATGAAAGGGCTTGCCGTTGTCGGCCTCACAGAGTTGGGCAACGTCACGACTGACGTCCTGGGAAAACGTGCGTCCTGGTCCGACTTCTAAGGGAACTGTGCCGACATACGAGGGTGGTTCCATAAGTTTCCGGCCCGAGGTAGAAAATGCGCGCGAATTTGAAAATACGAATAAGGACGCGTGGCGCCATCTGTTGGAGGGCCGGAGCACCACCCTCAACCCTCGCTATGCTTTTGTCGGTTGGAGAGCGGCATTTTAAACAGCCAGGGTGCACCCTTCAGTTAAAATGGAAAAAAATCGAGCACCGCGCTGTGATAAAATTCAGGACAAAAGAGGGACTTTCGCCTAAAGAAATTAAAGCGCGACTGGACAACGTGTACAGGGAAGCCTCTCCGTCGTACACAACGGTAAAAGAGTGGACTAAGCAGTTTCGAATGGGGCGAGACTCCATTGAAGATGATCCACGCGATGGTCGTCCAGTGGAAGTGGACACAAGAAAATTTGTCTCTTGTCGAGGAGGAAGTGTGAGCGACAGGCGTCTGAAGGTGAAGGAAATCTCGGAAAGGCTGTAGCTTTCCAAAACAACCGTTTTTCGCATCATCGGCGAGGGCCTTCACATGAAAAAGGTCAGTGCGAGATGGGTGCCACGACTTCTCTCGTTAGTTCAAAAGCAACAGCGCGTCGTCTGTGCCAAAGAGTTTTTGGAGCTCTGTCAAGAGAACGAAGAAGAAATATTGAAGTCAATTGTCACAGGGGATGAGACTATGGTGCTCTACTATGATCCCTTTTTGAAAAAGGAGTCGATGCAATGGCGCAAACTAGGAGAAGCACCCCCAAGAAAAGCCAAGGTCACACAATCCACAAAGAAGATCATGGCAACAATATTTTGGGATTGTCACAGGATCCTCCTCATCGACTTCAAAGAGAGGAACACCGCAGTGAATGCGACTTATTATGCTTCACTCCTGCACCGACTGCGAGACGCCATCAAGGAAAAGAGGCGGGGCAGGTTGAGTCGAGGTGTCCGGTTGCTCCAGGACAATGCCCCTGTCCACACGGCTTCTGTTGCCAAGGCTGCACTGAAGGAGTGCGGCTTCGAAGAAATCCACAACCCACCCTACAGTCCAGACTTGGCCCCGAGTGACTACTTCCTGTTCTCAAACTTGAAGAGGGATCTCAGAGGACGGAGATTTCAAAACGATAGTGAGGTGCAAGAGGCAGTTTTCCAGCATTTTGCGGACAAAACTTCGGACTATTTTTTGAATGGTATAAGAATGCTGCTTGAAAGGTGTCAAAAGTGCATCGAAGTTAAGGGTGACTATGTCGAAAAGTGATACACTTCACGTCTTTATGACTATTAAAAGTTGGTCGGGCCGGAGACTTATTGAACCACCCTCGTATGTCTGAAAGCGTCGAGGAAAACCCAGGAAAAACCCCAGGCACAACAACCGGCACCGGGATTCGAACCCGGGTACCTCACAGTCTCGACGTGACATGGCCAGCCCGCTAACTACTAGCCACGCTTTGAGCAAACCAGGCGGAAGAACGGTGTCACTCGGGGTGATGGTTGGCCATGAGCGTGCTATGTGGTGAAGTTCATTTTTAGGAGTGCGTGTTCCTCCCGAGCTTATCTAGGGAATGACATATTTTTGAAGTCCCGAAGCAATCACTCGTTTTTTGGCGAATTAAAGTTTCTCAGATTTTCAATACATGGGAGTCTATGGGAGATGCGAGAAAATTGCTTCTCTCGGCACGCACTGCCGCGATATCGGGGCCAAAACGATGTCATTCCCTACAGTAACGTCGTTTGCTAGCGTGTTCTCCACGCTGGCGCCGATTAAATTACTTCCTTAGAGGGAAGGAGGGAAGCAAAGCAAGAAAACAATGGATGCCGCCATCCCTCGCCGGAAGCCAACGTAACTAGATCGCATGAGTGCGCCTTAAAGTGTATGAACCGCTGAATGGTGCATCGCAAAGGGAGCCATTTACTGAACGCGACATACAGCTATCTATATCCTCTTAGTCGGGCTAATGCAAATTTACTTACTGGAACAAAGTTCACTTAATACCGCTTCATTTCTGCGCGCGTTTCCTAAAGCGTCCTTCTGTCCTGAGAACTGTGTGAGGCGAGCGAACGCGTACGCGGCATTTGACGCATTTCCATTCGAAACCGTTCGCTTTAATTAGCCGAGCACAGTCAATTTGGCTCGAATTACGGAACCAATATTTGACCCCCGAGTTCTTCCCAACAGCCAATGACGATCATCTGGGCCCTCCAACTGCTGCTGTAGACGCAGCCCGAGGAACGAATGCAAATGAGATGCCCTCCATTCCCGAAATTGAGAAAAGTGGAGAGTTTCTCTGAACGCTGAGGAACTCGCAAACTAGGTTGGCTCCCGCCATCGTCTCCCTACAACCAGCCAATAACATCATTGGAGACCTCAAGACGAGAGAGATAGAGAGAGACATGGAAAGAAACGGGCGAGGGAATAGAAAAAAAAATGAAAGAGGAAGATTTAATTGGATGGACGCGTCTGAGTTCCGGCTCCTCCGGAAGCGAGGAAGCGAGTGCGAAACACAAAACGGAAGCTGCAACGTTCACACGTCTGGCGAACCGCAAGGTGTGAAAGGGAGAAAAAGTGTCACGCAACAAGACAGCTAAAGCCAAAAGTGAATAACTTGGAGTTTGCTACTTGACAATCTGGTTGCTTTTTTCCTCTTCCTTCTTTGTGGTTAGAGTTCCTAGCATGCGCAAGAAGAAATTTGTCGTAATTATGAGGCTTTCAGGAGAAAACATGTCATTCGAATGATTCATGAAAAATCTTATGTGTGCAGGCTACACGCCTTCGAGCTAGATCATCCCGATTTAGGTCAGAGATACTCTCTTAACACCACATAGTTTACATGTCACGTTACATGTTTTCTCACTCTCTCTCACAGTGTGGCGACAGTTGTAAGACGGAATGGGAAGAGCGTCAAAGACTTGTCCGTCCCGAAATAGCAAAGGCACTAGAATTCACCGGAAAGCCATACCGATACGAAGAAAGGCTTCGCTGCATCCATGAACATCGTTAAATGAACAATGAAGTACGGTCAGCAATAGTTGATGCTATTCTGCGTTGTAACTGGTTAGCGTGTGGGTAGGATGATTTAGGATGTTTGCACAATTGTTGCCCCACACGCATTAAAGATAGAAAGTGTGGTGTAAAGGCAACATTCCTGAAAGAAAATCAGGAGTGTTGGTTGAATTCCGGTCGCTACCACACGTCGACTTTTTCGTGAGTTACTTTCGTTTTCATTTCAGTAATTTCATGGTTCTTTGGGAATTTGAATGCTCTGTGCGTTTGTGTTGTTGGTCCTACCTTGGCTATACAGGGTGTCCCAAAAAACGTGTCACTGAATTGTAATAAAAAAACTACGCCACCTAGAATCATGGGGTCAACGGCATTTGTTCTTATTAGGTTTTTGCCACCTCCTGATGTGAATGTCACGTGTCGTAAGTCTAATTATGTAAATATTTGCGAACTGAACTCGGAAAATTGCCAAGTAAGGTCACTTTTTTACCCGATCATGAAGAGCGTGCCGAATTCACTCAAATTCATGATAGCTCATGAATAGCCGTGTCAATTATGATTAATTTGAGTAAATTAGACACGCTCTGCACATTGGTGGGGTAAAACAGTGGCCTTTACTTGGTGAATTTCTGACTTCAGTTCGCAAAGAATTACATAATCAAACTTACGTTACACGACATTCACATCAGGAGGTGGCAAAAACCTAGTAAGAAGAACTGCCGTTGAGCGCATGAATCTAGGTGATGTAGTTTGTTTTCTTTTCTTTTTTTTTTATCATAATTCAGTGACACTTTTTCTGGGACCCCCTGTAAGTATACCGTCTTATTGTGTTGTTGTTGTCTTATTGAAAGAAAATATCAATGCGTCCTACTCCTAAGCTGCGAGCTATGTGCAAACATTTATACCGTAATTGTACAGAATATCACATTAGGATACCTTGCTTCTTCTGCGGGTGCGGTAGCTTTGTGGCGGCATACGCGCAACCCTCCTACTTCGTATCGTCGCGCTTCTCTGCTTTCTCTCTGCGATCTGGTGCTTTCCGAACAGCGCTTTCGGCCGTTCGTGCCCCAGCTCTTGTTTTTCTTCAGGAAGAGGAGGCCGACATCCTGACAACAAAAAGCAACGGGAGCTGCCACGCTACTCATTTATATAAATTGAATTGAAGGAAAAGCCTGAGGTCGGATCGACCGATGTTTCGAACAGAGACCTTTCTTCTTCTGCCGGGCAAGGTCCTCGTCGTTCGCAGTGTATTTAAAGGGTCTCGGGATTGTGAGCTAAAGAAGCGTAGGACATTGTGACTCAAAACTTGCGTTGACGGAAAAATCCAACCACATTGCCCCGTGGGACTAAGGACCTTTGTCCTTGAGGCGCCCTGCTGGAGTTCTGAAGTGAGCTATAGTGTCGAACGTGTGTTCACATCAAACCGGATCAGAGAGACTAGAAAGTGAAGGGGTATATTGTGTGTTTGAAGGTATTAGTAGCCTTTCTTCCGTTTAATGAGGGTATGAGATATAATAGGCAAGGAAGTAGTGAGCATATAGCATTTTGAATTTTTGTTATTTTAAAGACAGCGCGTCGATGAGCATGTTGAAGAAAAGTCATCTCACTGAATTAATATACTGAGACAAATGAAGGAACACGCCTTGAAACCGTTACATATTAAAACACGTCGAAGCAACGCGAGAGAGGCGAGGAAGAACACGTCCGTTTCCCTTTGCTTCGAATCAACCAACATGCTCTACGATGTCTCGCATTGCACATTATTTTTACCAGCTCCCGTGGCATAGTGGTTAGGATGATCGCTGTCCACGCCGAGGCTGGGAGATGACACGGGTTCGAATCCTGTCACCGGCTGTGCTGTCCGAGGTTTGCCCAGGGTTTTCCGAAGGTTTTCCAGACGAATGTCTGCACAGTTCCCCCTGAAGTCGGCCGAGGACGCATACAAACCCCCCTGTCCCCCGCGCGCATACTAACATACCGCATACTAACCCCCCTGTCGCGGTGCTAACAGGTAATAAAGAAAATACACATGTATTTTATTCACACTGCTACTGCGTGACATGTACCGGCCCTATTATATGGCGACATATCGATGTCCGTAATTTGCAACAATGTGTCAAAATTTACGATTCCAACCAGCGAGATGGCTTCAATGAGCGCACGTGCGAAAAAATCCCTGTCCCTGCAGGCGAAGCAAGCTTATGTACCCCCCTCTTCTATTGTATCCTTGAACCATATGGAGATTCTAGAGCATAGCTGTAAGAAACTTTAATGACGCCTGTAATACCACGGCATATAAGCCTCGCGAGGGGACACTATTATTCACCTAAATCCCGGTCTGTTAACCAAATCTCTGTGGATTAGTCCCGACTGCATTGTCTTTCTCTTTGGGAGCGATTAAAAAGGACCGCAATGGGGATTCGAATTTCTCGTTTTCTTTGTGTGTTTTTTTCCGCTATTTTAGGCTTCAGCTTCTGGTCGTCTCCGTTTCCTTTTCCGCTGTGCCGACGTCGCACGCGCGTCGTTTATCATTTCTTCCTGAAGGAATTTTCACAGTATGGGCGCCATCGTCGTCCCTTCCTTCTTCATCTTCGCTCGCGTCTGCACGGTACAGTCTAATTACCTTCTAGCGCTGTCATTGTGAATGTGGTTTCTATGCAGACACATGGGATGCATAGGATGAAGGGCGGCCGATTTCGTCCAAAAAGCAGTGGCCATTTCGACGCAGTGTTTTATTTCTCTAGACGGACTTGGCAGAAACGTAGCAGAGACTGGGAAAAAAAAAAAGAGTTTAAGCTTACCCTCCCATACAGCCGTGCTTCTACAACACATGCTCCTTGTGTCTGTATACGCTTCTGCGTTGTTACGGGTTGTGTTTCTGTATTTATTGAGATTTGTATATTGTTTTGCTTTGTTACATATTATGTTTCTGTATTCATTGAGTTTTGAATGTTGTGTACTCGCTTATTAGCATTGTTCTCCACCTGACGATTATTGTTTGAATATGGTTTGTTTATTAAGGGACTGTATTACAGGGCTTGCCCTAGCTGTCCCGATTGATATGTTCTATATTTTATGTCTCAATAAATTATCCTTCGAGCCTTGATAAAACATGAAAAGCAGGACACAACGCTTAAAGGAGTACACAGGGCCATAAGAAAATTCATATCAAGACGCCTGAAGAAAGTGTGTGTGTCAATTTACCGAGTAGTTCAAAAACTTTTGATCTGTGCATTTTGTTTCCCAGAAAAAAAAAAGAAAAAGAAAACTCACATAAACATAGCTCCGCGCGCTCACCCTTAACTCGCCACTCCGGGCATAACGAGGAGGAGAAGCATGATGCCACGTCGCCGATGACGTTACAGAGTCCACGCGTTCTGGTTCGCTGGTCAGATGGGTCAGCTGGTCTGTAGCGTCAGTGCGAGGTCGCAGTCAGACCACGAGCTAGTACTGCTCTAGTATTACTTCTCATGGTGCATCCTGCTGGCCTACTTAACAGTTTTATAGGAAGAAAACAGGATGTTAAAAATGACTTCTGTGCTACTTTAAGCATCGCAACGTTCAGGAGCATACTTCACATAAATAATCCAATCGGGGGGGGGGGGGGGGGGGCTGAATTCCTCTGCTGGCCATCAACTGCTTTTTCTTAACGGGGCTTAACTGGGGACGTTTCGTCGAAGCCAGGCTTAGTTACAACGTTACTTGCAAAGTACCAGCTCGCCTGCACCCTTGCACATCCACCGGCTTCGCAACCGGCTTAGCAACCTGCTTAGCAACCGGCCTGGCTACCGGCTTTCTTCGCAACTAGAACACTGTTGTAGTACAATTCTATAGTACTACTTTATAGTACAATACTGTTATGGTGATCTATACGATAGTAGTAGACTGGTAGTTGTCGTAGTGTTATGTGGAGCTGGGGGTCAAAGTAGGCGCCTGCGAATTCAATACCCGCTCCTCAGCAACAAACACTTTATTTTGGCTTTGGAGAGTGGGGAGGTCCATCGCCAGAGGCGATACTCTACCCCATTGCTGGTGGGAATGTGGGGAATAAAATAACGAGCCCCTTCACAATAACGATCGAAGTCCGATGGCGTGCAGGAACATCAGAAGAGCTTTTGAGCGCAGAGCGTTGCTGGGCTGGATTAGGCCAGGGACCAAGCAATTTCGATAGGGAGAAGGGGCGAGAGTCCAGCTGACGAAGAGACTCGGAGAGTATCCGCTCCTCATGTGTCTACACGTGCGACCCATCCTTCAGTTGGAGCACTGTGATTTGGAGACACAACTGGTGGTTCTTGGAGAGAGAGAGTCTCTCCGGCGCTCGTCTACAAGATACACTTCCGTCATTAAGGGCCGAACATCTCTATCTCGTTGATGCTTACCGTGAGGGTTGTTTGTTGCCCTGCGTCTTGGGTTTAGCGTCCTCGTAGTGTCCTGAGTAGAGTGGACTCATGGTCGAAAGCGCACAAAGCACAATCACGAAGGCAAGAAGCGGAACAACGCACGCGCAAAAATCATCTTCCTCTTCTTGGCTTCGTCCGTGTGTACCTATACGAACTAGCCCAACGTCTTTTCTTATTGTAGTAGAGTGGAATTAGTCTCAGTGTTGCTTTTCTTTTTTTTACTCCTCCTACACAACTTTTTCCAGACGCCCTCACGGTTGAAAATATGTTCGTAATATATATTTAGACTAGGAATACACATTTTTAAAGTGGTTAGAGAAAGCCATTTTGTGCCTACACAAAGGACGATGTTGTGTCCTATAACAGACACTCGAAAAATTTGCAATTCCTTCAATGAGAATCAATTACGGCAGGCTGTCCATGAGGTATCCAGTTCCCCACTTACTTAATAGGTTCGCGCACTTCATAGCTCCTCAATATTCCTACCATCAATTTAAAACGTGTTTTAGATCGCACTTAATAATACATCCCGATAATGGGGTGCTTCAGATATTTCATTATATGCCCCCATCTGTTACCTAGGTTGCTACTGCTATTTCTCATCATCTCATAATGTCATCCTGTTGTGCCTCTGTTTCTTTTCTCTTCTCTTCTCATACTCAAGTTAGGGTGTTATCAGTCTGTCTGTATGTACCCAGTTTATAGACCCACCGACTGCACCATGCTGGTCCATGCACCATGTCAGGCTCTGGCTTTTGTACATGGGTCAAATTTCTGTATCTGCGGAAATTGTAATTGTATAGCCTTGTATCGCACCGCATTGTTTATGTTTATGCCATATGTTTATTAAACATATTCTGGCCACAATACCGTTACACTGCTCTAATATGATAGTCAGGACAGTTGTGCATTAACTGCTACGTTTTTAAAGTAACACGCTTTTTGCAGTATTTTCTACCGGCTATCGATTCTGACCGCGAAAAATCGAGTTTCCTAAGTGTGATAGAACTCAATCTCAAATACGGAATGTCACGGGACTGTTGATGGACCATACCTCATACCTCACCAGTCCGAAAGTACTCCACATAAAGGTGTTCTTTTTAAATTCCGTGTAAGCGCCGCGAAACAACTGCGGCTATAAGCGGCGTACCAACGCGGGCAGATGGCGAGAAGACAGCAGGATGGCAGGGGATTATTATGCGTCCTGGGCCGACTTCAGGGGGAACTGCGCCGACATTCGTCCGGAAGGTCTAACCGGAAGACCCAGGGAAGCCCTCAGACAATCGACAGGGTTCGAACCCGTGTCACCTCCCAATCTCCGCGTAGAAGGAGATCATCCTAACTACTATGCCGCGCGAGCTGGTGCGTAGAGAACTGAGAAGAATGCTAGAGGAGGGGGGGGGGGGGGAGAAGAGAGAGGAAGAGTGAGGTGGGTGGCGTCGAAGTAGCCTGCCGTTGTTGGCCGCACTCAAATGGGCATCGTCATGACTATAGCCAAAAAGAAAAAAAAAGAGGGAGAGAAAAAATGTGGGAGAAGAGAGTTGACGAGTTCAAAGTAAGGCATACGCAGGATTTACGACATTGATACAGTGAGACGGAGGTGCATTGTAGATGAGAGGTGCACTAGAGTGGCCTTTCCGCGAGGCCAGTTTCTTGAAGAAAACGCACGAGGTCGCGAGTTTTTGTAATTCGTTCTGCATAAGAACCTTCGAGGAAGAGGAAATGGAAGCGACACTGACACTCGGCCAGTGTTACTATCAGAGCAAAGTGGCTCAAAGCTCAAGCGGTATGTAAAATTAGAAAACGAAGAACGGTTAAAAAGCCACGCAAATGGTTGTTGCGTTGTAGGATGACATCTGCTGTTGCAGCGGTCACTGCCTTAAGGCCCGTTCCGACATACAGCGCTTTGCTCCAGAGCACTGGAAAACAGCGCTGTTTTTCCCTCCTCTCTCGGCTGCGACTCGATGGAAAACAGCGCTTGGCGAAGTTGAGCTTCAGTGAACTTTCCCATCGCTGTCTCCCAGCGATAAACTCCCTGAACCAATGAGAACGCGGCGCCGCGTTCACGTAACGGGGCTGCCTTTTTTTTTTCCCCGCTTCTTGTAGCAGTGACTGCACGTAGGCCTAGTTGCACGTTGCTCTGCACGCTGAGACGATGGCATCGAATTTTCCATTTCGCCAGCTTATTGAACTTGTGCGTCCCCACCGATTTCTTTACGACAAGTCGTCGCCACACTTCAAAGACACTGTGATGAAGGAGAACCGATGGGGCGAAATCGTACAGCGAATCGAAACCAGTACAGCGCTGGGACAAGCGCTGCAAGTGCGAACCCCACAGTGGAAATACAGCGGTGTTTTGCAGTGCTGTGGTGCAGCGCTGTGGAGCAAAGCGCTGTACGTCGGAACGGGCCTTTAGTCAAAGAAGGCTCAGTTACCGAACGACCGCAGGGAGCGCTGCAGTCGATAGGAGTCAGTCGTGCCGGCACTGTCTAATGCCGATACTACTTTAAAAGAGTGAACCGTCAAACCACGCCCCTGCGTTAAAGCTTTCGAAATATATAGTCGAAAACGTTCTGAACCACAATGCTTTCTGTGAACAACTATTTTGCTCACTTGCTACACGATCGAGCATCTAAAAAGAAAAAGAAATATAAATAAATATATGCGAAGACGTGCATCGACTAAACTTGCTATGATTTACGAGCACATGATCCTTGCGAAACAAACACGAAAAACTCACACAAGCCCAGACGACGGCGAAATCATCTTGACTTATCACGCATACCAGACAGAAGAGACAGATCCGAGCCTTAATTAAATCATTCTTAATCTTCCTACCGCTGTTTGACATAAGACAGGACGAAAGAGAGGCTTCGAATATTGGATCGCTCGCATGCTAGCAAGGATGCAATTTTCAAATGCAAACCCAGGGACGCCGTAATCTGGCTTCGTTTCAATCACAGGCGGAGGGGCGCATGTTACTGTCAGCTCGCCTTCAAATGCCAGATTGTCGAGGATTAATTCCGCAAATGTCGAAAAAGCACAATAAATCCACGACGTCAGCTCAATCGATACGACCTCGTAACAAGAACTGTAAGAAACAGCACGAAACGGGAAGCGAAACAGTTTAGACTTGAGCTATGTTCGTCGATATATTGCGAAGAACGGCGGAAACATAAAAACAACGCCAAATCAGACAAACGTATCTGCTTTTCGTAATCTAGATCCGAATTTGGATCTGAAAACGAGACCCGGGAGATGCAGCAATGCGAATCGTTCTTCACTATTGGCGTTGTCGGAGACGAAGTTTTATTGCATACTCTTTCTCTTGAAGACGGACGCTATAAAGCGACGCCGGATAATTCAAACGCTTCGAACGGGACTCCTGGGGGCATGAGTTTGTCCGTCACTGTATTGTTGAACGGTATCTTCTGTGCATTGGAGTCTGCATAGTATAGCGTGCGCGAGGTTCATTTTACCACGTAGTACTTAAAGGAGGAGAAGTAACAAAGGAGATTCCTCGACAAAAATATGTTGTGTTGAATGGAAACGCGTTCTTCGGACACAGACAAATTATGAGAGTGAATAGAGAGGATCGATTCGCGAAGAAGCTGTCTAGACTGTTTCGGAGTATGTTATGCAAATTGTGCTACGGAATCTAAACACAATAGCGCAGCTGCTTTGATCTGTAATTGAATCGACAACGTGCAAACATATCCGTGGCAATACTTCAACGAGCGACGTTTAAAGAAATTCGGAAATGACATTGTATATGTTAATGGGTAGAAATCCAGCGAACCGGTAGAGATGTAGGAAGGAAGTTGCCTCAGGACAGAAGCCGCCGATATTTCGAACAGAGACTGTTCTTCTTCTGGGCACCGTCCTCATCATTGGCATGGTATTTAAAGGGTTAGGTGTGACGTGTTTAAAGGTTCATGCGAATTGTGGGTCAACAGCCCGGGGGGAAGAAAGGATCCCTGCGGGCTTCTAGAAGCCTGCAGGGATCCTTTCTTCCCCCCGGGCTGGCAACTTCTGGCAGGAGGCAACTTCCTTCCTACTGTATATGTTAAGTATTTTCGGCTTCAAGCACCTGGAGGATGTTGCATCAGTGTCACCATCGCGAGGATTACAAAGGAGTGCGCATACTAATCACAGTAGTATCACAATAATTAACATTATTCCGTCCACCTTGAACAGATTTAAGCTGGCGTTCATATTGCACAAGTCGAATGAGAAGGTTCAAAGAAAGAATGTGTCAAAACAGACGTTATCGCCTTGAAGGTGAAATTACGTTGAGCGAATGCTGCTCGTTATAGTCCACCACTGGACAAAGTGCAAGGCTAATTTCTTAAACTAATATATGCATAATTAAAACGTGTACCTAATTCGGCACGCGCCTCATATATTGTTGCATTTTTAGTGTGTATGTGTGTCTGCAACACGTGTGTCCATCTTTTGCACAAATATATAAAAAGCTATGTTGAAAACATAGATGGGTCGAAATCCAGCGAACCGGTAGAGATGTAGGAAGGGAGTTGCCTCAGGACAGAAGACGCCGATATTTCGAACAGAGACTGTTCTTCTTTTGGGCCCAGAAGAAGAACAGTCTCTGTTCGAAATATCGGCGGCTTCTGTCCTGAGGCAACTCCCTTCCTATGTTGAAAACATGGTTCCTTTGAGTGCGCTTCTCCTTACTCTATGTGCTCTTCAGGTGTAGCTGGCTTTACAGAAGCAGACCCGCTAAAACTAGGCAAGGAAGCTCCCCTGTGTCTGTGATTGACCGTACATTGCGCTTATAAGCGATTACAGTTTCGCAAGTAAAATAAAAAAAGAAGAAAACGTACACGAAAAGGACGCAGGCTACCAGCAGACAAAGGATATCCTTTCGGATACGGTTAGAGAAACGACTTCCTGCTGCTGTACCGGCGATGTTGCCGAAGGGCTCACCCATAACTCCTTGACCTGCTTTTTGCGACCGAGCCATAACTCTTTGAAATGGACACGTACAACGTTACGATCTGCACTATATTCAAACTCCTGAATGCCTGCGCGTGGTTAGCAGGGAAATAATGTAGCACCCCGCAAACTGAAAAATTACGCTGCCCCGCTTTTCGCTAAAATGGGATAAAAGGCGTCATGAATCCCAAGGTCAGGTCGAGGTACCCCGTGTAGAAAGAAGAAAAGGTGAAGAATAGAAAAAAAGACGTGTGTTACCGGCCTGTGTTGATCATGCCTGTATGATCCAGGATACCACAGAGTTCTAGAATAGGGACGCAATTTTAGGGTACCCAGTAAATGAGGCAGCCACATATGTAGGCAGCGTAGGCAAGACGAGAGACCTGTTGAGGTGGGGGGGGGGGGGAGAGATATATTTATTAGTACAAAGAAAAAGGAGGGAAGGTCAGCCAAACGGTATGTCGGCTTGCTATTCCGGAAAAAGAGAACAGAATTAGGAAATAAATGATAAACTGGAAAAGTTGAAACAAGGATGAGTTAGACTGAAGACAAATAAGGTTTAAAAGATATTACGGTAATGTGTATGAGGGTGAGCGGTGAGGGTGGGGCATTGAAGAATGAGATTTGAAGACTTGAGTTCACAGGCTGTGCATGAGACCTGTGTTTCCTGAGGAACGTCAACACTGGTTTTGAGGGGGATTTCTGCACCACTACCCAAAACGCATGAAGAGGTTGCCACAGCTTCCATTTTGCGTACGAAATTCATTTAATTAAAAAAAAATGCAAGTCTTGGTCCCAAATATCCTTGCTGAATTTATGTGACACTAAGCTATGTGCGTTCCTTTTGCTTTTTTCCGTGATTCTGGCTTTCCTGCAGCAGCTGATGCCGCGCTGGGGACCCAACAAGTTCACATTGGTGCGAGTTGGGGTACGCACGCTATTGTCGAAAAACAGTGTGCACTCCCTAAACCTAAGCTGGGTTCAGGGAGTGCGCAGTGATAAACCCCAATTTGATTGGAGCTCCAGAGAGCCTGGGTACCCAGTTCTAAAGCTCTCTATTGTTCAGGAAATGTAAGCTGGTACATTTCATGTTTGCACCCTATACCAGGATTACGAGTTTGACCTAATGTTCTAATGTGGTTGACCTAATGTATTTCATGGTGTTCCCGTGTCCATCATAGGATCTACCTGCCGTGTGAGGGAAACATCAGCGGCATACGAGCTTTCAGACAGCGAGAGTGTCAAAAATGTAGCTTGGAGCAAAGACTGTCAAGTAGGCATTATTATACTACGCCCATGTGAAGCACAAAATATACTGAGCAACACAAAAGTGCCCTGGTTCTATGAACAGAGAGACTCATTGAATGGCCGCCAGATTAGAGCATTAGGCCTACGACATGTATTTCGAAATACGATGTTGTCCCCTAAATTAATTACTCACTTATAGCGCACATCAAGAGAGATACACACGCTGGTCTCCAACTGGACTAATGAATTCTAATTTTAGACCTCCTTTACGTTCGAATCAACCAATTAGATCTTCTGTGCATCTGAAGTTACTCCCGGATAACTGCGAACGCGTATACGCGCGGCGTACATTTGCTCCAAATTAATTAGACTCCAGCAGCTAGCAGTAAATACATTTCGTCATGGCCTCCTCCCTCACAGTCCTGGCAGGCATTATCAGTCGAGTCGTGCACATTTCCAGGCGCGTCTTTCCTTCGAAGCTCCGTTGTGTAAATACGTGCCACAGCCTATAATACAAATACACCTTGAAGCTCTATTTGGCGAAGAATGGACGTGTGATGTAAGGTGGGCATGGTCTAGTCAGTTGTCAGCGTGAGTGCGTACGCGGCGAGAGATAACCGTACAGAAAAGGGTCTTCAACAGCCTACGAACTTCTGTAACACTTGTAGCCGCAGCATAAGTGCGATATAGCACCGTAGTTGCGTTGCCCTGACGTAGGCACAACTTCGTACTGATGTGTTGCAGCTGCTTATAGACTCACTTCACTGCGTGACGTCATAGCGATGCGGCGGCGCTGCTGTCCTGTTTGGTGGGCAAAAATGAGTCACTGGTTGTTTTTAGTTGTCATTAAAGGCAAAATGGTGTAGCTATTGGATGTGCTACGCGGTACAGAAAGGCCAAATACGTCCGCACACACCATGAGGTTTCCTGCTCCCTTTTGCCCACCAGCGACGTCTGTTCTATGCGCATCTGCAGGTGTGCGGTCTTGTTTACAAATAGATGTTTACAAATGGTTCTATATGGAGAGAATGAGGTAAACAGTGTAAATGTGAGATCGCTGAGAAATATGAGATGACAAACATGTACTCCCGCAGCCGAGTCGTACTGAATTCCACGTATTTCTCTCCTTAGAGTGGCGCTCCCGGCCGAAGTTATGCTTTTGCCGCGCGCGCAAAAGAGTCGACGACAAACATCACGACGCCTTCTTAATAATCCATTGTAGAACAAGCCTGAGCACGGGCAAGAGAACGACAGAAAGAACGACGCGACACAAACAGACGCATACGACGCACAAAGTAGACTGCACGAGACTCGTCCTGTCTACTTCGTGTGTAGATTCCATCTGGTTGTGTCGTCTCGTCCCTTCTGCCATTATCTCAGCTCAAGCTCAGGCTTTTCCTACCATGGATTTCACTAGCCAGTTTGCCTGCATTTATGCCTTTTTTTTTATCCTTATTTATAAATTTTCCGGTCAAGGTTGGAAAATAAAAGGACCTAAAAGGTACACACAAATAATCAATGTCGAGTGACAAGGTACAGAGGCAGGCTTAAATTCAATTATAAAAGCCAAAACAATCAATACGCTTAATTTGTTTATAATTACATAGCGGCGAAGGCTACATTTAGAAGAATTGCGTTTTTTTTTATTGCGGAATTGCGCTGGCTCATGTCTGAATGAGAGAGTGAGTGAGAAACACGTAAGAGAGAAGGGAAATCGCGTGGTTGGTTGTCCGTCCTCTATGCACTTGAGGCATTCTAGCTCAAGGGGGGAGCCCTCCTCGGTAGCTCAGGCTGCGTTCCAATACCTCGCGCCCGCGAAGCCGCCTGACTAGGCAGCTGAGTAGACCCCTTTGCTTGTCACCATTGGAACAGACTTGCCTAGCCGAGGCGCCTGTGGCGCCATCTCGTTGCTCACGCAAGAAATGCGTACGGCGCAAGCGCAGCAGGTACTAGCGTTTCCCACTGTCAGCCATCCCTGCTGTTAGATGGTCAGGCGTATAACTAGACTGCATCGATGCGCACTGGGCGGTAGCCGACTGAATCGCGGACTTGGCGAGATTTGGAACGAGACTTAACATGGCGGCACTTCCGGTTAGACCGCTAGGCAGACTAACCGGGGCATTGGAACGCAGCCTCAGTCGGTAATCTGTTGGCTCGCTCAGCTCAAGATGGCGGGTTCGAACCCAGCCGAGGACGGCAGCAATGTGGAGGAGGTAAACATTGCTTCCAGCACGGTCTGCGGAAGAGTTTCAGCGCACGTCAAAAGGACCCCCAGGTGGTCAAAATTATCCTCAGTCCTACCCTGCGGAACGTGCAGCATGTCGCCATACTATGTATATATAGGCAGGCAAACCTTGCGTGTAACGTCACGGTACTATTATTATAATAGCTCAAGGGAAAAGGCGTGCTGGTGTGGTGTAGCGGTTTGCATATCTAACCTGAGACCAGAAGTCCCAGGTTCGATTCCGGACGTCAGTACCTCTTTCCCCTGAGTCGTTTGATTGATGTTTTTTTTTTTCTTTTTGGCGCAACAACATTAGAGCCTATAACCCTGAGTTGTTCGAATGCGTTAATTTCTGGGAGTTTTAGGCTTACGTGTGTGTGTGTGTGTGTCGTCCCTAATTGAACCTCTGTATGGGCCGCATTGCAATTTATTGGCCCGCTACAGGAGGGTAAGAAACGGGAAATGTCTGTGTGTGTGTGTGTGTGTCAATGGGACGGAAAATCAGATCAGGTCCTTTTTCTCGGTTTGGGATTTTAGACTTATCCCCTTATTGCATACAGAGGTTCAATTGTGTTCTGCCTTAGCCAAATTCTCGTTGTTTACATCTTTAGCATCGTCCCCTTCAGACCTTTTGACCTTCACTTATTTTCCAGGCATCCTTTCAACCGCTGAGCCCTACTGTGTCAAGTCTTGGTGTTCCGACTTCAAGTGTGCATTCTATTCATCTCCGCAACGCCCGCATTCCGCTTGATTATCACCTGGGTTCATCTGCATCGAATTCATTTCACCACCCGTTGGTATTAAACCGTTTTATTTACTTATTTATTTATTTACACTACCCTACTGCTCCACCTAAGTGGCATTGTGTAGGGGAGAGGAGACAACTTAACAACACAATCACAAAAAGTTCAATTACTCTAACACGTACATACATAACTTTTCACCAAAAGTGGCACTTGGGGAAGAAACAAGATCTCGTGGAAGTCTATTCCATTCCTCAACTGTTTTAGGAAAAAAAGAATTTCTAAATATGGACATATGAAAACGATAGGGTTCAACCTTATACTCATGGTCTACACGTTCTGAAATGTAACTCGGTGGGAAAAGATAATGCCCTCGAGGAATGCCTGTATGTCCGTGATATATGTGATAAAAAAGTTTTAATCGAGATTGCCTCCTACGGCATTCTAGTGAAGGCCATCCCAGCATGGATCTCAGATATGCTGATCTAACCTGAGGAGAGTAATTATTACAAACAAATCTAGCCGCTTGGTTTTGTAGTTTTTCTAGTTTTTTCCGAAGGTTTATTTCAGTGGGATCCCACACCGCGCTACAATATTCTAAGGACGGTCGAACATATGAGTTGTAAACAGTTTCTTTAATATCTCTAGGAGCCCTTTTGAAATTCCTCTTAACAAAACCCAATGTTTTACAGGCCCTGCTTGCAATTCTGTTTATATGTTTGTCCCATTTTAAGTCCTTACTTAAAGTAACGCCCAGATATTTATAATCGTCTACGGTATCAAGAGTCGTGTTATTTAATTGGTAAGAGAGTCTGTAATTGTTGGAGGAAAAAGCAACACATTTACATTTAGACGTGTTTAAGGTCATACCCCAATTTTTGCACCATTGTTCGATTTTGGTCAGGTCATTCTGAAGTACCCTACTATCGTCCTCAGATTCTATAATTCTATAAATTACGCAGTCATCTGCAAATAACCGAATACATGAATCAACAGTATTAACTAAATCATTAATATAGATTAAAAACAATAGCGGCCCTAAAACTGAACCCTGTGGAACACCCGATGTGACGGAAGTTGTAGATGACGCGGCCCCGTTTAATAGAACGCGCTGTTCTCTATTGATCAAATAATTCCCGAGCCAGGAGAGTAGAAGAGGATCCAACTTCAAAAACGTTAATTTGTGGTATAAAAGAGTATGATCAACAGTGTCGAATGCCTTACGGAAATCCAAAAAGACACAATCCGTTCGAACATGCATATCGAAATTTGAGGCGAGGTCATGATAGAAGGATATCAGTTGTGTGGTGCACGAATAATTTTTACGAAATCCATGCTGGGCCGGAGAAAAGAAATCGTTGTCCGTTAAGTGTCTGATAATACTGGAATAGATAATGTGCTCCATGATTTTACCACATATGCATAGAAGAGAAACTGGTCTGTAGTTCTCTGAACATTTCTTGTCTCCTGACTTGAAAATTGCAACAACATTGGCCAGTTTCCATTCAGAAGGAACCTTACCTGAGCTCAACGATCGGTTAAACAGTACAAAGAGATAATCAGCTATGATATCGGAACAAGCCCTCAATACAACAGGTGAAATCTTATCAGGTCCTACACTTTTTTTTGTGTTCAGATTACGGAGTTGATTAACAATACCTTGCTTAGATAGCAATACAGGAGGCATAGGAAAATGTACGGTCGCATCAAACAGAGGGGGTTGTATAGCACCCCCATGACAACGAAACACAGACTTAAAATAGTCATTCAGAACTCGGCATTTTTCAGCGTCATCTGTTATGAGCTGGTCATTAGATTTAATCACAGGAATACCAACAGGTACCTTATTAATAGACTTTACGTATTTCCATAATTCTTTACTACTGTATCCTATCCTAGATTTCAACTTCCGAAAATAAGTCTGCTTGGCCTTTCGAATAGCATGACGAAGGCGCTTGGATAGCTTTTTTATTCTATTGTAGTTTTCTAATGTACTGTTCTTTTTGTGTGCTGCAAGAGCTCTGCTTTTCGTTCTGATTAAGCTTTTAATTTCCTTTGTAAAATAAGGCTTGTCACACTTTGTTTTAGGCTTAACGTTTGCTGTCGGTACATGTCGCCGAACCAAAGTCAATATCATGTGTTTAAATTCATTCCATAAACAATCGATTTCTAAACTTTCGCTCATTGATTCAAACCTTGAAAAATTAGCAGAAAGGGACGTATTGATTGCATCAAAATCGGCCCTAGTGTACATAAAAACCTCTCTTCCGCTTTGAACATTTGTAATATTGTAAGGAATGTCTAAATTAGCGATTATACATTCATGGTCAGAAATACCGGGTATAATTGAAACAGATGAGATTATTTCACTCTGATTACATAGGAGTAAATCTAAAATGCTACGACCACGTGTTGGCACTAAAACAAATTGCTTCAAACAGTAGTCAGAGAGCACATCATCAAAAGTACGATACAAGAGTGAATTATTTAAACGAACGTGGCCTGTCCTATCCCATCTATAGTCGGGAAGGTTGAAGTCTCCTGAAATTATTAATTTCTCGTCAGATACCGACGATATTTGTTGGTACAATTTTACTATGGGTTCGTGGCTACTGTTTGGTGGACGGTAGAAGGAACAAATTGCCACAGACGTATCCTTTAGTATTAGGCGGCACCATACAGATTCGCAAAGATCATCACGCAGATGCATTTCTACTGACTGAATACTGTTTCGCACACAAATGAATACTCCCCCTCCATGATTATTCCTGTCCTTCCGATATACAATGTAACCAGACGGAAATATTTCGGGATCACTTATAGTCCAGTCTAACCAGGATTCAGTACCAATTACAATATCAGGGCTAACTGCAGACAAGAGAGCGTGGAAATCGTCTACTTTGTTTTTCAAACTACGAGCGTTTAGGGTGAGTAGGGAAATACCGCACATCTTTGAGACGGACTTGCAGTGTCGCTATATGGTTCCCTGTTTGGAACGAGCCCTGTTCGTGGCTGCTCTAGTACTTCGGATAGCAGCCACACCGGATGTGGCTGATTCACTAGACTGTTCGCTTAGCCCCTCCACAACGTTCTGGTTGGAAGAAATAGTAGACTGGGTTGATACTTGACGCCTACAGGCGTTGATCGGATCCCATTGGTACATGACACCATTTACAAATAGCTTGTTGTACATTAAACGCACAGGTTTTCCCTGAGATCGTTCATTCCTTGCTGATTCCCAGAGTTTACCACGAACCTCTCTTGTCCGCTTACAGAAATCTTCAGAAATAGAGAAACCAGTACCTTTCAATTTTCGACAGTTTTTCAAGACATTGATTTTATCTCTGTAATCACTTACTCTCAGTATTATTGCTCGATGTCTGTGTGACACGTGTCTTCCAACTCTATGCAAACGTTCTATTGTTTTGACTTGGATTTCGAGTACTTCGTGGAACAGTTTCGTTATTTTTTCATGTAGGGTAGTGGGTGTTTCGTCGTCCGTCTCTTGCATTCCGAAAATTAACAAGTTATTTCGTCGAGACCTGTCCTCAAGATCGTCTATCTTGCTACTAAGCTGTCTGACAGTTATTTCAAGCTGAGATATCTTGTCTGTGTGATTATTGACTTCTTCAACTAGGTGTTCCACTTTTTGAACCTGAGACTGAAGGGCTTTGATCTGAGAGGACGTTTCGGACATAAAGTCCTTTATTACGTTTTGGTCAGTCTTTATCAGCGCAATTACTTCAGCATCCCGTTTTTGGTTTTTCAATATTTCTGTCAGCAACTGATCAGTAGATGGACCGGGATTCAATTCAACATCACCAGATAACAGCAGTAGAAATGACTTGATAACATTCCAACACTTTGAACACATTTCTACAATCTGTTGGGTGCACGGCAAAACCACGATGCATACATCGTTACTCCTGAAACAACCACGAGAACATTTTTTTCTCACCTGCACAAAAACAAGAGGGTTAAACATCCTGTCCGGTTGAATGCCGTGCACCCCTCTGGAGTGGGTAGAAAGACGCTGCTCTCTTAAGGGTTTCGATGATGTAATTCCTCTGGCGGTGTTACACAGAAGCTCAGGCTCTGTTGTCGAACACGTGATGATGTTACACGTTTCTATATCAGGTATCAGCAGATAATCATTGAGCGTTACATCCGAAACGTTTTCCAGAAGAGTGATACTATTGAAGCTTGTAGTCCAAGTCGCCAGACACAGGGCCTGCACAAAAACAAGAGGGTTAAACATCCTGTCCGGTTGAATGCCGTGCACCCCTCTGGAGTGGGTAGAAAGACGCTGCTCTCTTAAGGGTTTCGATGATGTAATTCCTCTGGCGGTGTTACACAGAAGCTCAGGCTCTGTTGTCGAACACGTGATGATGTTACACGTTTCTATATCAGGTATCAGCAGATAATCATTGAGCGTTACATCCGAAACGTTTTCCAGAAGAGTGATACTATTGAAGCTTGTAGTCCAAGTCGCCAGACACAGGGCCTGCACAAAAACAAGAGGGTTAAACATCCTGTCCGGTTGAATGCCGTGCACCCCTCTGATTTACACCTCCCTCTGATGAACACCACCACCACCCCAACACCACCACCCCTCTGATGAACACCCCTTTATGATTGTTTCTATGTCGCAGTTCCAGATCCTGTCACGCTAGTACCTCGTTCCAAACTTCAGTGAAGGCCGTTTTGACCTACCACCACGTACAATAACATCACAGGTATGTTTCTATCTGAGACGCATAGATAAGAAAAGCTGCACTACACGAAACGATTTCAACATCGCCTCCCCGGGAGAGGCAACCAAAAGGATTGGAGGGATCCGGCTCTGTATATGTTCATGCAATGAACCCCAATTATTCCTCTAAATTGGTAGAACGACTGTTCTGCGTGCTCATTAAAGAGGATCATTGAGCGTTGTGGCCTTTAAGGTATAACCTTTACTTCGTGAACCTTGATTTCATCATCTATCTACTGTTCCTCATCTATGAAACTGCAGGTCTTAGCTTTAGAGGTACTTCGGCATTTGGTTAGGTACGAAAATCGTTTCCATAAGTTCAAGGAATTAGAATATATAGCCTAAATTGAAACCCAAATTAAGGATTTATACTCTCCTATATAATGAAATGTGAGTAGGGAAGGAAATACAATGTAATTTTTAAACCAGTTTCTCACATGCATATCTGTACAAGTACACCACGATGCGTAATATCTTGGCGTCAGGAATAAGGGTTTATATTGGAAACTATGAATCGGGTGTTCCATGGCGAAAGGTGATTCACCATCTTTTTTTTTAATTCGGTGTTAGCGCCGCGAAGCAACTGTGGCTATGAGCTGCAGATTCACTATCGTATTGCTACAATAAAATTTCTTAAAATATAATTATGAATCTCACAGGGCTGACTGCAATCCTACATTGGGCAGAAAAGCCTCACTGAGCCTCACGTGTCGGAGCTATAGAGCTGACTTCGCATTTCGGTACCTTCCCTTCCCTATTATTACTAGACGACCTCGGGCCGGTCGCATTAAAGCACGCCGCGATCAGGTAAGCCGGACACTCATTAAGTCGAGTCCGCTTAATTGATAGGATACGGGAAAAGAAACAACATGTCGTAGCAACGTGCACTAAATGGTAACAACAGACATAAAAAAAAGATGACAAGAAGAGAGAGAGAGGGATAAAACTACATAAGAAAAAAAAAAAAGCAACGAGAAAGCAGGAGCGTCGGCCACCACGGTGTCGTTTGATCATTTTATTGTCCTCTTACTCTTATCAGTTGGGTCAGTAGGAAGTCACGTTAATTAGGATCGCGGCGGACATTGCCTCCACGTAGCGGGCGAGGTTCCCTGCAGAATTATAAATTTTGTCTAGTTATTATTTAATGAGTTGCGTTAGCTGATAAAACTAAGCGCGACGCTCCATAGTAACGTGTTTTTACACATGGTAGAACAATTACCAAGCCGCAACGAGCGCGATAGGAAATATCCAGAATCCTGTAATCTTCACGTTAACTTTGATGGCAGCATGAGCACGCACGCTAAAAGAACAATTATAATATCTGAGCATGTCCCTGATGGACTGTAATATTTTCCAACATGTCGCATGTAAAAAAAAAAGCGGGACAGGTTTTCATAAAATCCTCTGTCGAATTTGTCTGTCGCAGGTGTCAGAGTTTAGGCATCGCGCTAACGTCATGCTCTGAGGCAAAGGACAGAAGCAGCGGTATTGCCATACAGTCCCAAGCAGCACAATGTACTGAAAGTCGAGTGCAATACGGGTGGACGGGTAGGTGGAAGGCCTTGAACAGGCTCGTGCAACTAAAGAACATTGATAAGACACATACCGTCCACCCCTATTGCACTCTACTTTCAGTACATTGTGCTGCTTGGGGTAGCTCAAACAAGATCTGAAGCAATCACTATCTTGATTACCGCTCGTGTGCCACTTCAGAGGCTCAAAACAAGAAAGTTCACTATCACGAGTCATGATAAAGTACGCACAACGTCTCCGCAAGCTAGAAAATGCAGCGATGTACGCTAATAAATGACTGGAACATAAAACTCGATCAAATAAAAGGACGCTCGTTAAGCTGTCACGCTATCAATGGCCTTTCTCTTTTTCGCGTAGACAGTTGGAAGAGAACAAAGCTGGGCGTTAGAAAGAAGTCTCGTGCTCTTCGTGGCACTTACATCCATGACGACGTGACGCGTGAAGCTAGAACGTCGTATTCAATCAAAAACGGATACGCACATCGTTTCCTTGGCGTTTGCTCGTGATGGAAAGCTTTACAAAGACTGCGCTGTGATCACTCAAAGTGTACTGTGTTGACAGCTTATGTTGCGCATGCGCAACATTATGCCTCCTTTCCCGAAGTATATGTTGTTCTTAGTATGCGTTCACTTCTTTATGCATCATTATCTGGGCAGAATGTTGCACTTTTCTTCGCCACTTACCTGATAGTTGTGCATTACCAATCGCACGCATGCGGAAGCATATGTTGGTTAAAAGAACGAATAACCGAGAGACACGGGACACGTAGACAAACACGTGTTTCGTCTACGTGTCCCGTGTCTCTCGGTTATTCGTTCTTTTTAATCATCATGCACCAGTTAGTCTGCGCCCTCTCCCTGTTGTCAAAGCATATGTTGCACTACTTTACACATGCGTCTATGCAGGAGAGAGAGGAAAAGAAAGCGTCAATATATTCGTATCGGGAAGACTGGGCGGCCGTACAAAAGATGACGATTGGAATGTGTTCTGAAGACGTTTCCTAGGTGAAGACAGATGTATATGTTGCTTTCACTGCGCGAACGTGTGTAGGGCGTGATAGTTTAAGGATTAGCACGGTACATCTCAGTTGGCAGTGATGGCCACTAACTACTTCTACAGTAGTTTAACTATAACTACTTTGCGATTGAGTAGTTTAACTAGTAGTTCAACTACTTTTCAGGGGAGTAGCTAAAACTACTTTTTAACTACTGCAATGTAGTTTAACTACGTCTATAACTACTTAACGTTGTCCATCAACACCAATCCCTTGTAGTGTTCTTGGACACCTAAATATGAATCACAAGCAATGATAAACTTTGGCTCAAGCCATTATTACGATCGTCAAAGACGAAGCTTGCGGCGGGATTCATTCTGTGCCTACGCGATAAACTAAGTTGCAGAATTATTTCACCGCAAATGAGGCTTCACTAGACAAGCAACAAATGTGAAGATTTAGTACACATGCACGACACAATTGCTCTGCACCTCCGTTCTCATCAAACAAGTAGCTCAAGGTAAAAGTCGGAAGCACAATCGTGCCGTAAAGCTTGCGGCAAAATCTGAAAAAGTTGGCGCGTTCAGTAACCTAACTACTGTAGTTAACTACTTAAAATAATAGTTTAACTAGTAGTTGCCACTACATTTCTGCAAGTAGTTGACAACTGCTTTTTAACTACAATCATGTAGTTAACTACTGGCCATCACTGTCACTTGGAGCATTGGTTTAGAAAGCTAACGTTTGATCCGCGTGTTCTTGTTTGCACACAGGAACAATGAATTCCAAACGTTAGTGAGCAAGGCCTACAGAGCATTTTTTTTTTTTTAAGTATAGCTCCGCCTTTTTCCCTGTGATTAGCCGTGATAAACGAAGACAGTGCTGTCCTTTATAGAAAAATTCAACGAAATGCAGTTGAAGGGTAACATTGTGCATTATCTTGTTTGATAAGGGAACAAAAACGAGTCCTACAGAATAATAATCGGTACTAAAGTGCTACCTACAGGAAACCTGTTACCGCCATACTCAAGGCGCGGTTATCTCCGGAAAAAGCGCTCCTCTATGTTCCGACGCCAAACTTCCGATTCCCCGTCACTATTTCTTTAATCAGCGGAACCTGCTTCTGTTCCAGACCATCGACAACGAGCTGTGAAGCATACCCTAACACGTATTTCAACTTCCGTTAGTTCAATTTCAGCTCCGCACAACTTTCTTCTATCCAAACCTTCCCCAAATGCTGCGCGACTAGACACCAGAGCCTGTGCCGTACAAACATTATACTCACTCCGCGTATCGACGAAGAAAATCCACGTCTTGCTTTAAACTCCACGTGAGAACACGTGCTTCTTTGGTGTCCGGCACAAACACTTGGAGCGGCACACGCTGCCAGGAGAAGCCGACGCGACGAACACGACGTCTCCTTCGCTCCCTCGACAACCAATGAGCCACGTTCATGCCGCGCGCACACTGGTGGCGGAGGCCGCCAAAAGCGCAGCTCCCCCTTTCCTACGGCCTCCCTTCCTCTCCTCCTACTTTCATTCTCGTTCATATTTTGCGTCGCGGCGGCGCTCGCATCCCCGTATTAGCATCTCTCTTTCTTTCGTTTAGATGTTTGCAAAGGGAGAAATGGAGAGCTCCTTCGTTTACGTTTCATACCGAAAGAGTTCGGAACCTGAGTTAGGGAAATAAGAAAAAGTGTGGTACTGGAAGTTAAGAAGAAAAAAAAAGTATTTTGACTTTCTTATTCGAACTTGTGAAAATTCGAAGTTTGTCAGATTCGGCACTCCTTGTTTTATTCGTTGAAATGTTTCCTGTGAAAACGATAGCTTTATTTATATGGCAAACCACCGTGTATGTCCGCCCGTAGCTTTACAGGACCACGTGACAACGAGCACGTGACCCAAAAATTTACTGCCAGCGATGGACCTATAAACGTACCGCATTTAAAAGCGATTGACACAATACCCAAAGATTCAGCCAATTTTCGCAAGCAAATTTCTTTCCGAAGCCATGGTGGTACACAATAAAATTTACAACATAATTTACACAATTTTTTATTGCTTCGCTAAATACGGCACCTACATCCTACGCACATAAAGTATGTTGTGTACTTATTTGTTCCGGTTTAATAACAGTTTAACTGAACATTTTTATGTAACCTGAAGAATGTGAATGCATATTACATTAATATAAGTACTTTTTTTTCGTGCTCCTTCAGAGTTGTTTTCAGAGTCACATATGTCCTTATGGCGGAGTGGCTGCAACCCAGTGTAACGTAAGACATAAATGAAATAGCTAAATATAATCGACGTCTAGTACCGGTAAGAGTATGAACGCGATAGCGCACATCATCCATGTGCGGCTTACTCCCGGACATAACATGCTTCGGCATGATCATCTTTCTCCGCATCCCTATAACCCCTTCTACATATCCCCCAATAGGTCCCATCAAAACTTCCCGAAAACCTTTACGACCTTTCTTCCCAAATGAACCAATCTTTTCACACCTGCAATACCAAACTTCCAGCGAGCTTATCCCTATCACGCGGAACGAGCAAAAGAAAATATCACCCTCATCACAATCATGAACTTCATCTAAGCCATATCCGCAATTCAAACCATTCCCTTCAACTTTGCGCAATATCGTATACGGGCAGCCCCAAACCGTTCTGCCGCACGGCAGGAAAAAACTAAGTAACCCTTTTCCGCATAGAACAAATACGCCCTCCCACCCGACCACGTCGTTACCGAACCACTGGAAAAAGGTTTGGCCAGACGCAAAAGGAAGGATAAGGGGGGAAAAAAGGGTATCCCTACCGAAAATTGCAGGCACCCACCGAATGAGACTAATATTGGCGATGCGCGGAGAAGAAAGGAACACACAAAGGCAGCCCTTTCGTTCTTTCAAATCCTGATGATTGCCTTCTCATCAGTGCTATCGACTTTCGATTCAATCTCGACCAACTACGATGCTCCCGCTTTTGTGCACAATGCTTTTGCTTCGCTTTTTTTCCGCTGGTCCTTTTGCTCGAAGAAGCTCCAATGAGTATTTTTCATCTCTATATTTATATATGCGTATTTATACGTATAGAGAAGTACGAAGGGTCTCCAACCCGATTATGTTTGCGTGTGTGTGTGTGTGAATGTTTTGTGTGTATT
Organism: Ornithodoros turicata; assembly: GCF_037126465.1. Lineage (NCBI taxonomy): Eukaryota > Metazoa > Arthropoda > Arachnida > Ixodida > Argasidae > Ornithodoros > Ornithodoros turicata. Next base: position 10,182,257 of record NC_088205.1, on the reverse strand, counting down.
CACCCGCTGATGAGGTGCGATTTCTATCTCCGGTGCGAGGAAGTCTTGCGGGGTGACTATTTTTAGGGTCTTCGTTGTTGGAAAATTGCTGGCGGCGGTGGAAGAGGAGGAGTTTTCGTCCATTTTTCGACGTGTGAGGTGAGGAAGCTCGACCTCATTTTTAGTGCTTTCTGCGGCAACGAGAAGAGTACCCAAGTTATACTGCGGTTGATATTTGGGAAGAAGGCTCCTGCTCCTCACGTGATACCGAGCGACTGCGGTTGCCTTTATCATGCTTCGCACGTGTAGCATCGCCGTGTGCTCCAGATTACCAGGAATTAGAAGGAAATATTACGCGGATGTGAAGTGCTACTGAGCCATCCAAAATAATTTATAAGGGGAAATGAGTGGCAGATATTCAACGTGCAGTTCGGACGTCCGCACACGCCAGTGAAAGCTGGAACATAATTAATCCGATTATGTCAGAAAACAGTTTATTCGTTAAAGTGCTTTCTCTACGGCAGCCTATAAAGAAAAAAAAAATGACTCGGATATTGCTACTTCTAGATTGCGGATGCAAGATGGCATAAATGAACCAGAGGCTAAAACCGCTTTACAGCTGATAGCCACTTTCGAGGTCATTTGAACCAAAGCGACAAACGTGACGATACTACGTGACTTGCATAAGGTGCAGAAGTAGATGGCAAACACAGAAATTTGGATGACTGTTGATGCTGTTACTGTACGCTGAACTGAAATTTTCACCACCAACAACAAAGTGATGCATGACGACGCCAGAGGCGCGGCATCGACATCATGGTGTTTAATGACAGTACAAACTGACATGTGGGACGACCTTCGTGCATAATGCCATTCAGGACCCTAATGGCATTAGACGACAATGTCATTTGTTCTGCAAGTGCGACACTGGTAGGTTTATAGACGTTGTGACTGATAAATCTAGAAGGTTCACCTTTCATGTTTCGTATGGGCATCGTATGTGGCATCATGAACACAAGCGGGGGCAAGCTACGATAAATGCACGTGTCCCGTAGGGGCGGGTTCAAATCCTGCGTGGCTTGATTTGTTCGGTAATAGCGTGACAGTTAGAAGAAATTGTTTCTCGCAGGCAGGTACCAATTCTTGAACATGATTTACTTACGCCTTCTCCACTGAGTCTGAAAGAAGTTTCAAATATTGTGGTTAGAGTGCTTCCGCTGGCGGAAGCGAAGGAGATTTCACAACATTTGGTTTCGGGAAACAAGGTAATTATATGAGTCAGACGCACAAAATGACTGTTTACGTTATTTCGTGCACACAGAGTAAAAGGGGAAATAATTTCTCCAACGAAGCCAGCGAAACAAAATGCAAAGAATCAAAGCCCCACACACCAGCAGAAACCTCTGATTTCCCGTTTCTTTTCTTATTTTTCTTTTCTTCCCCTTTTCTCCTTCTTTCTTCCCCTTTTCTTTTCTTATTTTTCTTTCCTTCCCTTTTTGTTTGGAATAGCAAGCCGACCCTCGTCTGGCTGACCTTTCCTTTCTTTTTCTTAATAAACATATCCCCCCCCCCCCCCTCTGATTTCGTCACACTCTAAAAACGGTGGGTAGTCAAGTGCGCTCTAAAAACTGAACTTCACCGCATAGCACCCTCTGCGCCAACCATTGCCACGTATGATAGGGTTATCGCTTCTGATTCGAGGAGCGACGGGGCCGTACGCCTGTTTGTGTCAATTTGGATACATGGTGATTGACACAAAAAGGCGTACGCCTCCCTCTTTCCTCGAATCAGAAGCGATAACGCTATCACTCGTGGCAATGGTTGGTTGGCACAGAGCGTGCTATGCGGTGAAGTTCAGTTTTTTGAGCGCACTTGACTACCCACTAAGGAATTGTTTGCCAAGGAATAGCAAGCGTCGTTTCTGGCTGACTTTTCCTGCCAAAATAAATAGATCCCCCGCCTCTCATTTCCCCTCCAGTTCAATAGAAACAAAAACTCTGTTATCAAGGCATTCCGTTATGAAAAGCGAAATGCTTTCATACAACTCTACCGAAGGAGAGACTGAAGCTGTAAACATATATTCGAGGAAAAGCTATATAGACACCTATGCCACTGTGTACGCTGCCGTTCCGAGCGATAGAATTGCAGATCTTTCACCGGGGGTTTCTTTATAATTTGCGTAGTTTCCGTGTTTACGACCTGGATACGGGAACGTGGCAACATTAAATGGATGTGTCTGAAGCCCGGCAACGCTCAAGCGGCATTAACAACGCTGCGGCAATTATGCGAGGTTTCGCAGCGCGCGCAACGAGTTATTAAGGGCTATTTATTATTCTCGTCTCGCCACACTCACAGAAACGACGTTTGAGGGGCAGTAACGGACAGTAATGGGCAGTAATCCCCAATGGGCAGTAAGTATTAAATGGGTATGAAACCACAAACGAAGGTTTGATCTGAAAAGGAAGAACAAATATGGAAGGAAAACATCAGGTAAGGAAGCTTGCAGTAAAACGCGGTAGGTACAAAGGCCTCGACGGTTGCCCCATAGATAATTATACACAGCGCTTAACCACAGGCAAGAATCACGGAGCACGGTCTGCGAAGCACGTCTGCGAGGACGGGTGCAGCCTCCACGCCGTTTTCTCCCCCCCCCCCCCGTCATGTTGTTTATGGAATGCTCATTGCTCATTGACAGGTTTCAAGCGTTGGGACGGGGCAGGGGTCAGTGACGCATATCCGCTGGACATAAATATCAATACCTGTCCTCGCACCTAGCGCGCAGGGGTGGCTCTATGTTTATGTTCACATTTCACATGTGTCATTACGTTCGTGTGTGTTTATGTGTTGTACCGCTGCAAGCTACTAAAGAAGACTACAGAGTTTTGTGAAAATCAGACACTTGGAAAGCTGAAGACCCTTAAGCTGCCCATTTTTAAGCAGGTCTGTCTGTCTGTCTGTCTGTCTTTGTAATGTAATGTAGAGGAGGTGGTCTCCCTCTACACGAGTCCTAACCGGCGGTGATGGAATGTCCCGGCGGGCAGATGTTCGTGGCCTCACGAAATGACGGGGCCGGTAGAACTGGCTGGCAGGTGCAGAGGCGCGCGCGCCAGCGGAGGCATGTCTTCATCGTCGTCCACGGGCCGCCACATCACCCCCTCCCCTCAGACGCGGAGCGATTGGGATCCGCGTCGATACGTGAAGAGAAGACGGACGGGTGACACGTGGAACAGGAACGGCTGGGCTTGCGTCTCGTGCTGAAGGTTGCGTCTCGTGCTGAATGCTCGGCAGTAGGAGCGGAATGAATGGTGCCTTGTCACGCCTCAGTAACATTTAATATCACTTGGTTATTTATTATTTATCAATCATCAACACCCACTTTGATGGCATTGTGTAGGGGAGACGAAGAATGTGTATGAAAATAGCCATCAGACTTAAAGGGACGGCTCGCGTCCAGAAACCCATCTATTAAACAGATAGCACTGTGTTCCGCATCGAACAACAATGTACTCGCCAGCTGTTTCGCCCGAAAAGTGACTAGATACTAAATAAACGAATTTTATAAAGGAAAAGAGAACGCGACATATTAAGTGGAAGATTGATCAATACATAATAATAGAATATTAAATATTCCATTTGTAACAGCTTAACAGATATGCATATGGATCTATTCACAGCTGTCGGGAATAAATGAAATAGCGCAACACAACTATCCAAAGCAGCCCTGTGCCCGAGTTTAGGATATTATGTGAAATTGGTGTCCGATAACAGGACAATTGTTTCCCATGGACTGAACTGTGACTCACCCCGCCAGTCGCTACTTCCTTTCCCAGTTTTTTTTTCTCTCTCTCTCTCTCCCTCTCTCTCTTTTGTGTGTGTAGTTCTTTCCTTCTGTTTGTTAAACTAATGTGTTTAGGTGTACTGAATTAGCCAGCCCGACTTTGTCAGGACTTCTGTCCCCGTTCTCTTATGTTTCTCTGTCGTCGTCATCATCATCATCATCATTGCGTTACATATGCGAGGGATACAAATTCGCATGCTAACGTCGTTCATTTGTTACGGGCGACAAAAAGAAAATCCGTATTGGTAGTCAAAAATCTCACGAATGTAACACAGACCATCGTAAGTTGGAGCCCATGCATAAGCATCCGACAGGTTCCACAAAGTTCATAGAGTTTCTCAACCAACGAGGTTGCTTTCTGTTCGATTGGCCTCTCAGGTCTCTCCTTTTCTTTCTTTTTTTTTTTTTTTTTCATTGTCCTTTAAGAATGCGCTTTTCTTGACATCGTAGCCCCCGTGAAGAAGGTACACGCAGCGACCGCGTTTCATGGAGCGTTGCGATACGGCGGCGGGAGAACATATCTCAAAGAGGGTCGCAGAAAATGGGCATTCCCGTGAATCCCTTTGCGAGTGTGCCCTAATGCACCGCCGTTCCGTCACTGTCCCTAAGGGAAACTATTCACCGTGTCGCGCTCCTTGGAGAATCTGCCTTCTCGATTCCTCAGTCGGCATCTCCAGAGCGTTTGCTGCCAACAATATAAATCTGCGCGTGCCTCTCTGTGTCGGATGCCGCCACTTCAGCGCCTCCAGTAATGCAAGTGTCGTGTCACTGAGCATCTCAGAGACATCACCCACGGAAATGGAGTAAGACTGAAAATGGAAAGGTGCACCTGATGTGCTATGGAAGGACGGAGAAGTGAGAGATGCGTTTGCACAGACGCGTATCGCAAGACAATTTCTCTTGTTCGACGTAGCCGCGTTGTATTTTAGACGCTTGAACTTTAGCCAGCAAGCAAGTAGACGCGAGCTGTTGAGCGTGCTCTCTGAGAAAGCAAAGAGGAATTTAAGAAAAAGCCAAGTATGACACAAAGTGCGGAATCTATGACTAGTAGATTCATTGATCAATCAGTCAATCACTCTACGATTAGTGATTTAGGGCAATCAAATCATATCAAATTTGCTCGTCCAAATCTGTACACTCTAGATTACGGACGCTTTAATGAGAGAAATGTACGTCTACAACCTCGTGATCTTACTAACAACAAGAATTAAATCGTGACTATGCTGCATGGGGTGATTCACCGCGGGACAGCAGTACACTACCCGCATTGCGCGCGAAACATTAGATGTGAGATATGAGAATGAACTTAAAGTTATGTACAAGCACGACAATTGAGCTATCCTCCAATGGCTGCGCTACGCCGACCAAACGAAAGATGAAGGAAAAAAGAGACACGAAGGCAGCATCAATGGTCATTAGGATACAGAGTGTGATACTACAGCGTCTGGAGCAAACCGGTAGCCACAAGAAACTCCAAGAACATTAAGAGACATCGATGGTGGTGCACGTGGTTCTGTCATGGGCCAATAATTGCAGCCAGGTTGAATGTTACTAGCACCATTCAACTGAGCACAGAGTTGCCGCCTCTCCGTTTCGTAGAGCTCACATTCTGTTAGGAAGTTCTATTGTTAGGAAGTTAGGTTCTATGCACCAAATTTGGTGCATAGGCAACTGTCACAGTATCCGTTCCGGTACTTGCATTGGGGAGTGAAGGCTACATTGAGACGAAGCATGTGTTGCAGGGACGCAAAATAGCGCGGTAAACGGCCTGGGACAGAGGAAGACAAATTTGGATCCGCTGAATACATGAGAGACCTGTCCGTGATGTCCCGACTCCACTGCTGGCGAGGTAGTGGCTGGATGAGCTCAGTCAGATGTGATCCCCTGTCTCTTCTCGACAACACTATTGCTCCAGCTGTCCAAGACTGTTGGCCAGAGGCTGCCGCTCTATCAGACTCTTCGTTTCCGCTCGAAGTACGGTGACCCGGAACCTACTACAGGGATATCAGTCGACTATCAGTGACGACTGGGGAAAGCAATCCACGGATCCCCATGTTGGTTATTGGAGAGAAGCCTTTGAATCTGAGTAAACGACCCACGTCCGCTGAGCGGCATATACGATACCTTTCGCTGAAACAACAGGATCGCTCAGCCGACGTTGATCATGTGCGGTTTCAGAGACGGTATCCATGCGACACATCGTCCGTTGGAATAACAAACGCAGACGATGAGCATTCCCGGCTGGTGCATCCATCAATGAAAACTGCGGTGTAATCAGCTTATCGACTATGCATCATATCCGCCGCTGGCTATTTGAGAACTGATGTAGGCACTTGGTTTCTTTTGACATAAAGACCAGGAATTGACAGCGAGATCTGTGGTAATGGAAGCGACCACGGAGGCTTTGTGGGCACCGCTGATTTTGCAGAAAACGGGACAACCTTAGGTTTCCCTTGCGTGACATATTTGCATGTATTACTTTGCTTCCCGCGTCGAACTTTTGCTATTAGTGGAGTGGTGACTGGAGGAGAGGATTGGAGTGGATGACTGGATGGTGAGCTCTGAGATGCAAGTAGTGGCGAATAGTGCCGTGACTTCAACAGGTATTTCGCGGGTTTTTTGCTATCATCATCCGTGTTTCTGCAACGCCGAGACACACCCTTAAGGTCCGTGCAAGAATACACCGCAGTCGTTCTTGCGTCCGTGAAATTCAAGACAGGTAGGCTATATAGCAGAATCCCTCGGACTAGAGCTTTGTGGATGGCCAGAAGAAACTTCTCATTCATTCCCCTACTTGGCCCCAGCAAAGTGACGAATGACAGAAATCCGCCGGAGTGCCTTTGTGTCCATGTGATCAATATGTTTCCTTCAGGACAAGTTGGAGTCTAGGATGACACCCAGGAATCTATTGTGTGTACTCGCCAAAAAGGTGTATTGCCAAGGAAGAGCTGATACCGATGCATATGCTTCCAAGTAAAAGCCAGCGCTGCTGTCCATGACTGCCTCTGTTTGACGCCGCACAATGTTATCCAAGGAATGCTGATTTCCATGGGTGAATACAAAGTGCGACGTCATGTCGCAATTTCACTTCTTCTGTAAAGCGTGCTCTGCCACATGCAGACTCTCTGTGTGGGGAAGCCTGCTTCGCGAGCGGCGTACAGTGCGCTTAAGTATGCCGAGAGCACGACACTATAAAAGGAAGAGTTCTGGCTCTTGCGTGTTCTATCTACGTATTCTGCATCACTGGTTCCTAACCAGACAACGGCAGGTATCGGACCCGCGCCTCTTCATTATGCGTCAAGCGCGCTAATAATTAATATCCTGCTGTTAGGCACCGTGAGGCTTGTGTTGTATTTGTCGGTACTGTACGTTCCAGCCTCAGCATAGTTGCTTACCATCAATTTTGCTGCAGTTGGCAAGTAAGATCAACCAATAATAAGGGCATTCAGAACTACACGAACCGTCCTGGTTGCTCTTGCCCGGGTAGTCTGCCTATTATTCATGTCTGCTGTTCATGGGCACCATAACAATACCAATAAATAAATAAATAAATAAATTGTTGACCTGGAAAGTCACAAAAGCATTGCACATCGTAATATTAAGTTGCCATTCACCTTCCAAGTTGTGGTACTTTCCCGATCCATCCGGAATGCATCCTCCGAGAAGCATTCCTTAAGCATATTACCGCTTCCGCACGGAGATATCAAAGGAAAAAAGTGGTAGACTTAGAAGAAAACACAAAGAAAACTTCTCATGAATACGAATACGAATCTAAACCAATCCCACCTTCCGAAGAAATCGATGGCGTGTCGTTCCTTTTCTTTTTTATCTTTTTTTTTAACCAATCACCGAGCAACAGTGCGAACCCCCTTTCCTACGAATCTCGACACCCGAGCCACAGGATCGTCACTCTCGAGTAGGCTCCCTTCGATATCAATGGAGAAGAAGCAGACAACACAAAGGGAACAGTTTCACTCTGCCTTTTTCACGAAATAACGACGATAAGAAACTCAGAGTGAAGCGACAAAAGAAGGAGCACTTTGAAACGAAGCGCTTCACACCTCTCGCAATCATTTCCCTGGAGGTCGAATGTAATGGGAAGTGCCTTCTTAAAAGGTATCGAGTGTCAGAGAAAAAGAGAAAGAAAAATACAAAGAAAGCTCCTTTCTTCATCTGCAGACAAACTAGTGAGAATTGGTGCGTAAAGTGAACGTCCTCTTTGAGACGAGTGCGGGAGCGTTTTGTTGAGCTTATTTTCGGCCCTTTTGTAATTGAAAGAAATGTAACGTTATTAACTCATATCTATGGCTCTCCCGAGAATACGAAGCGTTCCGAGCGTAATGCAACGCAAGCGCCTCCTTTTTGCCTTCAGGGAGCCGGCGAGTAGCTTGGAGTGTATACGAGCGCACGTTGGAGTGCTCCCGTTCTGAAGGATGCCCGCACATAACGCATCTGCTTATTTTTGTTGGCTCCAAGTAGAGGATCTAGTATACGTAATGCTGTAGTACTGATCTCTCTACTACTGCTACCATAAATGGCAAAGCAAGTTTAACTTCCTTAACGATTGTTCTTCGTTGGCAGGCACACTCTGCAACAAGATGTTTCGTTGTTTGCTCTTGCCTATGTGCGCGTGTCTGTGTGTTTCTTTCCCTATACAACTACTTCCTGTATTACTTTTGCTCATCCAGTGTAACGCCACCTTGTTTTCCAAGCTTATATTGACGGTTTAGGAACGCGAATCAGGCACTACTAACATCACTTTTTCTGTTTTTGCTTCCAAGTGGGCACTTCTGCACCTTGCGTTGTGCGTCATTGTTTTTCCTAATTGCCACGGTGGCACTGGAATTGCAATTCTGTCACCTCCAGTGCTGCCATTGTAAACGAATGGCGACACCGCATGAGCCGAACTGCGGGCCAAGGGCGTCGGCGTCGGTCCGGGCTTCCGCGGCCCCTATTCGTCCTTTGGCGTCACACTTACCTCACCTTACATAATTAAGTCCACACATAAGCATACACTTAAGTACACTTACCTTATGAGCTTCCGCACCTTTCAGTTCCCCAGGAGAAAAAAAAAGTATCTGGAATTTTCGTATGTATGCATCAGTGAATGCACCCAGCGTACACTAAGTTTGGAAATGTGGAAATGAAAGCGATCAACCAACATTGTCCACTTGTAGCACTTGTATTGTCTTGCTGCATTCGGTGATCCGGGCTTATTTTGCTGCATTGTTCATCATGGAATCCCCTCTCTCTCTACGCCGCTTAGTTCATTATCCACTTCCTATTTTCCCTCCCACGTATTTTTTGGCGCGCTTAACTGAAAAGGCGGTAGTCAGGCTCCCTGCATGCGTGGACTTAACGCGACTCTCGCGTTAAAAAAAGAAGAAGTATATATTTTAAAAAAATGTCTGGAAGAATTCTTTTCACCAGAGCTTGCTGCCACTATCTCGCTTCCTCCTTAAAACAACTTCGTACGAGCACCGATCCAACATCTCGGAGATTCCTCGGATTAATTTCGTGCCTAGAACAAAACCTCGGCGGCACCGCCAGCTTGTACTGCTGCCGAAAAAATAAAAATACGAAGCGGGTGACGGGGATTTTTAATTATCCCCAGTCGTCGCCGATATAACTGTATTTTTATACATATTATATGTAGCGCGCCGATTTTTCTTTTTCGGCGATATTTCCTTTACACGCGGTAACTGCCAGAATAATGCTCACCTGCGATTCGAAAGCAGCTAGATAAACTAAAAGAGCTTCATGAAGCAACCCGTTTCTTTCGTGTTCACTTTTATTTCGCTTCTTCCGCTTTTATCCTCATATTCTTTACAACAAAAATCTTACCTTTCTGCACTTTTTCTTACATTCAACTGCAGCGGCGCTTGAACGTAATAAGTAAACGTAATAACAAGAAAGTACGAATGGCGAGTTGAAAAGAACTATCAGAGCGGGAGATTAATACCATTTCTCTTATCCCATTTAAAGACAGCCGTTCATTTAGCAAATCACACCGCTCTTATTTTATGCGAAATCGCCGAGAGAATCATAATTGCGTGCAGGAAATCGTGTCGGTCCTAGTAATGAGGTCCTTTCTACTGTCCTCTGATTTGAATAAGCGTCTTAGAAGGACTGTCAAAATGGCAAATCTGCCAAACATGAAATATGTGGCAGTTTTACTGCATGAACCAAGTAACATAAATGACGCCGGATAACGCGATAGCATACTGTTACTTTGCTCGATACACTGCACTACGAATAGCAGAGTTTAGGTGACAGGTCCAAAAAAGGCACTTGCACAAATGTTGAATTCCAATGGCAGAGTCGGAGCAAGTGGTAGACTCCGCAATGGAGCGGCTTGATCTGGCCTAGAGCAAGTGATCCCAACTTGGAATTTTTTGCCCTGGCCAATCTCCCTTGGTGTATGACGGGCAGAAACGGAAGAAAAAGAAGAAGGTACTGATGTTCCACTACAGCCCAATATTTTGCAACAAGGAGGTCATCCTAAATCTCCCAACGTTGCCCTGGTTATGCCGGTCTCATCGCCTTCTTCAAGAAGCAAAATCGCCAACGTACGACGCGAAATACCAGTCACGGCGGATACACATTGCGAAGCGGCCATGTTAGCGAAGAAGAGACAGGAAATGGGAAGCGCGAGCGACAAATGATACGTCATGGAAAGTTCCGGTTGAGTCTGCCTATTTTGGCGAAGCAGTCTGGGTTGCTCCTTGGAGCGACCTTGACTTGAAGGCCGCTCTAAAACTCCCATTGGAAGACTCAGGCACTCTTCCCAATCTTTTTTTTTCCACTTTTTCCCGGGCACTTTTCCCAATGCCAACACAACAGACCTGCTCCCGGCGGAGCAGCAAAACTTGTTCCGGATGCGCTCCTAATCTGCCATTGAAATTCAACAAAAGATATTGAGGATGGAGTTCCGTATCGGGACCACTGGCTTTTTTTAATGAAAGAAGAATAAAAACGAAAATCAAACGCTTTTACGTGAAAGACGAGCTAATTAGTAACGCAATTTAGCAGGAATGGCCCTCGTATATTGCGTGAAACGTATAAAAATTGAATTGTATCGCCCGTTTCTTGAAGGCTATCCGCCACCTTTACTGAGGACCTTCTGATCTAACCCGAGGCCAAGTCTCGACGCCTGCACCGCCTAGTGCGTGACTGGGGGAGGGGGGGGGGTCAATCTGTAGAAAGGACCTAACCTAGACTAACCCCACACACAGCAGAAAATATCCAGGGTAGAGTCGACGTCCTATATTGTTGTGCTATATTTTGGAGGCAAGACTCATTAAGTCCAGTTCTCACATACGACAACGGCGCACGGCAACAGCAACGGTGACGTGCCGTTGCCGCCGCCGTGCGTGTCGCCGTCGCTCCACCTCGCCGTGCTGCCGTGTTCACGTGATGTCGAACATCACGAGCCGCGGCAAGCAAAGATGGATTTCCACGTGTTCTCCTTGCACGTGTTCTCTGTGTATCCTTAAAATCAGGATGCGACAAATCATACAAATAAGGAAACCTTCTCACAAGTTCAATTAATTTCTCGGCATCAAGCTGAGAAGCCGCCATCTTCATTGGTGCGGGCCGTTCATTGGTTGGATGTGATGTGGGCGGGACCACGGCACGGCAGAAGTTGAGCATGGCTCAACTTCCTTTTGCCGTGAGACGGCGGCCAGAACGGCGCCATTACGGCGTCGGAACGACACAATTTGCCGTGCCGTTCGCCGTTGCCGTGCGCCGTTGTCGTATGTGAGAACTAGGCTCGATAGAGGTTCAACGATAGAAAGACAGATCGAAAAATGTGGCAAACAATAAGGTCATTTATAGGGCAACGTAAGGACTGAACAACTCCAACACTTACGATTCGGATTACGTCCAAAGCTGCACTAAGGCTTTCGATTTTACCCACTCGTGGTTGCGGCAAAACGTTTTCTTTTTCACTCGATCAGATGGGCAAGTAATGTGACACCTCACGTGCACCCCCCTGCATAATACTGGCCCCTACTTACATAACTGGAAAGCATTACGGCAACTTCCATAACCTAAACCCAAGTGCGTGACCGCGATGCGACAGATGCGGAAATTGGCTTATCTCCTGGTCAGTGTCAGGGAACAGGCTCATCACTGTCATCTTTCGGCTGCCAGCACCGGATGTCTCTGTCCACACTCCCTTGCGATAAGCCTGTCTCGATCAGACATCGCCTGTCACGCGGAGATACCGGTGCAAGCGGACGATCCACACAATGTATTACATAATTCACGGATTGAGGATGACTAACTAAGTAACGCTCCACTCAAAGAGTTGTAAGTAGTTGGCGTCTCGAGCAAAGTAGTGTTGAGACACTAAACTCAGTTCTTCGTATCGCAAACGTCAGAATGTATGAGTGAGTTCTAATGCGTCGTACGCTATCGCCTTTGCGTACGTAAGCGATTGCTTTTGTGGTTCTGCTCACGCGCAAAACATAAAGAGGGCAGCCCGCAGAACAGCCACGCTATTCCTTACGTACGCAACAGCGATAGCGTACGTGAGGGACAGAGCTGATGTTCCTGCGCACGCCCACAACAGAAACAGAGCTACGCGCGGTGCGCAGGACCACCACTATTCCTTACGTACGCAGAGGCTACGCTATCCCTTACGTACGCAAAGGCAACAGCGCACGATGCATTAAAACTAGCTATTAGAGTGCTTCAGTGTTTCGTACGCAAAAGGGATAGCGTACGTGGCAGATAGCGTTAGCGGTACTGCGCACTGCGCGAAGCTCTCTTTTTGTTGTGGGTGTGCGCAGAACCATCCACGCTATCCCTACCGTACGCAAAGGCGATAGCGTACGTAACGGACAGAGTTGGTGATACTGCGCACTGCGTGAAGCTCTCTTTCTCTTATGGGCGTGCGCAGAAGCATCAACGCTATCCCTTACGTCCGCAAAGGCGATAGCGTACGATGTACTAAAACCCTCTATTATCGTTTCGTGCGTTACCGACATTATCTTGAATGCGATTAAGTTGCCTTCATTCTATGAGCACTTCAGGTGAACCGCATTAAATCTTCACTAGAAGCGTAAGGTAGGGCACGGACGATCTCGGCAGGTATCACCTCCATGAAGTACCTGCTCCGTACTTAACGAGATCTACAAAATCCACAAAAACCGTTTTAACCAAATTCTGTTTCTTCTGTGATAGTCTTTGCTGGTCGAGCACGACGAACTGTACCAGCACAGGGAGCGGTCTATAGACAGCGCTACTTCCACATTATAATTTTTCGGGGTTTGCACCGAGAAGCAGCTGTTGCTATGAGGGGTGTAAAGCCGTCGACAAATGAAGAAAGCACATCAGGAAGAAGCAGAAGACGGTTGGGTTAGTATATGCGTCTTGCGAACTGTCTCTAGGGGACACAGTGCAGGCATTCGTCTAGAAAACCTGCCAGAAGGCCCAGGGAAAAACTCAGACCGGTGTAAGGGTTCGAATACATCCCCTCTCAGTCCTCGACATGACCTTTGAGCTACCACTAACAAACGAAAGAGGTGTTTACTCGACCATGCGCCGCTAGCCCGCCTCAATACGACATATACAAAGTAACATTTGAGATTTTTCTCCCCTAAACATTGCTTTCATTTTCTATGACATCAGGTTGAACACTGCGAAAATAGTCTATGATAGTAAAAATAAAATAAAAAACTTCTACGTGCGATTATCTCGACTGTTAGTGGAAAAGTTTACTTCCAGCATCTTCGTGACTTTTCTTTCTGTCGCAGCCAGTGGAGCGAGACAACAAGCGCACCCATTAGAGCGACCTCGTTGAGCGTTTCTTTTATGCAAGTTCGTGTATTATTATCCGTGGCAGAAATGTGTTACGTCGAAAGGCGCGTTTCGAGAAGAAGAAACACGGGGAGGGTCGGGAATTACAGAAAGGAAAGTTCGGCCTTCGAGGCACAAGTCGAAAGTTAACGAAGCCAATATTGTCTCTCGTTCTGCGAAGATGCCTCGGCGCTCCCAGAGCACTTCATTACGCTAATTGCTGTCATTTCCAGAAGTTGTTTTTCGAGCGCGTTTTTTTTTTTTTTATCTTTAACCTAATGTGCTCGTTTTAGCCCGGAATAATTTATAAGTTTACAAGAGATTTCGAAATGTCGAGGTCGAAGGTAAATTGCGGCAACGTGCTCAACAAGCGGAGTAGTATTTCAGGGTCGTATCGTCGGACGGCGGATCTGGAATATGAACGAGCATTCGAGAAATGTTCGAGAATGTAGCTATGCTAGAATTATGTTATTCCTCGCATTAGCCTTAGTTAGGAAGAAATTCCCAACTCTTGGGTTCAAAGTTACGAGGATACGAGTATACAAGTGGCGAACTATTTTGCTCTTTGCATGTACACAGAAAGTTCTGCGTGAAAACCCGTTCCTCGATAAAGCTCGACTGACATATCATCTCATTACGGAAAATCTCAGTTGCCACACTAGATGAAGCGCATTCGCTAAGAACATGGGTACGTGAGCTAATATCTTACCCGACTGAGCCACAGATGAGCGGCCGCCACAAAATATTGTGCCAAACATCAGGAAGTAACAGACTGTATACCATCTGGATGTCGGGAGGAACTACGCGATTAACTAAATTATGTTCCTCACCACGAGGACTATATAATAAAATATTAATAACGCGATCGAGAACTACTGTGATACCCGCTCCTTCTCAAAGTGTCTTCTCTCCTTTTCATGTAGATAGTCACTAATCTTTGGTAATCCTTATTTAGTCAATGTTGCAAAAATGTACACAAAGCGGGACTGTGAGGGCAAGCCCTGTAGAACAGTCCCAACACAGTTCAAGAATGAACAGCTAAAAGATACACACTGATAAGTTACTGAAGAACTAAGGAACACACGAGGAGTTACCCGACAATAAACAGGCTGGTAAGCAAGTTATTGAGCAGCCTTACGAGCATAGAAGCCTTATACAGTTGTTGAGAAAAACAATTTTAACCAAAACATTATATGTTATCATTTAATTCATCACAGGGTTACATCAACAGTGATGATGGGGCATTATGCTGGGAGTGTAAGAAACTGCGTAACTGATACTTAAAGTGGGGAAAAGATGTTAGGGACCGCATATGAGACGGCAATGAATTCCCGGCAATGAACTAATATGGTTGTAGATACTGACTGTACATAATATCTGTACATACATAGAAAATATACTGTCTTGTCCTATCTAGTCTTGTAGATAATATACATATAAAGGATTATGCATGTTTGTATTGCATATTGTGTATCTATTGTATACTAGTAGTAGTAGCAGCCACAACAGCACAACTAGCCAAATGACGTTCAAGAATGCTAATAAATTTTCCTATAGCACTACGCTTCCCAGCTACACGGTCACTCTGAATAAAGGTAAAAAATGTATGTGCGGCTTTACCTCTCGAGAGTCCGCCGAAAATACGCTGAAATTAATTCTCAAATCTGCTCTTTTACACTGTGTACGCGGGAATGTTTGTATGTGCACAGTTTACGTATGTTTACGTCGCGAGACAACTGAGATCATGAGCGACGCCACAGCGGTCGATCTGTGGATTGCCTTTGCCCACCTGAGGGTTCTTTAACGTGCAATGAAAGCTCATCACACGGTACCCCGTATTTAGCGTCCCTCGCGGAAGACGGCGTGTCCAAGCAACTTGTACCCTGCCACCAAGATGCTGGCGTCCTCGGCCGGGTTCGAACCCGCGATCAGAAGGGGAACACGCTACCGACTGAGCCACCGAGGCCGTGACTACTGTGACGTGATGTGATGTGACTACTTCGTCTCCCGGCGGACGGCGGAAATGTCGCTGACGCAGCGCACAAACCGTCATAAGCGTTACCCGTTTACGGGATACATCGAGCGCATTGCGATCGTGTAACTCTTGCGGATGATCATGACGCTGCCTCTAACCTTTCTCCACCAGAGAGTTTCGTCTAAGCTCGTTACCAATTATGTAACCTCTACAACAGGAGTTATCCGTTTTCAGATGTAACGTGAGAAGTGACCTTTTTAAGAGTGTACCTTTTACTTCTAGAGGTAAAAACGCATATACATTTCTTTTTACCTCTATTAGAAGCGACTATTTTAAGAGTGTACCGTAGTCATTATAAGCGTAAATAAATCTCAGCGTAGAACAGATGTACAGCCAATGCATGCGTTGCGAGAGGCTGCATGTATCGCAGAGCACGACTGCGGATAATTTCGACCATGCAGGCTTCTTCAACGTGCACCAGAAATCCTTGACAGCACCATACCGACAAAGCGGGGCCAGCAAACTAGTGTGCTATTTAATGGAGTGATTTATTCATCATTGTAAGTATTCATTAATTATTACCGTAATCTTAACGTCTTATTAACACTGGTTTCCAGACAGTCTTCGCGCGTAGTACCACTGTACAAGCACATTAATAATAGTGTTACTGCCCAGGACATCTAGAAGTGAGCCGCGAAACCTTGAAGGAGGGTGTAGAGGAAGAGGGCGGTTTAGAAACTACGCGAGTTTTACTCAGCTCCATTTCTTTCCTTGCGATGTAAAGGTCATGAAAAATCATTGAATGATGACTGTTCTTTTTTTATTTTTTTATGATAACAGTTGGACTGGTTTTCGTTTGCTTACACAATTTGGAAGTGCCCGCGTGTGCGTTACAACACCGTCACACGGAGTAATTTAGTGTCATCTTCAACGAATGCCACTTGCACTTAGTGTCATTCTTGTGCTGTCACACGATATCTTTTAGCGACACTTGGCAGAAAGTGCACGCACTAACGATTTAGTGAGTTCCCCAAACTCACTTCACTTCAGCGGACCGAGTGCATAGCCTCGACAGCGTGCCTTGAGGTACTACAGTTAAAATATTGAAGAAAAGCAAAAGGCCCTGGTAATCACAATTTTTTTAACAAGCATTCTCAGCGGCGTGCTTGTTTAATTTAACTACGGTGTAACATTGTTCCGAAAGAACATGTTTGGTTCCGAAAGAACCAAAATCTTTCAGCCGTTTTGCCGTACCGTGTCCCGAATCCACTGTCACATACGCGTATTGCTATAATCGCCGGAGATTAACGCTCAGGACGTGTGAAAGCTATCTCACGGCTGCTTCCGGAAATTCACAGCATCTTTTTAGCAGCTATAGTTTCACACGAACAATATTACAGGAATATACAACAATGATAGAAAAGTAATCGATAAAACGTAATATATGCAGGCAAGCTGGCGGTAGACAAACTTTCCGTTATGACCTTGTCCCCATCTTTTCACTATCCCTTTCATATTTTCTTTCCCACGCGTCAACTGTGTATATCTTCGCCTGTGTGTCTTGTGGAAATTAAATGTTTTCCTGGTTCTTGAGCCGCTTTGTCGTGTTGTCTTCAGCTTTCGCCCAGCGGTCTGTCTTGTTTACCATGGAGTCATCTGCAATAGGCCTTTTACGCTGCATTTGTTTGGCGCATTATATAGCCATTCTTGCTTTTGCGCCAGTCAAACTCAAATTCTCGCTCTCGCTCCTTTTCCGCTGCATTGACGTTTACAGACAGAGCTTTCACTTGTATACGTCACCATTTTCAACAATTATTTCAGTTCCTATTCATTTCATTTCTTGTTGACTATACCGGGTGTCTCAGTTAAATCCCCGGGCTAAATAATTCGCGAACGGGTGCACCAATCGACGAACTTTCTTTTTTATAAGTACCTGTCCGATACCACGTACAAGCCGCGCACCGTGTGGATGAGTGGGAGGCGCTCATTATTTAAATAAAAGTTCTAAAAGTTCAAATGAGTTTCGTAAAAAAAACATAACTTCTAAAGCAGAGCACTGTCGGCATTAAAATTGGTACTACCCGTTTCGGGACCTTCAGTGGACACCTTTTAGAGAAAAATCTGCCACCGAAGCGGGTAATTTGTTGCAGTAATTAATTGGTTTCTGTTTACATAGTTTGTCGCGGCTGGTCGCGGTGAAGCGCAAAAGGACGCTGTATATGTGCGCTATTGTACAGTGAATACACTCCTATTGAGGCCCTATGCCGGACCTGTAGTCTTTCTTCTTCGTTATCACACTTTCTAATCTTAGCAACGTTAGCTTCAATCGAAGACTTCCTTCATTCGCTACAACCTACCTTGCCCCGTTCGCCGTCCTTCATTTTTCTTCGTATTAACTCTTTAAATTGAACGAACTCCTTAAAGGCTACGCCGTATTCCCGAAAGATTGATATACTCTTTTCAATACAAACGCCCAGCCACTGACTCCTTCCAAAGTTTTGACTCCAAACAAGTGGAAGTGGAGTCAGCAAAAAGACCGGATGAAGCAGAAAAATACAAACACTATTCAAAGAGAGAGTGGAGCAATATCGAATTGGATGGTTTGCGGCCAACCGCCATCTTCAAGCGTCCATCTTCACAGTGGACGTGACGTGCAAAGGAGGCAGGTCACGTCTCAGGCAACGCAATGGCCGAGCTGGTTGAGATGATGAGATGGTTGGCTTCTGGAGCACGATAGCCCCCCAAGAAAAGAAGGACAGACAGAAACAGACCGTTGTTCGTCATTGTCTCCTGGTTCAGAATTCCAAAGGAGACGGAGAGGAAGAGACAGAACCGGCGTGAAGCGAAAGATGACGGGACAGAACAAAAGTGTGCGCGAGGTTATCTGTAGAGGTGAACACTGACATTATCCGCATCAGCACCGTAGCCGCGCATGTAAGATCCGCGCGAATACTCGTATATTTGCACATCCGCAGTCATTGTGCGTTGGGCAAAAAAATCCGTTCACAAAGGTTTTCACTTTTTAGCATGCAAACCGCTTAGGGACGTTATGGCATCAAAGGATCGTCCAATCAAATGTTATTACAGGCAAAGAAGGCAATGCAAAGGATGACACACTTTGACACCATTTTGGATTATTTGCGCCACTTGTGGCTCCACCTGGGTGACGTCGACAGAGACACTAATGCTTATTTGCTGATAAAATGCGGATGTCCGTGCGAACCGCAGAAGTGAGCGGTTTTATCCGGACTTTATCCGCGCGGATTCTCAGCTATAACCGCACCTGCGCACACCACTAAACTTATCGGTGCCTTTCTTCGAGCCCTGTTCGTGAGGTCAGCAGGATGTTCACCTGCGTAATGTTTTGAGAATAATGTGTGGCTGGAATGTGACTAGAGTTAGAATGCGGAATCTAGCAAAGCTCGCTTGTTAGCTGAGGTGTCGAGGGCTGTGCTCTGTGTCAGTTTGGCTTTCCTTTTTATCTTTTTCTTTCTATCTTTTATCTTATATTTTATTCTATTGCTGTGGCAGTCATCTGAGTTAGTAAATCACAGAACAAAGGTAAGGAACTCGACACCAGGGCAAATTTTGTGTTTAATTTGTAATACTATATCCTCCCTTCGTTCCATCCATTCGTATTCCTATACCATTCCTTCTATTCGGTCCGCCTCCTTCGCATCATTCCTTCTAAAAATCTTCTGACAATCTAGAATGTAAAGGCGATGCTGACAAACTGCTGAAAAAAATCTACTGGAGTAGAAAAAAAATTAAATTCAAGCCAGAGAATTACTGGTCATAATGCGTTTCATAATGAACTACCATTTTTCTACCTCGTCCTCTATTATTTTCTTCTTTTTCTTTTTTTTTTTTTAGGAAAGCTCAGAAACGTTGGGCTGAGGAGTAAAACCCGCGTATATACCGCTTTTTGCGCAAAGGTCCTGATGAATGCTATTCCCCTCATACCACTCGAAGCCATCCCACCGAAGACCTTCAATCATATCGCGCCGAATTAGTGTTATCATTACCCTTTCGTAATATTCTGGTACGGTCTGCGCGCCCCTCGACAGGTCCGCCGTGCTTTTCTTCCCCATTCCAAATGTTGCCACACCCAGAAATCACGCCCAGTCAGTCTCTCCCGAAACACCATTTATCTTGCCGATTGTGATCTCGGAGTGAAATAGAGCGCGAAGGTCGAATCAATCATTCGAGTAAAAAGAGAAAAGAATACCTCCATCACTGACAGTATATTGGGCACAGGAGAAAGTTATTTTGAGCTCGTCTCCCGCGTTAAGTACTTTTCTTGTCGTTTAGATACAGGCACATTTTATCAGGAGCACGTAAATCCGTTGTCCTTGGTACCGTTGTCGGTACGTTACAACTGTACTAGTTCACGCACAAACATATACGCGGTTGAGGGACAAACCTATAAATGTGATATCAAAATGATGAAGTATTACGGGACGCAGTAGCTGGTTTCCGAAAGGGAAAAAAAAATTATTCGTCGATGACATTATAGAGGAACAGCCTGTTCGTCAGCCCCTGTACTCTCCAAAAAGTGGGTTGTGTTCCGCGTGGTGACTTCTGAAGCGGTATTGGAAGCCACCAGGTCTTTGGTGACGTTGACTGGGGTTCCGACCTTCATTCGTCGTAAGACTCCCGCAAATGGTGATTCTGGGCTCCTGGTGAGGACAAATCGTGACTTTTAAAGGCAGTGTTGCAATTAACGTTTTCGCAAAGCCAGTCATCAAACACGCCACATTTGCCCCCCTGGGCCTGGGATCATATCGAATTAGAAACAGCAGCAAGCGTCACAGACACACGAGAATGAGCAAGTAAGACGTAGGACGACTGTTGTTCCGATGTCAACACGTCAAATAACAGACTAACCCGGCCTTCTGCATTAGTGCTGAAGATCACGTCGCGCTAAGACTGACAGTTGGGATGCCAATATCATCAGTAAGCACAGCTTGCACAGGAACATTTAAGTCCGCGTGCTGATACTGCTTATCGATTAACGTCATTAGGCTTCCGTCAAGGCTCTCCGTGATATACTACATACTGCAGCAGCGAGTTTTTTTCTTTACACGGTACAGCTTGGCGCCCCAGTCAACAAAATTTGTTGCAGTAATATTGCACAATGTTGCCATGCAATATTGATGTTATATTGCTAATGTCCGCCCTTGTTATATTGCAGCAACATTATAGAAACAACACTGCGTGAACACTGCATTGACACATTGCGCCAACTTTCCAGGAAGAACATTCACCGGTAATCACACACTCACATAATACAATCGAGAATCAACATTTTATAAATGTGCAGTGCATCTGCACTGTAAACACGAAAGCAAAAAAAAAATAAGAAAAAAACGCTGCCGATCTGCTTGTCTGCGTCATTTCGCAGCAGCCTTTCTGCAACGTTCCGTCACAGTGGCATTGGAAAAATTGTTGCAGAAGCAAACTAACAATGCTTCCAGGATTCCTAATAACCACTGCAGCATTGTTTCAACATTGACAAAATGATGTTGTGGCAACGTTGCGCTTAGTTGTGACATATTGCAGCAACACTTCTGCAACTTTCTGTGTTGACTGGGGGGGACAAAAGTTATACGAGACACGGGTAGTTTCGCATCGGGATCGCTCTGATGAGGAAATACGCCAGTGCCGTGTTCGGTAAACCTTTGTCCCAATCTGTGCAATGTAGCTGATGCCTCAATTCTGAAATAAGACTCAGTACCTGAAAGCGAAGAGAACCAACAGGGCTGTAATTGCACCGAAAGCCATGACCATCAAGAGACCTAGTAAGATCACGCAGGCCATCACCGTTGACCGCCAGCCCTTGCGAAAGGCAGTGTTGGACTCCGATTGGGTTGAGCTGTTTCTTACCAGGGCACGTGACGCCCTTGAAGTCGACGTCGCAGGACGGGCGTTCTCTCCGTCAACGGTGCGACGCGGCGGTGCTCGCATGTCGCTGCGAGCCGCATTCTTGGACGGCACTTTGTGTCTCGGCAGCATTGCTTATGGTGGATCTCCTACTCTAGACTGGAGGATCTTGAAGACCTTTAGGAGGAAGAATGGTCGGATATCGAGCTGGTTCGTGGGCACTCTGTGACAGCGGTGGCAGTTGTGACAAAATGGATGGAGCGGTAGTTCGGTTGTTGTTGTTCTTCTTCCTCCTCTACATGATGTGGCACACACCCAGACGAAATAGGCTATGGATCAGTGGATCAATAGATGTAGTTCGGTTGGTCATCGCCGTCTTCCGGGTGATGTTCCAGTTGGAATGTGAGCAGCACAAAAACACAAAATGGGGATGGGCACGTGACTTCTTTGCAGCGGCAGTCCAACGTAAAAGTGATGCGTACATGCTGACATAGCTTCCCCAACAACACCGAATATCCTCTGGATGTACGAATAATGTCCTAACAAATTCGTACGTCCGACGGATATCCTCAGAATATCAGTCGGACGTACGAATCCGTTAGGACATTATTCGTACATGCAGAGAATATTCGGTGTTGGGGTTGTAGCACCTTACTGCTGGCAACGCCATCTAGATGGGGAAACCCCGCTTAATGTCTTCTCTCACTCCTTTGCCACATCGTTTTTTTAGTCAGGATATGTGGTCTGCTTCATCCAATTTCAAACACAGGCTTTCTATACTTATCAGCGACTGGTCTTCATAGCAATGACCGCCGGAAGTATTGTCGAGAATGTCACTATGACCGTAGTGGCCACGGAGTAGAAAGGAGGAGTCTGATCTCCACCGCTCCCTAATTCGCGACATAATTTCCGGCCGCTCCGCGGCGTTCGCGTGCCCTGGAAGGCCAGATTCCGAAACCCGTAGCCTTGACAGTGCATTATTTTGACAATTTGCATTATGATTTTAACGTTCTTTTCAAAATAGTGGAGCATAAAAATTATTTGACATTGCAATTTCCGCATATCGTGCCGTCAAGATTACGTCATTTAATTTTTTCGCATGCCCTCTCGGTGTCTGTTTAGCTTACGCAGGACACCTTTTACTGCAGCGACGTCAAAGGCAGCCATCTTTGCTGACATTGTGCATGTGCGTGTTGTGCTGGTAATTCGAAGCTTGAATGTGGCAAGAAGCCCAGAATTTCGCGATATTTTCGTTTATCGATCAAACGCAATGTAGTTATTGGTTGGCTGCATGCAACTAAACTCCGTTTAAGCAAGAATTGAGTGATTATTTGCATTAGAGACTGTCTGAATATGTCGTTTTCTTCTCCATTGCCCGCACTACTAACCTTCCCGAACCGTATACTCTCCGGATCCCTTGACGAGCTGGACTCTCGCCCCACCCCACCCCTCTCTCTCACACACAAAATTGCTTAGTCCCTGGACGCATCCAGCCCCCCAACGCTCTGCCCTCACAGCTCTCTTCACCTTTCTGGATACCATAGGGCTTGGATCCTTATTGTGAAGGGGCTCATTATTTCATTCCCCGCATCACCACCAGAAATGGGGTTGAGCATCGCCCTTGTCAATGAAACCCCTCACCCATCATCTTGTAATATAGTCGTTGTTGTTAGGTTTGTTCTTGTCAGAAATAAGACTTCCAATGCTTTCTAGATTCGACAATATGTTTACGTAATGCGTAAGTACGGGCCTACAGTAATTATGTGCACGAAATTACCAATGGAGCGTTCCAAATAGCTCTCCAACTGTTTCGGTTGTTGTACAGCTCCGGTCAACCTTAATAATAACACTACAAAAAGTTATGATTTCCGAGCGCGATAACAGTCACCCTGCGGGGGGCACTGGGGAATGTTAGTGAACAACATCCATCAAGTGTTGCTGTAATCACGCTCGGACCCGAGACCTTTTTCTTTCTTTTTTTCAGTGTAATTATTAAGGCTGACTAGAGCTGTACGTACGTCTGGTGAATTACCGCTATAAATTCTAAGGAAGACTGACCTTCATGAACTCTATTTTTGATGCTAACAGGCACTTAGTTGTGTAACCTGAACAAGTGCAGTATCTTGCACGAAAGTTCTTGTTCGAATAAATATTAGTTGCTCCTAACCGTTTTTCATGTTACGTGTGTGATTCTAACAGGTATAGTTAGATTTAACGACGACCCTAGATATATGTGACGTAGTAGCCTGCAAATTTCATGAGGCCAAAACTGTTTGTGTGCGTGACCTTCGAAATTTGTCAAGAGCTGGAGAATGCCTTACGTGAGGAATTCTTGAAAAACTCAATCTTATATATCAAAATAACTATGCAGTGTTCGGTACCAGTAATGATCAGGTGATAGCCAAGTAACGCGAACTTTACATTTTCAGATCGTGAAACATTGCGCAATAGTGCGAAACCTTGCAAAAATTCGAGTCCAAAAAGCGTTAATAGTGACCGTAAAGAAACTCACGTGTATTCTTCCTTATACAGTGCTGGACAAAAGTTTACGGAACATGCTCCGGCGCATTCCTCCCTCAGAGTGACACGCTAGTAGCGAATGGGACCGTATACGGACGTGTGCCTAAGTAACCGAGTCACCTGTTTACAAGTCCGTATGGTCCCATTCGCTGCTAGTGTGTGTCTCTGAGGAAGGAATGCGTCAGAGCGTGTTCCGTAAAGTTTTGTCCAGCACAGTACGCTCATGTGTCCTACATTTTGAATCTTTTGTGTACAATCGTAAAGCACTATGAGATTTTTAATATTGCACTGCCAAGGCTACTGGTTTGAAAATCCAGCCTTCCGTGCGCCACGGCGCGGTCGGAAATTGTGCGGCGAATAAGGGGCCATGTTGTCTGACGAGTTCAGTCCCCTCCTTTCTACTCCGTGGTAGTGGCATCCTGTTAAAGGAGCACGGAAGTCACCCCCAAAATGTATTTTTTTTTGTGTGTGTTTTTTTCGCTACGACGTCTCCTGCAACGATTAAAATGAGCTCCGGCGAAAGAACGATGGGCGCAGGTGATCTACAGAGCACGCACAAGGCTCTGAGCAGAGCACCATTAAAAAAAACCCTCTGCGTGCAAAGAGCGCACCGGCGAACGAGAAGACGTCGCGACGTATCAAGGGCTCCAGCACGTGACCAGTGACGTCCAACGGCACAGCTCAAGCACGTATAAGTGGCGCGTGAGCAGGGTCGAAAAAACGGTGAAAAAAGGCACCGAGCACTTTCTACGTCACGCGGTGCTCGTGTCTTTCGTCTGCGACTGCTTTCTCAGACTGTTTTTTTTTCTTTTTTGTAGATATGATTGCACAGCTATATCGCACACGAGAGCGAGAAGAATATTTTGCATGGTGACCCCTGGTGGACAGCGTCAAAGATGAAGCTGCGTTTCGAGCCAAGTTAGATGTCACTTTCATGCTCCTTTAATGACTATATACGTCACATCATTTCGACGATGACGATATTACTAGTCGTTCACGTCCACCGGAAGTGAGGTGATTAAAATATTGCTACTGCACCGGCTGCTTCATAATGGATGGTTTAAAGTGGACGCTTGACCGGACACATGAACTTCGCAATAGAATAAATACTAGTAGCAAGCCGAGTTTTACTGAACTGGGCAGCCTGCCAGATGGATGCCCAGTGCAGTTTCTTCAGCCTCATTTTCGTCGTTTCAATGAGTTCGGAAATGGTTCTTGTCATTTCATCGTTTCACGTTTTTTGTTATATGGAATTTCGTGCCGCATGCTTGCGAGGTTACAGATGAGGTGAGACCGTCACATAGTGTGTCCTCCATCACGCAGCAGCCACTATTCGTCGCTTTACTTCTGTACTCCCTGTATTCCCCGGGCTCCATTCAACGTGCACTTTGACCGCACTGGGAGGCATGGTTGACAGAGCTTCTATCGAGGCGAGTGAGCAAAATGAAATATCATCGTCATGATCTAACCACACTAAACGTAACCAAACGTAGTAGGACACTCGCTGACGCGACAAGAATATGCTGTAGGCGTCGATCAGTGCACCAACTTGTTCAGTTGACTTTAAACATCGACGGTAAGAACTCGTGAGGACAGTACCGTAGATGCATTCATTACAGGGGGTCGAGATATTTTGATAGACACACAAGCAGCGCAATATATTCGCCCAATACTGGCTGAATATCGGTGATACTGCACCAACATCGAACCAGTATTGTCAATCTCCAGCCAATATTAGGCCAAGATGTTGTGCTGCTTGGGACGTGGTTCATTCGATCATATAGGCGTTATATTACACGCCATAGCATTGTTGACAAAAATAAAAAATCACTTAGTTGGCGTGATAGTTGCACGCCAGAGTGTCAAGCTCTGACGTCACAGGGGCAAGAGCTACGGTCATTCCCATTGGTGCTCGTAAGCACGTGACCTCTTTCGCACTTCCTCACTGGCGGACACGATTGCAGGACCGCATGGAGCTTCGGTATTCTCTGTGCCAACTTTCTACGCTTCTCCAACAACACCGAATATCCTCTGGATGTACGAATAAAATCCCTAACGAATGGCTGATGGATATCCCTCCGATATCCATCGGACGTACGAATCCGTTAGGACATTATTCGTACATCCAGAGGATATTCGGTGTTGGGGTTGTGTTACTCCCTTTGCTGTAAGACTTGGAATACCAGGTTCACATCGACGCAAATAACAGTATCTCACATTTATTTTGTAATAACACGGGAAGACGCGTCGCAACCCATTTAACGTGTAGCGTATTTTATGCTTGTAGTGCGCCCCCTACCAAGCAGGGTACGCGACTTCTTTGTCTGCAGTGGTGGAGCGTTGCTTCCTCGGCAGAGCTCGTCCCATCGTTCTGCTCTTCGTCGCGTTAAAGGTATCGTCAGGAGTTGTGGCGCTGGAGTGCGAGACGGTGCGCCAATCGGCAACTCGAATGATGGATGGGTTTCCTCTGTAAGGGATAACTTATGCATTGAGTGCCAGAATACTCTTCCTAACCCCGCGCAGTATGCATGTCGGTTCGGGAGGCCAGTAAGTGGATCAGGTATCGTCATCTGTTAACGCGCTTAAACGACTAAGGCGATTAGAGTAGGTAACCGGGCGACCTCATATCAAAGGGCTCCGCTACCAAGAGAACAGCTCGTGTGCAGTTTGTCGACACGGTCGCTAGGAGAGAAATTGGTTTGAATTGCTTTAATTCTACGTTTAACTGTTGAGATATATATGCAGAGTATAGATCGTATACGTAGAGAGAGATATATGTAGCCTAGAGATACCAATAGCCGAAAGAGGGATACCTAATGAAATATCTCCACCAATAAGCTTTCTACCTGTCAACGACAGTCCTAGCGTTTTAATACACATTAATACTAAGTTCCTAACTGGGTTAGACACTGTTCTAATATCGATAAGATATCTTTTTTTGTAAATAAAGCAGGACACACATCACCCATACACCCTGCGCCATACATACAACATCACCAGCAGCAATGAATAATATCGCTGACAATTGCGCTGCCGAATACGTTAGCGGCGTCTTGCACTGCGCAGGCTTATCGCAACTTTGGCTACTAGCAACCTACCCCTGAAAGATGTCCGTTCGAAACGCATAGAGTGTGCCGACCCAGCCGCAAAAGAAAGCCATCATGGCAACAGAGAGAATAGTGCAAGGAACCAGTACGCTTTTCGATTTCGACCTACGAACTGCTGGAATGCCAGTCTCATGATGCGGATGGTGCTGCCTTGAAATGTGTTGACTTCCAGTGTCCCCAGCCTGGCCGTGAATGGTCAAGGGCGACCGCGTACCTTCCCTCAGCATGGACGTTGTAACTCTTCCAGCTGTTATAATTATAGTTCAAATGACCAGCGACGCTGCAAGTAGCCCGCCATACTGCAAGACGTAAGAACGGCAAACTTCTACTTCTTTTGCGCACGAAGCTGCTGTAGGTTGAGACAAAACGATGTCGTACACGTGCTGTTAGATGGTGGTGGTGGCGAGAGGGCTTGCCGTTGTTGGTCTTACAGAGGTGGGCAACGTCACGACTTACGCCCTGGGGAATGTGCGTCCTGGGCCGACTTCTAAGGGAACTGTGCCGACATATGTCTGACATCGTCTGAGGAAAACCCAGGAAAAACCCCAGACAGCACAGCCTGCACCGGGATTCGATCCCGGGTACCTCCCAGATATATATATATATATATCCATCTCCACTTACAAACATATGCTATACGTGCAGCCAAAGAGCTTTGGCCATTTTTTCCCTTATATGCTTCACTGGCTTTGCACTGGGCGTTCGGTGGTGTGTTCGCACACCCTGACGGGAGGAATCACGTGCTACGTGACCTTCTGATGCGATCCACTCAAACGTTGCCTGCCTGCGTACTGCTGATGATGGCCCGATAAGGCCGAAACAGCTCTCCAGTACTGGCATGGCGACGTTTGAGCACTTACAAACATATGCTATACGTGCAGCCAAAGAGCGTCGGCTAATTGTTTTCCTTATATATATATGTTATACTCCTCTGGCATGACTTTCCTTGTACACGAGACATCTGATATACTGTAACAAAGAAGGACAGATTCGAGAATAAGTCGATATTGGACCGAGATTAAATGGGGGATTCCGAATAAAATTCTAAACGAGCCATTCCGAAACCTGGAGCATCGAGTTAACACTAAGACGAAAATTAGTAGTTCCTCTTTTTTTTTTTTTCGAGGGGGGGGGGTTCAGGATTCTGTCAACCCCTCCTGTTCAACCTGTGACCTGCTGTAGCAGCTTCAATGGAGGGCGTGCACGCGAATAATCATTAGGCGCTGTCAAAGGTAGAGAGCATGAAGAGGCAAATCAATGAACGTGCGTAAGCATAAATGGAGCGCCCTCTCTTTTTCACACCATCATGCATCGATTGGACAAGCCTTTCGGACGCTATTCCCAAAAGAGCCACTCGTGTAATCAGGGGAGAGATTCCTCCAGGCAGTGCTCCCTTGCTTTCACACGTCGATGGCCCCTAACGCGCCATATTAGTGCGCCCCTCAAAAAGCATGCCGTCAATGAATGCCTAAGGAGCCTCCACGTGCGAAGATCACCAGGCAAGGCTCAGGCAGCCGAAGTAGTGTATCGTTTACGCCCGCTCAAGTGGTTCAACAGTACGCTAAGACACATTACATGAGGTATTCTTAGATACGAACGGGAAAGACACACAGTCCAACAGAGGACGTCTTTGCTCTTCCTTTCCAATGTAGACTAACCATTTATCCGACTTTCGCCGCTGAGGTATTCGTGCTGTGTTTGTTATAGGTTCACTGTGGAGCGCTCTAAAACCTTACTTGCTGACTATTGCTACCGTTAGCGCCACCATCTCCCGTGGCACAGTTGCGAAAATGATCGCCTTCTATGCAATGACTCTGACAGGCGACCCGGGTTCTTGTCCCTTCAACAACTGTGTTTGGATGTCTGGGGTTTCCTCAGACGACTGTCAACACAGTTTCCTATGAAGTTGGCCAAGCACACACGATCCCCGTCGAGCAACATGCCGCCATATTGGCATGCTGATCGCTCGGTGATAGAGACCACCAACAAACCATTGGGTTCGAGCTTCCACAGATTCTGTAAACTCTTATATTATACTTTATTCCTCTACAGCGATCACAACGTTCCTGCAGTCTCTTCACCTTAGCAGGCGCACAGAAATCCTGTCCTTTCAAAAGATCAAGATATTCTTTTGTGACGGGCGCCCCTTCAAATGTCTTAGATCGATTGAAGCACTGGCCTCTCCCGAAAGATGCACATTTCAGCTCCAGTTTCCTCGCGATTGAAGCGGAAGGCATTGCACAAACGCTGCTGAAATGTCTCCTTCGGAAAGTGTGACGGACACGGCCAGCGGAAGTTCACACATTGCAGTGCCAGGGAGGTACCGGCTTTCGGTGTTGCGCGTGCACTTCGACAGAATTTTCACGTCTCCTGCCACGTTCATACTTCGCTGCCTGTTACACTTTCACACACAACACATCACTCCTCACATGTTCAACAACCTTAATACATATACTGTACTTCGGGACAAGTTAACTTCTACACGTTAGCACCGCTCACAGATCAAGAGACGCCTGTGAAACGCATGACTCCTCCGAGTCAAGACGTAGTGCGCCCCCTTGCTTCAAACTGTCGCTTGTACGCTGATCATACTGCGAAAACACCCGTTGGAGTCGACGTACATATTTGCATGTTTTTAAAACAAACGCGTCAAATATTCGTCTTAACAAAATATGTGATTCGGCTCCTTCGCCTGACTGGCGTCCGTCATCTTCTTGTATGTCGCACTCACAAGGTGCGGACTACATTATCCGCTGGCAGAGATATACATCTATGTCTGTAGCTCTAACGTTGTCTCTGGCGTCGTTATATTTTCTCTTCCATATTTGGTGCAGTAAACTATATCGGAAAAATTAACAGGTTTGGTTTGGTATTAAATGTTCATTTAAAAGCTTAAAAGTCAACAGGCTTCAGCCGCATACTATTTTTTTATGGCATTAAAGACATATTCCTAAACATAGGAAGGGAGTTGTCTCAGGACAGAAGCCGCCGATACTTCGACCAGAAGAAAAACAGTCTCTGTTCGAAATATCGGCGGCTTCTGTCCTGAGGCAACTCCCTTCCTACATCTCTACCGGTTCGCTGGATTTCTACCCATCTATATTCCTAAACATGTGTAGCGAATGCATGCAAACAACTATAACGGTCGCGTTCGACAACCCCATCTTGCAATTCAGAGCTCTAAGGATAACATACATCTTAACAACTTACCAATGTTTCCCCGATTGTAAACGCTTCCAATCTGATTAACGACCGTGAAGGGCTACACTATATCCACGCAGTTCCACGTATTAGTAAAAGCGGGGCTCAAGATAAAGCGGAGCTCACAAATGAAGGCAATTAGGCGGTGAGTGATCGCAAGATATGTTTTCGCATGAGAGGGCGATTAGCGAGCGCGTCATTAAGGGAAGAAAAGGAATCAGATTGAGAGATTCAAAGCCTTCTCAAAGCCCTGATTATGTAGATCCTATTCCATCCCGTTTCGTGAAGACGAAGGACGGACAACATTCGCAGCCTTTGACTGTAACGAGATTTCTGTAACGAATCTGCGATAAAAGCGTTCTTCAAGAGGATTCATTATATTCGTTGGGACACTGCTTGTGACTGATACTGGGATGCAGTATTTTTAGAAATCTTTGTTTTCTGTTGTGGTTTCTCTTTTTTTCTCGATGTCTTCTTTTATCTTCTTTGTTGTACGGACAACTTTCTTCGATAGCTCATCGACATGTCCATAATGTATGCCTTCTAGTTGGTTGCAACTTTAACGAGGGCATCCAGTTGAATCATTTTCTTTTTACATGAAAATGTTGCAATGCTCCTACATGTTTCCAAACTGAATTTTTCTCGTGTGAGTTTGAGCACTAGTTCCTCAACTCCTCTGGTACATATGTATTGACGTGAGGCCTTCGTGTATTTGTACAAATACAATGCACGAGGGCTATGCAAGCACAGCATGGTATAGTCTAAGTGGTGGCATAGCATGGACGTGAGATTCAACCTTACCTCAGCAGTAGTTATGCGGCTTCTGTCATCCCTTGTGTCTTCGTGTTGTTTACGGCGTACCCCATTTTAACGTAAAATACCTTCTTACCGAGGACTAATCAACGAGATTTGAACTCATATAGTGCCCGGCTCTCCTCAAAGCATGCCAGTCATGCAAAGCCTGAAAAGGTATTTCGATTTCCAAGCCAAAGGGCGGAGGTTATGTTTATTCGAAGAACGAAAAGAAAGGAAAGAAGAGAAAGGGAAAAACCAATCTGGGATGCAATGCCAGCTTAAAAACGTAGTCGATGTGTATAAGGACTTTGACAGTCATGCAAGAAGCAAAGTATCACATGTAAGTATCATAAGTATGAAGTCCGTCATAGATGAAGGAGACCGTTCTGGGACAGCATTTTTGTTCTCTTTCTTTTAGACTCTTGTTAACAAGTACAAAATAATTAACTTTTTTCTTAATGATGTTTGCACGTCGGAAGAGCAATATCAGTCCTGCTGCTCCTTCCCTTTCTCTGTCGACACAAAGATGACAAATGGTTCATGGCCAGTTGCCTCCTGGCTATTTGCCACATTGTTTATACCAAGAAAAACGGCAAACAACTGGTTGCGGAGCTTCTGGAAGAGGTCGCCGTTTTCGGCCTCACAGAGGTGGGCAACGTACGATTACTGGTCTCGCGGAATGCGCGTTCTGGGCCGACTTCTAAGAGAATTGTGCCGTCATATGTCATACACAAACTGAGGAAAACCCAGACAGCACAGCCATAGCCTCCTCTATATTGTATAGAGGACGCCATCAGTATAGAGGACGCTATCAGTACAGAGGAGGCCATGGCTAGAGATAAGTGCGGGTATGAAATTTGTACCCGCAACCGCACCGCTCCAGCGGTGGCACAACCCGCATCTGCACCCGCACCCGCAGCAATGTCATTGACTCAACCCGCATCCGCACCCGCACGTTCGCATGTTTTAGTTTTGCCACGTGATCGCGACAGCACGAAACGATTTATTGATGCTGAGGACACTGTCCGTTAGCGGGCCACTTTTCCAACGCGTATGCTGTGGCGACTGCTGACATGGTTGGCAGCTCACTGCTGCGAAGTGTACCAGTCTTGGTGTCGAAGATGATGATGATGATGATTAGGATTTTTATGGCGCATCGACAACTATGGCCATAAAGTCTTGGTGTCGAAAGATAGCCTAAGTTAACCCTATGTGGCAAACGACAACTTTATTTTGAGATGATGAACTGGATATGGAACGCCTTGGAAAGTATTTTCGGCCAAATGTTCGCCATAAATCGGGTCACATACACCAAAATCCGACGGGTTGGTTTTGCACATGCGGGTATTGCGGGTATACCCGCGTGATCCGCGGAGGTAGGGCGGGTATACCCGCACCTTACCCACAACCCGCGATGACACGGAAATGTGTACCCGCAAATAAGAAACTTGCGCGGGTACCCGCGCGTATCCGTGGGTATACCCGCAGCGCACTCATCTTTAGCCATGGCACAGCCGGCACCGGGATTCAAACTCGGACGCCTCCCAGTCTCGACGTGACATGGTTAGCACTCTGCCCGTTCGGATACGCGAGCTGGTAACGGATGACAAGAAGGACGTGATTCCACCCAATCGTCCTCGCCAATCTCCATTACTAATTCGCGAGGAAGAGGAAGAAGATGATTCCCATCATCATCCACATCATTATCAGTTCCGATCATATTTACGAATTCGCCCCATTGTTCCGCAATACCCTTCGCAATTCCTATCACGAGAACGTTTTCCTGTCATGCCTCTAAAGCACCCTCGCTCGAACCGGAATACGAACGTCTCGAAGGCCTTCTTAAGATTCTTGCCCAATCTTACTGCAAGCAGCAGGAACGCAAACACGTCGTCCAATCCGCTGGATACGAGTGTTTTCACAAGGGCAAGATATGCATGTGGGCCCTGGTCTCCGTCCATCGTGGTCGTCCTTTTTCTCCTGACCCTCATGGGAGCAGGGGCAGTGTCGGCGATCCTGCTGCTTCAGGCTGTCAGGTAAGGCTTAGTTAAGCTAACCCTGTAAACGTGCTCCTTCGATTTATTTAAATCGGATCAGGCAACGCTTAGACGTTTTGCCGGAGAACAAAGGCGGCAATACTAATTTGGCGGGACCTGTCACGACTGAGGCGGCAAGACATTTGAAAGGCGGCAAGACATTTGACTAATACGGACACCTGCATTGAGGATACTTACATTCCAATCGTGGACATGTTTCTCGCAGTAAGCGATAAGGGAGGGCACGGTTGACCGCATGAGTAGATTACATCCTTGTGAAGAACAAATAACGTACAAAAGACGCGGGAGGAATTACTGTTTCTGAAATACGTCCGTGGGAATGAAGCACTAGAACAAGCTCTGTGAGATATAATTTGAACAACATTAGAGAAAGATCCAAAGAGCTAACAGATTGACAACACCGCAATGAACTTCCATCTTGACAGTTCGCTTAAACGGCAAAAATTAAACTCGTTTAATTCCTAAGTGAACCAATGTAGCCACGCGGGGTAGGTGTCGCTGATCCATACGGTAACACTGTTCAGCCGAAACTAAAGAGCACTAAATGAAATATTGCTTTTAAATTTGCTGAGCGTTAAAGGAACTCTATAATGCAAAAGGACCAAGAATGAGTATTAAGCATTAAAGGAATTATATAATGCAAAAGGACTAATGGAAAGCTAAAAGTGCGCTGTGTGTAGGGGTGTTGCTTCATGTACTTTTCTAACCTTTCGTTCTTTTTCTAACTTCATTTACTGACATTACTGATGGAGACGAAAAGAAGGAAGTGTCTATATCACCTTCCTCATTCTTTACCCCACGTTCCTCTGTGTACACGCGCTGATCGTTTCCAAGAGACAAATACAACGGAAACGCCCGAACTTCGCGCCGAAACTGTTCTTCCACTGAACAGGTATACCAAGTTTCTATTTTTATCTCGACGCAGAGGACGTGGAATGAGAGAGCCTCGAAGACTCAACGAAAGTTTCTCGACCAACGTGACCGTTTCTTCGACAACGGAGGTGATACAAGTTCTCGAGAACATCACGAACATAGTTTTGCAGGGTTCGGCGGCAGACTACGTTCGCTTGTGAAGATACGAAGGAAGGACACTAGAATTACTGAAGCCTCAAAGAATGCGTTATCGGTGTTGTTCTGAACGGATGCATCGTTTCCGATTTGTGTATTCGCGTGCAACACCCTACAGGGCGGGCGGGGGGGGGGGGGGGGGACACTCTACAGACCATTCCGTGAGTCTAGGGTTAACGATGCACCTCGCATGCACATAAATTTTCTATATGAAATAACGACGATTATGGGATGAGTAATAACGTGTTACGTTTGTTGCCTCAATAGCGTATTTTTTTAGGTGCAGAAAATAACGGTAAATTTCATGTGACTGTAAAATTACTTGCACCTTGCAACTGTATGATCTCATGTTAACTTTATTTTCCCTCTGTGAGGAAAAAATCAAGTTGAGGTAAAAGAAATTTCAATGACCGCAGGTGTACAGTAAGTCGTAGAATGATCGATGGATATATATTCTGAAATACATCGTTGTAAATTGGGTATCAACCTATGGATCAAACTTCTTCGTGCTTCTGCAAGAAAGACGTTGGAATGCAGCCGTGCTCTGCACCAACTTTATGAACGCAAGGCACGCACACGGTGCATGCCTCCTGCACCACCGCTTCATGCACAAAATAGGTCTTCCTAAGACAATACCCAATTCATGATAAGGTCTGTTATGGCGAAGCTAATATTTCCGAGCATTTAAAAAAAAGTATACGCATGACTGCCGATCAGACAAGTCCGCGGGACGAATTTTTCTGCATGTTTTACTGCGCTTAACCTATTCTGTTCACTCTTTTGTTTTACTACAGACAATTGTCATTGCTTTACGCTTCCACTTCTTGTTTTGTTATGTCGTTACCCATTATGTCATTATGCTTATTTTCTATCCGATTTTCCTTAATCTCATTCCGGTCTCGAGAGTACATCAACACAAGCGCCTACATCCTTTCGTTATACTCTTCGTATCGTCATTTTTCGAACGTCTTATCTTCGTCGTCGTTCCTCACTGCGTTAATAATTTGGAGTATGTATTCAGTACCCATTATTTATAGTCTTCTGTTCCTGATCTGCTTGCGAAGCCTCAACACAACATGCAAAGACGAAGTGCAAGGACGCGACAAATGCCAAAGAAAGAGACAAGCAGAAAACTGTGAAGGTAATAAAAAAAAAGCACCTGCAGGTAAATTGAAAGTAGAAGTTTTATTGAAATGAAAGAAGTGTAAAGCGGCCAGACGTAAGAAACTTTCTAATAAGGACGGTACCGGAAGAGCGAGAAAAAGAGCACAGCGACGAACATCTGAGGTAATTTGATTCCCCACCTTTTAGGCAAATTGCTGGAGCTGGGTATTCTTGTATTATAACTCTCTTGAATAGAGTCGTAGGTCCGACCTCACCGTCATCTTTAATTATGGTTGAAAAGTCTGTTGTCTTATTGTTAATACGCTGCGCGGTCTTGACGTTTCATGTGCATAAACGCTCAAGTGGTGACGACAGTTTCCATACATCGAAGCACACCTATGCGTAACTTCAACTTGCTAATCTCTCAGCTGAGAAAAGATTTTATCGCTATGGTTATATATATATATATATAAAAATACGGCGTATACTTGTGTGTCAACGCAAATCTCATGTCAGAAAGATGTGAACGAATGCCTAAAAATGCCTGACACGTTAGGTCATGACCGCAACGGTTTTAAACAACAAACAATTTGTTTATTTATTTGTGGTTTATGCGTTAAGAGCCCGAAGGCATTAAATATAAATGAGGTGGATCATATAGACCTACCTTCAAAACATGTCAAAGAAATCTCGACTAAAACTGACACTGCCCGAAGTGTGTGTGGTAGAAAAATACCGTACTCCGGAAGCATCACTCCGAGCATTTCAAGCTGAAATCCTTTATCGAAACTGTCAGGGTTTGCTTTGACAGCAAAACATATGCTGTCAAGAACTCTGATGGATCTGCCAGGCGTATAACCTGTTACACAATCTGCACGCAGCGTTCGTAATCATCAAGGTCTCCGTCAGAGAACTGTCTGTTTTCAGTTCATCACATATTTTTATATCATCTCTAAGGTTGATATAGGTCGGCGGCAACATGCAATGAAGTACCATGTGCTATGCCTTGAGGGCATTAATAAAATAAGATAAATGTGTTTGTATTGTTAGTAACTAGCTGTACGTGTATTGCGTCCAAAATACTACTGAAATTGTCCAAACGTTGGACTCATCACCGGACTGTATTGAATGGATCAGCAATATGGAACGCGTTCTTGTTCACCCAAACAAAATCACACACGTCGGGAGAGGAGTTCAATTTATCCTCTTTTTTTCCCTCTACAAAACAACAAAGAAACAATCACCCATTCATTTCACCTATTCATCATCTCAAAATAAAGTTGTTAACGATGAAAGATGAAAGTCACTGAAAAGGTTAGCCAGCTGTAGGGATCGAACCCACATCTTCTGGATTGCCGGTCCAGGGCTCTACCAATTGAGCTAAGCTAACACGCCTTCTCAGCCACTTCCAAGGTGCGTCATCTGAATGGACAAACCAGCCACTCTCTCTCACTCATCCTCCTTTCACTCTTACATTTTTGCTCATTCATACACACATTCATGCGACGGGATCGACGCAGGCGGCAACTGTTGAACATGAAAGAACTGATGTTCTGAGGCTGGAACAACATAGAAGGGACAAATACATACAAAACCTCAATTTGCCTAAGAAATTAACGATGAAAGATGAAAGTCACTGAAAAGGTTAGCCAGCTGTAGGGATCGAACCTACCGGCAATCCAGAAGTTGTGGGTTCGATCCCTACAGCTGGCTAACCTTTTCAGTGACTTTCATCTTTCATCGTTAACTTCTTAGGAAAATTGAGGCTATGTTGTTGTAACCCTATATTGTTCCAGCCTCAGAACATCAGTTCTTTCATGTTCAAAAGTTGTTGTTGTTCACTCGTGGGACCTCGTCGTGTTCATGTCATTCGCGCATTGTGTACAGTTTTTCGTTATGACTTCTATGGCAAAATGTGGTCAACTGGTGAAGTGGTCAGCATAAAAAGACTATGCAAGCGAGCTGGTGTAGATTTGACGTGGGCAACATGTCCCTGAGTTTGGGGTGAAGAAAAAGTTCTAGCGCCGCGAAGCAACTGTGGCTACGAGCGGCGTACAGAGGAGGACAGATTGAGAGGAGCGGGCAACAGGGGGGTTAGTATGCGCCCTGGGCCGACTTCAGGGGGAACTGGGCCGGCATTTGTCTGGAAAGTCTCCCGAAAACACAAGGATATAAGCTTCATACACCACAGCCTGTAATAGGATTACAGTTAACCATCGATTTATGAACACCCTCGGTTCCCCGAAATATCGTTCATAAATCGAGGGATTCATAAATCGAAAATTCAGTTAACTGAGTACTATCGAGCAAATGCAACAGTATTTCCGAGTTGGGATTGTGTTTATAATGCCATATATTGTGTAATTTTGCTTTTGACCATGCCTTCTGCTGTATCAATCTCACAAAGAACAGACGTTAGCGCATTCACACTCTGTTTATTATGCAATACTAAATTGTTTAATTTTGCTTTGGACCATGCCTTCCGCCGTGTCAATCTTGGAAATAAGAGATGTCACCACATTCGCACTGGATTGGTCTCGGATTTCCTCCGGGATTTTTAACCTCGGTTTATTAATCTCCAGATGACAGCGA
Organism: Ornithodoros turicata; assembly: GCF_037126465.1. Lineage (NCBI taxonomy): Eukaryota > Metazoa > Arthropoda > Arachnida > Ixodida > Argasidae > Ornithodoros > Ornithodoros turicata. The sequence continues at coordinate 10,144,331 of NC_088205.1, read as the reverse complement.
CCACCTTATTCATCAACCCTGAGGTCAGGGACACTTGGTCCCACCTTGTGCGACCCCGGAAAACCCGTTTGTTGTTCGGATTTCGAGGGGTTAAGAACCGAAGGTGCAATACCTGGAAAACGTTTTGTCCGTTCAGGCGTCATTCATAAGACCACGGAATTATCCCTTTGAAGGTTTCTGTTTACCTCGGAACGATCCGTTTATAAATTGAGGGCAAAAACGCTGGGTAACTCCTAGTTGGTTCCCAGAAATTCCGTTCGTTATTCGAATATCGAGGTTCATAAAACGAGGGAAAAATGAATGGAAAAAGTTTGGTTCCCGGTGCTCGTGTTCATAAAACGAGGGAATTCATAAATCGAAGGTTCATAAATCGAGGGTTGACTGTATATCAATATAAGCGTACATGCCTCTCTCTATGAAATTGTTGTGAGTGCGCGCTATGCGTGCGTGCTTCTGTACCGCTTTTATTCTCAAATATGTGCAAAAATGCCCCTGACCAGGTTTTATTAAATATAAGGACGGGAATAAATAAGCTAGAGGCGATCAGCCAATCTCCACGCGGCAAGAGCTTCCCATTTCCTATAATGTTTCGCGAACAAACGAAGGATTGGACAACTAATCATACATCTTTGACCCAACTATCCAACATTTCGTGGCCGGGTATATAATTAATGCTGTCTACTCTAAGATAGACGGTCAGCACTCCGAATTTTACTTATTTTGCCGTGCGCTGAAGCCACTCATCAATCTGTGCAGCGGTGCAGATGAAATTGAAAGAACGTTGTGAAAGCGAAATATCAAAGAAAAACTTCTCTAGCTGACCGACGAAATAGGCTATGATGCTGAAATAAAAGTTATAATTTTTTTTTCTTCATCGGGGCTATGTATTTGCTTTACCGGGGCGCGAAAATGTATTACTTTGTCGTTATTTATTTACCAGTGAAAGGCCGAAAATCCGATATGTATTAATGATATTACCAGCTCCGAGAGCTAACTTAAAGACTCAGTGGAGCATCATGTAAGGTTTCTCTTCGTCTTACGAAATAGCGTTTCCTTCGAATTCTGTCCAATGAAAGTTCTAAAAGTGTGAGGCTGTAGACGGTGCACGATGAAATATAAATTGGATATATCATGATGTCACATCATGTGATGTCGCAAATGTCAGAGAACTGAAGTTCCTGCCAGTTCCACGTACTGCCCCCATATTAGTTCTCGTTGTTGTGCGAGAAGTTGTACATAAGAACTGTAATAGAAACAGAAGAATACGAGCACGACCAGCTCTGTTACCAACCAATGGGACTTTTTATCAGGCAAGATTTGATTATTTTGGAACGGAAATCAAGATATATGAAGAACTGACGACGACCCGAGACAGGGAGGAAATAACAGGCAACAATTTATCAGACACTGTACTAAATTTTAATGGCACGCAAGGCTTAAATACACAAAAATCTCCAGGGGAGGGATGGGTAGAAAGGATGGCTCCTCGAGTGTAACCTAAATACAGGGAATTAAGAACCACATTTCCAGCGAACTCGTCGCGCACTTGCGTGAATGCAACGCATGTGGACCTATCTTTTCTTAAACTGAAGTATTGTGTAAAGAAAAGGACTTATGGCGTAGATTACTTAGGGAATCTTTGAAGATAGCTACAAGCAGCAATTGCGTCAGCAACCCCGGAGATTTTTGTGTATTGAAGCCTTGGGTGCCATTAAAATTTAGTGTTGTGTCTGAGAAATTGTTGTCGGTTATTTCCTCCCTGTCTGGGGTCTTCACGTCGTCAGTATGAACCAGCTAGTCTGCGCCTTTTCACTATTATCGATATGAAGAACACTTTGTACACGGTACCACATTGCCCAGTACCATATACTGTACGATGCAACCGCCACATGGGAGCTCTCCAGTCGTTTTCAATTGAGAGGGTGAGCTTCCTAAGACAACCTGTCACACTTTGTAAGGTTCATGGAGAACTAGGTGGTTGTTGACATGTCTCTAGGAGGATTTGGGCAGGATTTTCATCGCAGTGGGTGTTGTGATTCAGTAAGAGAGGACTTACACCCTATTAACTGACTACTACCCTATAATACACGAGTCAGTATCGAAACGTAATATTACATTTTGTTTCATTGTTACGTCAAGCCAGTGTGTGTAAGTTTTCCTCACGAGTCAGTAGTCAAAAAGTAAAAGTAGTTTAGCCATAACGAAAATAAAATACCGTGGTAGACAGCTGCGCTGCTAGTACATCTTGGGCCTCCACTAGAGGGAGCTGTGCACGGCAGGCCGGCGGCTTGATGCGAAATGTCACGTGGCCACGACACTTTTAATATGGCCGCCACCTTGTTAGCATGCATGGAGGAAGGAAAGAGAGGAGGAGCTCTATTGCGCCAAGAAGTGAAGCCGAGACTGGGGGCCTCTCCATTGCCATCACCGCGGGCTTTCCATTTTCGGTTACATACATCTCTATGGGAGCCCCCAGCACATAGTTTCGTGGTAGCGCTCAAATGTGGTCCACAAAGTGGCGCGTGCAGACAGACCTCATTGGGCTATTCAGGTAACGTGACTCCCGCATGGCTCCAAAGAAGTTACAGCGCATCCCCTATCCTTATAAGTCACTTGCCCCACGCTTTTCTCTGTTCTGTCTATAAGCTGTTGGGGAGCCCTCCTTTTCTTCTTCCTTCCCGTTCCTCCATGCCACGGAGAGGAGCAGCGTTCGGTGACCCAGCTTTGCGTGCAGACGGCTAAAAGCCCGCGGCGTCTCGTCCCATCGCTGAATGTTGAAGCAGTAAGGTTGGATAACACCTGTGTGTCACTTCCACAAGCGTACGACTAGCAGAAAAAGTTGCAAAGTGGAGTGTCAAGCTTGACTGATGTGCACCGTGCTCCGGCCAGTCTCGCGCTTCGACGACGCCGGACACAAGAGGGATGATTTTCTCTGAGACGGATTGTCACCGGCGACGAATGCTAGATCTACTACGCCCAGGAGGAGACCAACTGAGCAAGCAAAGAGCAGCGGCATGTACGTCATCAAGATGAAAGCAAGCTCACGGTTTTGAGAGAAGAGAACCATTTGAAGCACCACTCAGGTCAAAGCGTCGTGGTTTGCTCAACTGTAGTGTGACGCTGCAGCACGACACAGGGTGGCTTTCAACGAGGATTGTCTACCGTTTCCCTATCTCGCTTCATTCCGAAAGCCAGTAATTATTTGGGTACCCTCAGGGCTTTACACCATTAAAGAGGGGAGCAGGATAATACAAAGCTGGTAAACACTAGTGGAACAAGTTCAATATAAAAAAAAGGAGAAAAAAGAATTAACAATAATACTGAATGAACAAACATCACCACTTCTCTACTGGAAACCCGGTATGCAGGTTATGTTACATTAAAATGATCAAACAGCGATTTTCTAAACTGTGCGCTATCAGTGATGGAGGTGATATGACTAGGAAGATGGTTCCATTGTTGTGATGTCTTTGGTACAAATGAGTCAAAATAGGTTTTCTTAGCACAAATGGGGGCAAAAGTAATTAAAGAGTTAATGAAATGTACGTAGTCATCTCGTATAGTTACACACCTAAGGAGAGGATGTCCCCAACCCATACAACTAAACCGCAAAAGCGGCATATATGCTGCTCTCTCTCTCTTTAAAAAAAGAAGGAATATGGTGCGGCAAAAAAAAAAAAAAAAAAACATTCTGCAGACTCCCAAAAAATGTCCGCCTTAGTTAGCGTACGCATTCATTACCATGGAGTAAAAATCTCATTTCCATCCTGCCTGCTCTATGGAAGCGGGAGACAATAGCTAGGTTTTGCGTCTCTTTTGTGACAATGGGATCTGCAGGATTCTTCTAATGGGAGATGTAATAGCCCGACGAAACCGCGGTGAGGTCGCCGCCCTTTCACGCGTTAACAGCACGAAGTCAACTGCCGTAAAAACTAGAGAAAAGTACACCCATCCTTTTTGTATTTTTCGTGCATTGTTTGGTTCAAAAAAAGATGGTATATGCACGGAGAGGTTGGCCCATCTTTACATTGGGCCGACCACTGCAACACCCTTAGGGTGTCGGGTTTCTCTGCGAGGTTGCAAGGAGGATGAGTGTTCCACGAGAGTCCTCGGGAAGAAAATCACCGAACGCGGAACATAGCTTGACCATTTACTCGTATGACGACCACACAGGGCACCTCCCTCGCTAGGAACGCCTTGACGGTAGATCGTGATTAAAGTAGCACAGAAGTCATTTTTAACACCCAGTTTTCTTCCAATAAAACTGTTAAGTAGGCCATTAAGATGCACCATGCGAAGTAATTTACACCACAGAGTCATAATTATCGCAGAAATTGAATTTAAAATACGCCGCAAAAAGCGACCGTGCGCAACGGTGGTGAAGAGCAGTACCAGCCTGTGATCTGCCTGGAACCTCGCGCTGACGCTATAAGGAGAACGCTCGCTGATTGGCCTAGAGAAATGTCTGCTACTCCGCTGTCGTCTGCTACTCGGCTGTTCGGGGTTCTGATAAAGCCTTTCTCCTTGCTCGGTAATGCTTCGGCCGCTCCTTCTATCCCCAATTCTCAGGGAAAACTGGCAAAACAGGTTTACGGCGGCAAAGGGACAAGGCGCTGACCCCCACTGACCGGCAAACCAGAACGAGTCTCCTTATGCCGTCATCGGTGACGTGCCATCATACCTCCTCATCCTCGTTATAGCTGGAGTGGCGAGTTAAGGGTGAACGCCCGGAGCTATGTTTATGTGAGTTTTTTTTCTGGGAAACAAATTGCACACATCAAAACCTTTCGCGCTATTCGGTATAATGACACATACACTTTCATTAGATGTCTTAATCTGAAATTTTTTTGGATGGCCCTCTGTACTCCTTTAAGGCCCTTTTTTTCTGCTGCGGCAAATTCAAAATTCTGCGGCACCGACTTGTGAGGCCAGGTACCCACATGCGGTAGAGATGTGCGCAAGCGCCAGCCGCAAGCGGACGCGTATGCATGCCGCCCCAGCTATACTGCCTGCGCGCGCTACTCTCCACAGCGAAAGCTTGATAAGATGGCGAACGACAGCGAAGTCGAGCTACTGACTGTAGTGAACGTTTGCTTTCTTACATCTGAGCTTTTGCGAAATCAACATCGCAGACCCAGGAAACGCATGCTTTGGGTTCACTCGCTCTGGCGATAGCCCATCCTTTTCTTGTGAACAAATGTTTAGCTTTCAACTTTCTGACACTACGACAGTCAATATCCTACACTTTACTTACCTGCACTCCCAAATTTTATTCCAGTGTCTACCCGAAAAGTCATTGTAATGCAACGCTCTACAATGTAGGCAGCAATAACATTTTATTTCCGTCATAAATTCGCCGGCTGAAAAACGTGAGCATCACTGCGACATAGCTTTTGGACTCAGACTTGAGCGTAACGCGTTACTAGTAATTGCGTTACTTGTAATCAATTACCTTTTTGAGTAATTACCTAAGTACCTAAGTAGTAAGTACCTTTGAGTAATTTTTCGAGTAATCAGTTACTTTACTGTCAAAGTAATATTTCGAGTAATCAATTACTCAGTAATTGATTACTTTTCCGGCAGAGATTAGCTTATTAGCTTATCACACCAGTGTGATGGTACCTGAAGCTTTGGAGGTTTAGTGAGTTATGGGGAAGTTCCACGCAATGCTCTTCCACAATCGGGTCAACGTCTTCCCGGGCGTACAGATCTCCTTGTCCTACGTGTTTTTGTTTGTCTTGTTATTTCAGCTGTTCCGCTGTTGAACCTTTCTGTGAACCTGTGTTTTTCTTCTTTTTTTTTTCTGAGGCACACAAAGACGGTTATAATTTGCGTAAATGCAGAGTAACGACCGAAGTAACGCTTACTTTTCTACTCGTTACTCAATTACATTTGAAGTCGAGTAACGGTAACGGTAATCAATTACTTTTTTCGAGTAACGGGCACAAGTCTGCTTCTGCTCAACGACGCCGTCAATGCTCCCCGTGCGGGAGTCCGGAAGAAAACAAGAACGCACGTAACTTCCGTTTACTTCGTGATTGGCCGGCCATGTGCGGATGCCGCTAAAAATCGTGCACTGCGCGATCGCCAAAAAGCGGAAAGCGGAGGTGGCTTTTCCCGCACAGCAGCAAGAGTCTACCGCGCCGCGTTCGCGTTTCCGCGCAGATTCTCCGCATGTGGGTACGCGGCCTAAATTCCGCGATTTTCCGCGGCAAGCAGTCAGTGGCTGATTGAAATGGGAAACGCTTTATTTCCTTGGGTAATGTGGGAACAAAAAACATTTTATAAAATTACAGATTCGAAGCACTGTTGTGGCTCAGCATTACATGCATGATCTCTTGTGTTCTCCTCTGACAAACAATGCCGTCTGCCGCCTGCAATCATTTTATACCTGCTGAAAGATATTTCGGCACCTACAGAGTTTATAGGAAGATTAGAGGAAGGAGCTTACAATACATGCCACGTGGAAGTTAACGTCTTTACGATACCCTTTTTGTTTCTGGGCTGTAGGCATTATTTAAAGGTCGTTAAAGGCGAACTCCCAAACATCAAAGCAAGATTTTCCACTGCCATCGCTAAACTGCACACGGGAGGGACGCCGCACCTCCCTGAGGCAGAGTATGCACAGTAAACTTGGGCTAACGTTATCTTGCGCTAAACTACAATCTGTCTGTGTTGGTCCCGCGGCATGGGCAATTTCGTAAAGCAGGCTTCACCTCATTCAGAGAAGCGTCAGGTGAAGCTCACTTTCGGGAGGTGTCGTTCATATTCTGCGAATAGTCGAATATTCGGAAACCCGAGCATTGGCTATTCGATTTGGGAATGAAATACTTCGAGTGACTGATATTTGATTCGAATTCGAGAACTCGAATATTCGCGCACCCCTAAAAATAAGGGATTCCGTGAAATTCCGTGCCAAACGAAGGATTCCGCGATATTTCGCGGAATCGCAAAAAACCCGGGGCCTTAGTCATGACGGCTCCTGGATGCGCACGGTACTGAAAGTTCTACCTAGCGGTAAGGCCGCTCGCCACAAAGAATACTTCCAAGAAACTCGGAAAAAGCAATAAAATACCTTCATTTTCTGTTTACCTTCAATTTTTATGCGTGCATTGCTTTGGAGATAATATAGCGAGGGAATAACGCTTTGCTGATTGGCAAACGAGGTGCATAGAGCAAAAAGGGTTCGGAACCACTGGTATAGACTGTCACATCAACTAATAAAATGAATGTAGAATGTGACGCTAGAATATGCTAGACGTCGCTGTTCTCTTCTCTCTTTTTTTTCTTTCTTTTTTTTTTTTTTTTTTGAAAATGATATAACATCGACATAGCGACAAGAAATAGGTTAGACATAGGTGGAAGAAATTCAGTGCAATTATATTCACCGTTTTCTAGTGCCCAAAAATAACCACAAAACTAATAAGAAATCAAGTAAATAAAGGTTAGCTCGGTTCATTACAGCGCAAAATAAAGTTTTCTGTACCGTGCTTATAGTCGGATCCAGAACAGAGGCTGCGTCGAGGCCAAGTGAACGATTAATGATTGTGTAAGGTGAGTAATAATTGGGAGTATGTTTACCCGTATGTTCTTTATAATGGTCGACATCATTGAAGTCTTTTTTTCGATGCATGCTATTCGCATGCTCACGCTTCGTCTGGAGATGTATCGTTAGGTACTACTAATTAGAAACTAAGGGATTCAAGGGATTAGGCACACTTCTGGGCCTCCGATTCCTTTGTAAGTTCGCTCAGTGCTTTACACGGACACAATATCAAGATAAAACAAAGGTGATAATAGTCGGACAGATGCGGGTTCGGGTTCCGCCACTAGCGCTCGCTGACTGCTATCTTTCAGTGCTCTCGCATTCCTGGAACGGGAAAAGCTCCTCTGTTAGATAGTGTTCTCCTACACTGACTCATGAACCAGGAGTCGTTTACCTGCTCGATAATAAATCAGGATCGTTCATGCAACGAGTGTCCCCGGTCTTTGCACCGAACGTGAAAGCGTTATACTACGAACGAAGTGCAAAATGCAGCTGTCAATTCGAGAGCACGATGGCAGCACAGCAAGTACTGCTTGCGACACACTTGTTCGAAGCCTCCATTCAGAGGCGCAACAGCCCGTATTGGCTTAGCTGCCTTTGAAGGTGCTGTACTATTATTGTGTTTGAGGGTGGGCAGTATGCCGCACGAGGCTATTGGTCGGAAGCAGCAATTTTGAAACACGTGGAGATCTCAGCCAGGATAAGCCGCGAGCTGTCGCTTTCCGACAAGTATGTCGCAAGCAGCACATGGCAGAACAGAAAGAACACTTGACAGAGACCGAGCCAGCCTGTCTTCGACAGTTCGCAAGAGTAATTCTAAGAAGTATTGCGGGGGAAAAAAAGGGTGTCAAACGAATAAAGAAACAATAGTTAAAGAAGCATTTTGATCTATCATAAATGTGACATTATACTGACATGGCAAGCTGTATCGACGAAAGACACGTAGTACCCAATTCGGAGACGTCACTTTGTCAACAGCATCAAGCTTGACCGCACCTATTCGCGAACTTCAATCCTAGAATTTAATGAGAACGCGACATCTTACACCGAATCGAAAAATTCCAGCGACTGCACACGTTAATAAAACACCAAGCGAGCAACCGACTTTCAATCTGTAACCATTGAGAGCTAGACGTCGTCGCCCACTCATCACGGGAAGTGTCGGAAGAATGAAAACCATATTAATTTCAAGTAAGCCTCAACTCCATTCTCACTCTTTTGTCGAAGAGTACAGAAAGCAATTTCAATTTCAGACAGTTTGCGTCGTTTGACATCCCAGGGGACAGCGCGTTCCCGTCGATATTAGGAGCCTTTGGTTTCCCTCAAGGCTTCAATCTGGAATGGTGTATTCGGTCGTCGTGTTACCCATTTTCGTTTCGCTTACTGCTAAGGCGTTATCGCGTTTTTCAAACGACACAAACGCCCTCTATGAGGTACAATCACGCCTCGCGGTGAGAGCGGTTGCACAACATGTCATACAGCGTGTCGACAGTGCAGCTCAAATGGTAAAAGTTAGCGAGCGGCGTCTTTCGTGGAAAAAGCGTCAGATTACCGCAGTAGGTGGAACTACTGTCAGACTGAGGACTAAAATATCAAACCCAGGGATAATTCAACGTCTAGCAATTCAGGCGCTGTCGTCATGGAATCCCACGCTATGATAAGGTATGTTATTTCCTGACATGTGTCTCTATACCTCTGAGATGAAATGCACCACTTTCAGTTAAACGGCGATGAAAGAAAATTCCGTTTCTCGTAGTAAGCATAACATTTGGCACGACCATGATCATGATTGTTTACCTTTTTCTCTAATTTACATAAGTGGGGAAGAATATAGTTTTTGATTCTGATTATCGCTAACCGAAAAAGCAAAAAAAAAAAAAAAAGATCGACCTTCAAAATGATTTACATTACTCTCGAACACCCCACGCTCATCGACCAAGGTAACGACGGATGTGGTATCACAGGTACTATTACGTTTCCTTTCCTACACATGCGCTTTGAAGTGAGAAAAAAAAAGCTTGCGTCCGTCCGTGGCGTCTGTCCGTGACATGTAAAGTGTGCTTTCACTGCACTGACTTCGTGTACGCAGGAGAAGCAACTAAATAACATCAGACTCTCTTTCCGATAGCATACGTAAAGTTGCTGCGCTTTCGAACTGAGTGTGATCTGATGACAGTCCCTTCGAGTTCGCTTACATGCGCGTCTTGGGAAGTCCGCAATGCGCTGTAATTCATAATGAACGCACATGCAGAGTGACGCGGAGGCGGCAGTGACTAAATGAGGAGGAGGATGAGGCCTCACCCCGCGTACCGTGCGTACATCACTTAGTTCGGTCATCACAACCCCATTCTCCGCACGATCTCAGTTTAAATATCCCCGATGTCCCACATAGATGTCCCAAGACGTTTCGGTTGCGGTAGTTCCCTGCACAATAACATTTTCGAACTGGGGAAAGTTCTGAATAATAAAACTATAAACAAGAAAATAATATTTAACAAATAGGAAAACAACCCAGTTTAGTTCCGAGAGCAGGGGCTTCGTTTTTCGCGACGGAATCGTGCAGTGGTAGAGTGTATTCAGCAGACACAGATTTCGTCGGGACGACCAAAGAACGTCCGTATTTTTTTTGTTCCATTTCCATTCATACAATATTTATATTCCTTGTTTGTTTGTTTTTTACGCGTAAGATAGGTAGTGCTACAGACACCTATGTAAGTCTACGCATGGTCTAAGACATCTTCATGTGGGGTTGATACTACGAGTACTTACGAGTTCTCGTGCTGTCAGGTAGAAAAAAAGACAGCCTTGCTTCGCGTCTCGCCAGTACACACTCTCAGGCATAGCTTAAGATAGAACATGGCTGTCTGTCTTGTGGCTTCCACGAAAATTCCATTTCCATTGAATGGGCAGATATGAGCAGGTATCTCGGAAAACCGAGACGGGTGCTCCCTGTTGTACAAAACGCTACTCGTGAATCTTTCTTTAATTTGCGTGTACGAAGACAAGTTTTACAGCACAGTCATGACCAGCTCGCGTGACGTAGTGGTTAGAACGATCGCCTTCCATGCCGGGACTGGAAAGTGACGCGGGCTCAAATCCACGCACCGTCCGTGCTGTCCGAGTTTTTCCCTGGGTTTTTCCTGAAGATTTTCTAGACAAATGTCGACAAGTTTCCCATGAAGTCGACCCAGTACGCATTAAACCCCCCTGTCCCCCACGCCTTCCTGCTGTCCTCTCTCCATCTGTCCACGTCTGCGTGCCGCTCATAGTCAGTTGCTTCGCGGCGCTCTCACAGAATTAAAAAAAAAAGCATCGTCATATGAACAGCACGACCTCTCTCTATATATACTTCAAGTGCCCTATGAACTAGGTAGGGCCAGGAAACCTCGTCGTCGTCGTCTGTAATTTTGCTGCCATCACCAACATGGCTGTTGATCAACAGAGGGAGATGTCCCTAAACAAATATACTTACAGTTGGAACAAAGGAAAAATACCTAAGCAGAAGGAAAATAATGCAACATCCGCAAGGCACGCGCCTTAACAACCAGCCTGTATCAATTCTTCCCACATTCGTTGCTGACAAAGAGCTCAGCTTAATCCACACTGCAAAGGGGCTTTAAGCGCAGGGGTGTGGCACAACAATCACGCGCTCCCAGGCGCACGTTCGGGAACGGAACGGAACCGAACGGAACGCGTTAAAGACAAAAGCTCAACGAGACACACGGAGTAATTGCATCCACAAACAAGTAAGAGCTTATGCCGAGATTAAATCGGAAGCTGATAGGCTCTGGTGAAAGGCAATCACGATGCATTCAAAGGGAAGGGAAAGAATTATCTTCGCCGCAAAGACCGGCAATATTGGGCCCCAAGGCTCCTTTTGCCATTTTCCCCTCTTCCTTTACTATGGTGCTGTTCACCTTCTTGTGGAATGGACGATAACAAGGATGCCTGCTCAGGTCTCCTCTTTTTTCTTCTTCCGTGTACATGTTTCTTTACCTTGAGTATACGTGTGCTTTATGTTCGTTTTGCCCAAGGTATGCCGAACATCCACGTTTATTACTGGTGTAGAGATGGCAGAGAAGTGCGGCAATAAATTTCCTCTGGCATTGATAGCATCCCTGTCATGGAGTGAAGTGTGTTGGTGCTGAAGTGTTTCCGTAGCTACGGCTCAATAGAGTGTTTGCCGAAGACAGCGCTCATTGTTTGTTGTGCTGACCAAATAGTTCCTGCTCAGATGAGCATATTGGCTGGTGATCAAGTCTATGTCGACATAAAGATTACGTTGGTGGTACAGGAAAAACGTAGTCGTCATTACATCTTCAAAATACAAGACGAGCCCAAGGCCGGAGTCACACTGCTTATACATTATACACGAACATCCCGCCATACATGTAGGACGAACGTGAGTAACAAACATCCCTCTTGAAAACACTGACGCATTGCGTTCAAATGAATTCACTAGAGAAGTAAGCGATGTAAAAGCTCAAGAGTATGTAAGTATTGTAATATTTGCTTTGCAGTTACTTGAGAATCTCACCTATATTCATAGAGGGGTTTCTTTGGTGCTACTGTGAACCTACTGCCAACAGAGGGTGCTGCCATCCCTTTGATCTCGATGCCGAATATATTCAGCTTTCGTTTTCTGTTCGAATACAGTGTTTCTAGATGTCTTGCGTGATTTACCTGAACCAGTTCGATATACAGGGTGTCCCAGAAAACGTGTCATTGAATTATAATATTAAAAAACCTACACCACGTAGCATGATGCGCTCAACGGCATTTGTTCTTACTAGGTGTTTGCCACCTCCTGATGTGAATGTCATGTACCTTAAGTTTAATTATATAAATATTTGCGAACTCAACTCGAAATTTGCCTAGTAATTATGGTGACTTTTTCACCACACCAAAGGAAGAGCGTGCAGAATTTACTCAAATTTATGATAATTGGCAGTGATATTCAGGAGCTATCACATCAGAAAAAATAGCCTAATATCATGCATCTCGGAGCCCCCGAGCATAGCGCGCGACGACATTTTGAGCGCAATCGCTGCAAGTTCGACGAAAGGAAGTCGCAAACCCAGCCCACAAAGTGATAACACAAAAAGTGACAGTTCATGAAATTGGGAGAGAGGAGGCATTATCCCATCGGGAAGCCGAATGTGATAAGACATGCCTGTGTTATCTCTTTCTAGGATCCCGGTGTGGGCTGGGTTTCCAACCTCCTTTCGTCGAGCTGACAACGATTGCGCTGAAGAAATTGCCGCGCGCTATCCTCTGGGAGCTCCGTAGACCGTGACGTTCGGATATTTTTTTCCGATGGGGTAGCTTCTCAATATCCCTGTCAAGTATCATGAATTTGAGTAAATTCGGCACGCTCTTTACATTGGTGATGTGAAAAAGTGACCTTTACTTAGCAAATTTCCGAGTTGAGTTCGCAAAAATTTACATATTATTTAGTTTATTTATTTAATTCCGTGTTAGCGCCGCGAAGCAATTGTGGCTACGAGCGGCGTACAGACGTGAACAGATGGAGGGAGGACAGCAGGAAGGCTTGGGGGATAGGGGGATTGGTATGTGTCCTGGGCCGACTTCAGGGGAAACTGTGCCGACATTCGTCTGGAAAGTCTTCGGAAAACCCAGGGAAAACCTCAGACAGCACAGCCGGTGACAGGATTCGAACCCGTGTCACCTCCCAGTCTCGGCGTGGAAAGCGATTATCCTAACCACTATGCCACGGGAGCTGCATGGTGCAAAAATTTACATAAATAAACTTACCTTACGTGACATTCACATCAGCAGGTGGCAAAAACCTAGTAAGAACAAATGCCGTTGAACGCATGATTCTACGTGGTGTAGTTTTTTTTTTTATTGGAATTCGATGACACGTTTTCTCGGACACCCTGTATATACACGACGTGAGCGAAACATCCTGTAGTGTAATTATCGATTTTCATACCCAGAAGCATGTACGTGGCAATCACAACATAATGTCGTCGGATGACGTTAACTAGACGTTTAATAAAGAAGAATCGAAAAACGCGCCTTAAACGTACTGCCCTTCATCATGGGTCGCAGATGGTGCCCTGTCCAAAGGTGTTGCCATGGTTTATGGGCAGAAACGGAAAACTCCTTATTGGAAGTTAGGCAATTTAGGACTGCTTCCTTTTCTCTCTCTCTCGTTTGTCGAATACACGACAACGCTGATAGCGGCCACACTTGAATTACTATTGTCAAAGACCACTGTCATTACTCGCTATGAGCGTCTCGAAATTTGATGTGCACTTCCGCAAGGTGTTGTGACAGGCGCGAGATGGCATTCTTCTCAACTATAATTCTTGCGCGTCATGTAAGGTACGTGTGAGACTTTACACGACCCACTCATGTGAGTCATGTGCGGGTGAGGCACCAGCCATATAAACCTTGTGGTACCACAGATACAAGGAGAGAGCGCTCCTCTTGTATCTGTGAAACAAGCTGTGATATCACTGTTTTCAAGCGTTGCCATTCGCGCATGCATGCATGCGTGAATGACAACGCCTGAGAGTGACAGTAAAACGATACTTTCAAAGCCATATTTCGTCAATGGGTGTAGGTTGCGGAAAGGACATCCAGATACAGAAAGTATGCCTGATACTTCACTCCTTCGCCACGTGGGTATGCAGAAACGCGGTGTCGTCTGCGTAATCCAGTCGGCGCAGACGATTTCAAACACAGGCTTTTGGTGACTACCACTGGCTGTCCATGTGGCTAGTGGCGGCTAGTCTCCATAGCTACGGCCGCACGAAGCACGCCGTGATTGTTAATGACTATTCGTTGGGTCGCCTAAGCGATCGGGCTTTGTTTACGCTAGGTGGCATTGGTTGTGCTCGCTCCTTTTACCTGTTGCGAGCCCTCCATCCAAACTAGGTCAAATTGAATCATTGTTGAACTTTTGTCCCATCGTCATTAATAATTCGCTAACAATCAAAAGCCAAAAAGCGTTTTCTCCTAGTCTTATCATGCGAGGAACGTGATGCCTGCGCGAGCTCAAAACTCTTTCGCGCAGCGAAAATACACGTCGGGTAATTTCATCGGACATTTTCTTTTGAAGCCTTAATTATTTCATTCCAGAGGGAATGCACGGAAAAGGGGGTTGTTGCTTGAATTAGAGAGGGGACGTTAAAAATGTACCAACAACGACCCTATAGTGCGAGAGTACAAGGGAGAATGAGAAATCCAAAATGAGGCACAGCACCGGTGATTACCACGCATTCCCTCGGGGCTTAACTACGTACCCGTTGATGACTACCGTATTTGCTGCTGAATACTTTTTTTTCTTTTTTTTTTTTGTCGTCGTGAACTGGTGTTCCACGGAAAAGGCAAGGCGTAATGGGAAGGGTGCAAATGTTTCAACACTGCAGAAGAGAAACCATTACGGCGGGCTGATGCAAATATTTTTCGAAGGTGGTGTCGAGAAAAAGAGGAGGATGTGTGTTAAAATTGCGAGAGGAACGAGAAAAGATAATCAGACTCCGATGAGCTGCGTGTTTTCGATATTAGCAACGCGACAGTAGTCTAGGGTTGAGAACTAACGGGTAGTCACTACATCTGCCCAGGGCATCCTAAATTTGTCGTTATCCCATAACGCGCGTTAAATACGTCACTTCGGCTCGCGGTGGTGGTGGTGATGATGGTGATGGTGAAAGGGCTCGCCGTTGTCGGCCTCACAGAGGTGGGCAATGTCACGACTAACCCTGGAGAAATGTGCGTCCTGGGCCGACTTCTAAGGGAACTGTGCCGAATATGTCTGAAAGCGTCTTCGCGGCCCGCGATTCGCCATGAGCTCTCGCACAAGCCTATCAAAGCGGCTTTGGATCGCGCGAACATTAAATATAACGGTAACCAGTGGCGTCGGAACTAATTTTTCACTGGGGGAGCGAAAAAAAGTGCTACCTTAAACATCATCATCATCATCATCACTTATTTTCCTTGAGGGCTCATGGTGGCGTTATACATGGTTGCTGCACGAACAGTAAACGTGCACCTAGCATATGACATGTGCATATTTGTACAGTAGATCTAAAGTAACATTGCAGTAGTTCTGTAATTAAATAGCACTTGGTGGTGAATTAGTTGGAAAGAGTTCAGTGCGTCTGGCTTTTTTTACTTCTGCGCAGTGCCTATGGACCTCTATGGCAAGTAATGTGTAGGGAACTTCGGGTACTTGTCCCCGGAATCGCCGTCGCGGCATATACATGTGCCGGGAATGGAAGCGAATATCGTCTGATCCGCAAGCCTTCTTCGAATAAACCAGACTTTCCTGGGCCGGTCTGGAGCTCAGCAAGAATGTGCCCTTTGACACCCAGCCTTTTGACTGGGTGTCACGCTGTCGTTATAACTCCCGGGCGACTCAATAAGAAAAGCCGGATAAATGAAAACAGCGGGTAAATTTTGGACATCGGTACGACGGAAAGCGAGGGGTCACCAATCAGGTTAACAGTTAGAATATTCTACTATGACGGGTGAAGATATACACAATATATATAAGACAACAAACAAGCTGCGATACATATCTCATTCCAGAGGTGTTGCCTTCTCCGATGTCTATGGCATTTAATAATCCTGTAACGCTGCTGCAGTCGAGGACTTGGTGGCGCTCCCTCGACGTTGCCACTGCCGACACATGAACACAACACCGGTGCGACGTTTCGTCTCAGTTCATCGCACTTGTCTACTACAGGTCTTACACGCCAGCTCGAAGTGGGCACCCTGTCCACAACCGACTGAAATCTGTGGCTGCGCCCCGCAAACCGCCATTATAACAACCCTCTGTCTTCAACTGGGCGGTTTCTTGGTATCCTTATTTCCCTAAGACGCCTGGTGTCTTGCGTGCCTTTTGCGATTCCCGTTTGTGCCTCTGTCCCCCCCACCCCACCCCGTGGATTGAGTCTGGGAGTGCTCGCCCCCCCGTTACACACTTTCTGACTGTTTTATTGCACTTCGTACAGCTTGGGACAAAAGTTTACGGAACACGCGAGCCACCTACTTTTTCTTCGGTGCGACACCCTCGCGGCTGCCGGAATCGGGTGAGTCCACTGTTTCGAAGGGGTGGACGGATGCGCTATTAGCGACACACAGTGGTGGTTCCAGTGTCGCTTATGCGTGCCTGGGAAGTACAAGTTACCGCTGTGTGTCGCTAACAGCGCACCCTTCCACCCCTCCGCAACAGTGAACTCACTCGCTTCCGGCAGCCGCTAGGGTGTCGCACCGGAGAAAGAGTACGTCGCTAGCGTGTTCCGTAAACTTTTGTCCCAACCGGTACCACAAACCTTGCCATGGTCAACTCCAGAACCCTGTGAACCTGACACCATTGGTATGTAGCTCTTCTCAAACGGTCTCCGCACACAGTGACAGTGGTAGGATCTCTGTTTATTGTTCTCTAAATTTATGGCCACCGAAAGAACACATGCACGCACGGGCCATTCCGTTAGACCGTAGAAGATTACGACGCTGGGCTGACACTGGGGGAGCCGTGCTCCCCCATTCGTAAATGAGGGGGAGCCGTCGCTCCCCCTGCTCCCCCTGTTCCGGCGCCCCTGACGGTAACGATAGCTATGTGAAAGTTGAAGATCGGAGCCCAGAAATCAATGTTTTGTGCAACGCTCAGTGAAAACTTTGGTACTCCACAGCGATAAAACAAAGGGGGCGTGTTGGTTGAAGTGCAACACGATTCACGAACGCAGGAAAAACACGGACAGAAACACGCGTCTCTGTGTGTTTTCTCCATGTTCCTCCTGCGGTCGTCAGACATGTAGCGGTTATCGTTTCTACGCATCCACAAACAGAAAAAGAAAAAATGTGAAGCCCTTCTTCATAGTATAATGTCTTTTGCACTTCTTACACACCGAGCGCGCGCACAGTTCAGATCCCTGTCCATGTCCTAGTTTTGTTTTCAACTTCGATCGAAGCCCCGTTTCATTCTTCAAGCAGTATATCAAGAGACACAATGTACAATATATTAGCTCTGCGATGTATTGTCACGACGTAAGCAAATTTTGAATAGCGCCAGGCCCGGTTACTTTGCGTGACGTCATTAGACTTGTGCGACATCGGGTATGCGTGGGCAGCAGGGGTAAGCTGTCATTGGCCACCAAAAATTCGTTGGCTAAGACCACGCCGCTTTGGTCGTGCCGGTTACGTGACGAGTCCCCTGATCAGCTCTCGCATCGAAATATGCGAACTGCTCACGAAATGACGTCGACATCCGTCGTTCACTTGCACGCTCTTCGAAAGAGTCGAGGGTTTTTAGAAGACGTGCAGGTCAGAGGACACGTGCGCACGCTAAAAGTGAACTGAACTCGTCGATCCTTCGACAGGGCTCACGTCATTTGTTGCACAACACACCCCTGCCAAAGATTAAAAAAAATTATTATTTACAAAATTATTTAGTGGTAAAGTGAATGGCAAACTTGTTGAAACTGTATGATTTTCTGTGTGAGCCTGTAACTTGGGCTCTCGAGATACGTCATAGTTCTACTGTGCGAGATTGAGCATTTTTTCAGCAATCGAATTTCAAAGATTGCTACGCAAGGCAAGCTAGGAGACTCCAGAAGCGCTTCAACCCAGGGGCGGCTCGCGCGCCATCTATTGAGAACGCTAGCAACTAAACGATACTTCAGACGAGATAGTGCGTTCCTCGCGAGTGGAGTAAGCATTTCACTGCGACGGTCCACGGTTTGTGTACTCCGGAGCACAAGAACGCAAACCGCACATTCGTTTAAATCACTTGAATGCGAGGTTTTACAAACAGTAGCGCCAAAAGATGGCGCAAATCACCTCGCAGGCACGGAAATCGGGCGTTACAACCGTTAACAGTTTAAACAGAACTTCTCAATGGCTGTTGTTCTTTAAAAAAACCGAATGGTAATTAGTAACCTGTCTCAAACGCGTTACGTCGAACTTCAATATCACGTGATGTCTGTCCGCCAATCCGGTGCCGTCTCTTGCTTTGTTCTTTGCGAACATTGACGGCCGCCACCTTCCAGTTTCTAAAAGTTTTCGAAATAAATTAGTGTGATAAGTTTAAGGAACTGAGAGGTGATGACTCGTGGGTGTGATCGCATAGCCAACTTCTACATGATGGTACTTTGAAGCATAGTGGCTATTTCACTTTACAGTTCCTTTAAAGTGGGACTTCGCAACGAAATTACCACAAAGGTTGTGGTATCTCCGTAATCTCTGGGATGTCAGGAACATGTGTACGAAATATCTCGGTCCAAAACTGCGCAGATTTGACTCAAACGAATTATTACGAAGCGAACGTTTCGCCTCTGTGAAGCGAGGGGGCGCTGAAAGCAACACACTGCTGACATCATCCGGCATCCGGCAAGGGAGAAAGAATGCAGGCTTGGAAGCAGACGACAAAGCTGGCTGACGTCACGGAATCCTCCTCCGGACGAACCGCCGCAGTATGGAGCTCTGTTTTCTGCTTCCGCATTTTGGTTTCTGTTTGCTATTGTCATCATTTACGAATTAATTACTCGCGCCAAATGAATGCGAATGTTGTATCCGGTGTAGAGGGGGTGGTCCGTGTTCGGTATGATGTTCACATAATTTTTTTTTTCGAATCCTGGCGAAGTCTGCCTTTTGCTCTAACTCTTAGGTCCCCAAAATTAATCCACGAACCGATCACAACGGCATCCGTCGCTCATGACCAATAGTTGTCCCGCGGCGTAATTCCCCGAATTATTTCCGTTATGATATTGGCCAAGCGTTCCTGTTGCTGAAGGTTCACCTGAGCAACAAAATAAAATCCAGGGTCAACCGTTGGGCGCTGCCCATCTGTACAAATGCAAGCAGCGCCACTACTTCGTCATTTTCACCTCCCACCGTGCGGATGCTTGCTTTGAGACGCCTGCAGAGAGTAAACAGAGAACGAGGAAGAACATACTAGGTAAACGGAAACATGTAGCGAGTCAGCTTGCAACGATATGAGTCGTTTGCGTCACGCTTTTCGCGATATATGGATAATATGTGCGTTTGAGTACGCGTGCCTCATCGATGCCCATGGAGCCAATATGGCACGCCTCTGCGGGAAACCACTCAGTAAGTTTCAACCGGCAATACGTCTATTTCGATATCAGTGTTTCATTTCTACACGACGACGTTTTGATTTTTCAATCGAATTAGCTAGGTTTTAATTATCTCTCAATAGTCTCATCATTACTTGCCTTAGTTGTGTGGGCCCTTAATGGTGCCTATTCATTCACAACACATGTCTAATACATCATCCGTAGTGTCTGTCGCAAACTGAAACATCGACAAAAGAATGTGAATTTCGTCGCATATCGAAAAATTAATATTAGAAATTGCTACGCTAATTATCAGGATCGACGAACTGGAACATGAAGAATAGCGAATTCGACTGCAGTGTGGTTGAAAGAACTCTTTCGAGCGAGTTGTCAGTCTGTGTTCAGAGCACGACCGACTAGATTATAACGACAATGTCATAGGCACCCCTTCCAAGCGCCGCATTTGGAAGCTAGCGGTGGTGCTACTTATCGGCCCGGTTATTGCTTCCCCAATTTCTGCAATACTTTGTACTTCATCTTACCTTAGTATTCCTGTACAAGCGGTGGATGTCCCACGGGAGATGCTCCCTTCTGAAGTTGATTATCATCATCATCCCACGAGTTTTCATAGGAGATGTTGCTGTCGTCTGCTACGGTAGTCCTACGTCCGCTTCTGCACGTTCAAGTTTCAAATTTCCATTGTCCAATCACGATGTAGATCTCGCGGGCCGATGAGTATAGCGCCTCTAGCGGATCGTGCGGACGAGCTCCTCATAGGGGTTGCCGATTATACCACGGTCGTTATAATCTAGTAGGTCGTGGTTGAGAGACACTTATCTTAGTGCGGCGCGCAACGGTGCCATTATTTCCAGCACTAATTAAGATTAACTAATTATCCACTCCGTGTTCCTCTACGGTACGCCACGATCGGTGATACCTAAGTTTCATTCGGTACGGTGTTCTACAAATTAGTGATTCGCCGCTGCACTCTTTAGGCAACATACGAATTACTTTTCCCTCTAACTTGAAATATTTAATTGTTCGCAATTTGCTTTTTCGTTTTGTTTCCTTTTCAGCTCTTATTTGTCTTTTTTTTTTGTCTTTCTTTTTTCATGACACCGCCTAGCGATGCTTAACCCACAATCTGGAAGAACTACCATCGTTGCACTGTCGGGTAAATTCGAGGACTTCCTACGGCGCTCCCTCGCAGTGTCTACCTTTGCACAATCAACACCGTTACAATAATTGTTACAGAAATAAAAGATAAGCTAAATATTTTGCAGTTCATATAGGCGAAACTTAATTTATTGCGAAAAGTGAACGATGCTTAGACGTTTGACTATCTAGAGCGCATCAAGAAAAAACGCGAAACAGTTTCCAGAACTCCCTGAAATTTCTGCCTTCACACAAACATGTAATATTTACAACGCATCATGGGATCACATCTCATGTCGTGGTAAGCTACTGTGATCTATACGCTGCTTTAGTTATGTGTACAACATCCTACCAAAAATGCCCGCAGTGTAGATTGTCACTGCCGCCATACAAGACAACGTTCTACCGCCTTGATTAATGCTGCACGACTTATATTTCTTTCAGATCCCATTGAAACGGCCCGAATGGCAAAGATGGCAGCACAAGGGTTTGCACCTTGTGCAAGAGACTTGGGACTTCTCGGTATCAGTCCTAAACTGAAAAGGGCAAGCGTGTTCTTTTGACGTACATATAGTAGGCATTACAGTAATGGTAGTTCTGATAGACTTATGAGCATTGCACTCAAAGCAATCGCTAACGATTACTAAATGCTCAGAAAAGTAAGTGTATACTTTCAAGATACTATCAAGTTAGTTTGTGAAATTTGCTGTCAGACAGAGAAAATCAAAGCGAAGGGTCTTAGACAGCGTGCGACAGCTGCTTTGATGACATTTCTTGTGGACACTGCAGAGCCTCTAACTTTTTAGACTTACTGAGTTTTATTTTCAAGTGCTTTGGTGTAGCCGGCGCCTGTGTTTTGTAGGGGTCACCATCTCCATCTTCTTCTTCTTTTTTTCTAACTCCAACGGAAAGCGAAGATTTAAACACTAGGACCCTCTGTGCTTACGTAGAGCGAACGATGAAGTCATTGAGTGTTTCTAGTAATAATTGCTTGATCTCTCGGTGAACTCTGATGAGCGTATCTCTCTTTTTAGGAAGCCACTCGGGGATGTGTGTTGATGCAACTCTGCTACGCGTATGCTGACAACTACAAAAACGTAATTAGCATTACGGTTACTCGACTTCCATCCTCAGTAGTCCGAGTATTAGATTACCAGATCATCAGAGCAGCAACAGTACGGCCTCACAGCCCGAAACGAAATTGATAGCAATGGAGCACAAACGTTATTTTGGCTAGACATCGATTTCGCAATACGCTCCTTTTTGAAATGTGCTTGAAAAAAAACTATATTAAATCCACGATATCCGAGCACGTTGCCTCTCGCTATTGTTTGGTTTTCTATGAAGCATAGAGCACTCCTGAGAAGAAATTGGCGTTCGACATTGTTATCTCGCACTTCATTTGGAGCAATCCTATATACGAAGCCGGCATGGACGTATACCGAAAGGGAGGCAAAAGAGGGGTGGGGGGGGGAGCCTCTGGAGCTTCAATTTCAGTTGTGAAAATTGTGAAAATTCATAGGCTGTCATGGTTTTTGCAAGGTGTCATATAATATGAAGCTCTGAACACCCGCGCAGTCCGTAGCATCCGTGCCCAGGAGAAGAGGTGAGGGGGCTGCACGCTTTGTTCCCCTTTAAGCACTTTGCCCCCTTGGAAAAAATCATGGGAACTCCCAAGGTCGTCGGTACTGTAGTTCGGTACTACTGTTAGTACTTTACCTGCCGATATTGACGTTCAGTGAATATATTTTGCACGATGGCTCCTCTAGGAGTACTTGATGCATCAAGTGACTGGTTTCGAGCAATGCTAAGTGTAATTTTATTGCTCCTGTAAACGAAACACGAGCAATACAATGGCCAACAGAAACAAATCACAGTCGACGACTTTTCGACAGGATACTCCTGCGTTCAAGAATTCTCTCATGGATTGCCTCGAGCGTACCTCTCATATGCTTACAAAGATGGATCCTGTAAGTATTAGACATTTGACGCAGAAATTCTAACTGGATATCCATCCCAAGGTACCCAAAACATAGAGATTTCACGTTTTTGACGCACACGTTTTATATATAATCTCTTGAATGTGTATCTACATGCCTGATATTTCCTTGCAGGAGTTGTTTATTGAGGAATACCATTTCAACACAACGGCGTTCTTTGAAAAAGGACGGGTAAGCCAGAAACTACAATCAAGTAAAAATTCGAAAGATAATATTCGTGATATTTCTCGTTCATGTTACATACTGTTTTACATACTGGTTTCCCTGTTGGACTGGGGAATTTTTTATTGTCTTCCTCGTTGCACACGTTGCTGCACCCATTTTCTTTCTTTTTTTATGCGTTTTCGACACCTTACGCGCGAACAGGTCATCATATCGGGTCAAAGGAAACATCATATCGTACCGCCACCTGTGAATTCCTGGTAACTGAGGAACAGTTGAACAATTTATCTCGTATTGCTTTCAGCATCACTAATTACTAGGACCCGGTAATTTAAGAACTAAAAACGGTAGAAATATGCAGGCGTCTAGGCCCTGAAAAATACCAAAATATGCAATAATATGCAAAACATGCAAAAATAGACACGTTAATCGGGTGCGCTTTTTGCCTTGTTGGTGTTTGAGAATTCTCCATCAAGGAAGACTTGCTCGTTTACGGGCTACGATACCATACAAGCTTTGACGGTACACGAATGCTGAGGCGGCCTGGAAACACGCTATATTGAAGAGTACTTTTAGTTTTCCGCCCACTAAGACCTTGAAAGGCCCAGAGAGGTCAAATCATTTGATCAAATCTACACTAACCCCTTCTAGCAAACCAATGTACTGAGGGAAACAAACGCGAAAAAATGAACAAAAGGTGCAAACACGCCGAAACCAAAAAGCAAAATGCAGCTCACAGCGCGAGTCTGAAAACGGTAATCTTAAAATAAAGTTGCAAAGATAAGGTTGCAAAGATAAGGTTGCAAAGATAAGGTTGCAAAGATAAGGTTGCAAAGATAAGGTTGCAAAGATAAGGTTGCAAAGATAAGGTTGCAAAGATAAGGTTGCAAAGATAAGGTTCCAAAAATAAAGCCGCACTCGCATTTACACCTCTAAAAAAATGCTGTTATGGCGTCTAAAAATGTTTAAAAGGACTGCAATTCAAATGAGTCGATAAAAAGGCAGGCAGCCTGGAAAATATCGCATTTAGGCGCTTATAAGCATTTATAGGCAAATGCCTAAAGAGCCGGGCCCTGCAGTAATTTTACATTTCTTTCTTTCAGCGTTGCTTCATAAACATGCTACCCGCTGACGGAAGGCTAGCTCTAGGCACCATGGGATCTTTTCTACGATTTTTGTCGCTCTGAAATAAAATAGTGTCTGTCTACACTTGATACAACAAATGCAATGATTTTACGCGCAGCATTTTTTGTCGTGTAACCACAAGGCACTGCGTTTCTACATCCCTTTGTTTATTTTCATGTGATTTTAGTTTTCACGGTGGTAGAAACTGTATTTAGCTTGTTTGCTCGAGTTTTTCTTCTTTTAATGCAACCTTTTTCCTGTACATTTTTTAAATATAAACATACGAGGGTGGTTCCATAAGTTTCCGGCCCGACCAACCTTTAATAGTCATAGAGACGAAACAAGTGTATCACGTTTCGACATAGTCACCCTTAACTTCGATGCACTTTCGACACCTTTCAAGCAGCATTCTTATACCCTTAAAAAAATAGTCCGAAGTTTTGTCCGCAAAATGCTGGAAAACTGCCTCTTGCACCTCACTGTCGTTTTAAAATCTCCGTCCTCTGAGATCCCTCTTCAAGTTTGGGAACAGGAAGTAGTCACTCGGTGCCAGTCTGGACTGTAGGGTGAGTGGTGGATTTCTTCGAAGCCGCACTCCTTCAGTGCAGCCTTGGCAACAGAAGCCGTGTGGACAGAGGCATTGTCCTGGAGCAACCGGACAACTCGACTCAACCTGCCGCGCCTCTTTTCCTTGATGGCGTCTCGCAGTCGGTGCAGGAGTGAAGCATAATAAGTCGCATTCACTGTGGTGTTCCTCTCTTTGAAGTCGATGAGGAGGATCCTGTGACAATCCCAAAATATTGTTGCCATGATCTTCTTTGTGGATTGTGTGACCTTGGCTTTTCTTGGGGGTGCTTCTCCTAGTTTGCGCCATTGCATCGACTCCTTTTTCGAAAAGGGATCATAGTAGAGCACCATAGTCTCATCCCCTGTGACAATTGACTTCAATATTTCTTCTTCGTTCTCTTGACAGAGCTCCAAAAACTCTTTGGCACAGACGACGCGCTGTTGCTTTTAAACTGACGAGAGAAGTCACGGCACACATCTCGCACTGACCTTTTTCATGTGAAGGCCCTCGCTGATGATGCGAAAAAGTGTTGTTTTGGAAAGCCTCAGCCTTTCTGAGATTTCCTTCACCTTCAGACGCCTGTCGCTCAGCACTTCCTCCTCGACAAGAGACATTTTCTTGTGTCACCACTTCCACTGGCGACAGGCCAGTGAGGCCATCGCGTGGATCATCTTCAATGGACTCTCGCCCCAGTCGAAACTGCTTAGTCCAGTCTTTTACCGTTGTGTACGACGGAGAGGCTTCCCTGTACACGTTGTCCAGTCGCGCTTTAATTTCTTTAGGCGAAAGTCCCTCTTTTGTCAAGAATTTTATCACAGCGCGTTACTCGATTTTTTTCCATTTTAACTGAAGAGTGCACCCTAGCTGTTTGAAATGCCACTCTCCAACCGACAAAAGCATGGAGAGGGTTGAGGGTGGTGCTCCGGCCCTCCAACAGATGGCGCCACGCGTCCTTAAAGGAGTACAGAGGACCATCAAAAAAAAAATCAGATAATCAGATAAGACATCTGATGAAAGTGTGTGTGTCATACCGAATAGCGCTAAAGGTTTTGATGCGTGCAATTTGTTTCCCTGAAAAAAACTCACATAAACATAGCTCTGCGCGTTCATCCTTAACTCGCCACTCCAGCTATAACGAGGATGACGAGGTATGATGCCACGGCATCGATGACGGTATAAAGAGAACTCGTTCTGGTTCGCCGGTCAGTGTGGGTCAGCGCCTTGTCCCTTTGCCGCCGTAAACCTGTTTTGCCGAAGCGTTACCGAGCAAGGAGAAAGGCTTTATCGGAACCCCGAACAGCCGAGTAGCAGACGACAGCGGAGTAGCAGACAACATTTCTCTAGGCCAATCAGCGAGCGTTCTCCTTATAGTGTCATCGCGAGGTTCCAGGCAGATAACAGGCTGGTACTGCTCTTCACCGCCGTTGCGCACGGTCGCTTTTTGCGGCGTATTTTAAATTCAATTTGTGCGATAATTATGACTCTGTGGTGTAAATTACTTCGCATGGTGCACCTTACTGGCCTACTTAACAGTTTTATAGGAAGAAAACTGAGTGTTAAAAATGACTTCTGTGCTACTTTAATCGCATTTTCAAATTCGCGCGCATTTTCTACCTCCTGCCGGAAACTTATGGAACCACCCTCGTATAGCCCCTCTACTCCCACACACGTACAGACACACACACATTTCGAAGTGGTATCGGAAAAAGGGGGGATGTGAAAGTTTAATAAATGAAAAAGAAAAGACCTGCCAGACAAATGTTGGCTTGCTATTTTACAAAAAAAAAAAAACGAAGAAAAAGACACGGCTGCTGTGTGCATTCTCTTCAATGGCCATTCAATGCACGACATGCGCATGCCTTATGCGCTTCCTCCATATGTTTCATTTTTATTTTTCTGCAATTCTTTACTGTTGCGTTGCATCGTAAAGCAAGACGAGCTCTACGCTTCCCAGCCGTACGAAGTCTGCGTGGTGTCAATACTCATGCTCACGCGTCCACGGAGTAGCTGTGCACACAAGATGGAACGTGTTTGATTTGCCTCCTATGACCTTGTTGTTTTCTTTATATTTGTCTGTGAGTCTAGTAAAATTTCAGCTGCCTTTGAGACTTTGTCCGTGCGCGTCTGCTTGGTACTTCCGTAGTCTCGGGAGTGTTAATATCAAGTGTTTGATTTAATAAGATGTGAACATTTTATATATTTACGCTGGAAGAAGACTGGCGCTTATTGGGAGTATAAAATACGATGTCGCAAATATGAATACGTTGATTGGTGAAGCCGATTTAGTATGGCACATTGTCGCATATGTAACGAGTCTATTCTATTCATTCTTTTTTAATTCAGTGTTAGCGCCGCGAAGCAACTGTGGCTATGAGCGGCGCGCAGATGTGGACAGATGGAGAGAGGACAGCAGGAAGGAGTGGGGGAGACGAGGGGGTTAATGTGTGCGTTCTGGGCCGACTTCAACGGGAACTGTGCCGACATTCGTCCGGAAAGTTTGTCGGAAAACCCAGGGAAAACCTCAGTCGGCACAGCCGGTGGCAAGATTCGAACCCACCACCTCTCAGTCTTCAACACGGCCATGGATACCACAAACGAGCAGGTGCTTCAACTCGCTGCGCCGGCATGCCGCTTGTTCCTGTTCAGTTTAATTCACGAAGAACATAGCTCCCGTTTTTCTGCGAAGACCGCTTTATTGCGGCTCCGATGAGCGGCTGTTATTATACAGACTTATACAGTAACTTGAGTGGCGTATATTCGAGTTACTATCTTAAATACTTTTGCGAGTAACTTGGTATCTTGCCAATACTTTCAAATGTCAGGCAGTGTTTAGTAATATAAAGCTCTTAAATACTTTTTTGTTCAATAACTTCTGCTCATTTTCCAAGTTACTTTGAAGGTACTTCTCTGTGCGTGACACGAAGGTCGAGCAAAATATTTTCTATTGTCTCGGCGTTGCGCTTTGTGCTGTACATATCCTCAACAGCACCGAATATCCTCTGCATGTTCGAATAATGTCCTAACGGATTCGTACGTCCGATGGATATTCTGAGGATATCCATCAGCCGTATACGAATTCGTTAGGACATTATTCGTACATCCTGAGGATATTCGGTGCTGTTGGGGCAAAATCTTTTATTTTGTGCGTGTGGTTTTCCTTCTTTTTTTGTTTTTTAATGCATCTTGGTCATGTTCAGTTTTTTTTCCCCTATTTTCTTTTATATTCACGAGTACTGGAGTAGCCTGACCCGACTTTGTCGGGCCTCATATCCCCATATTTTTATCTCAATCAGTCTATGGAAGCGAGAAGTAAATAGTGAACAAATAAATGTGCAGCAGCAACAACAAATATACTACTACTGCTAATAATAATAATGATAACGATAATAATTCCTGGCTTTACGTCACGTGATCATGAGCGACGCCACAGCGGTCGTTCCGCGGACTAATTTTTGACCACCTGAGGGTTGCCATGGGCGTGCTGAAGGCTGGGAGGTGGTGGGTTCGAATCCTACCATCGGCTGCGCTGTCTGAGGTTTTCCCTGTGTTTTCAGAAGACTTTTTCCAGACGAATGTCGGCACAGTTGCCCCTGAAGTCGGCCCAGGACGCACACTAACCCTCCCTGTCCCCCACTCCTTCCTGCAGTCCTCTCTCCATCTGTCCACACCTGTACGCCTCTCATAGCCACAGTTGCTTCGCGGCGCTAACACGGAATAAAAAAAAGAGAACTGAGGGTTGTTTAACGTGCGCTGAAGTCTCAACACACTGAGCACCGTATCTAACGCCCCCCGCGAAAGACGGCCTGTGAAAGCAACTTGTACCCTGCCATCAAAGACAACAAATACATGACGACGATGTTCGTATAAGCTGGGATGCCCTATTCGCTCCGAGATCGAGCAGTGTCGTCGCGCTGCGGAGAAACGATGAACTACCATTGTGTGAACGCGTCGTCTGCTTTTACACGTTTATTCAGTGTTTATTGCAGTAGGTGGAGCATTGGGGAACCGGGCAGTATCGTACCGGTGATCTTCCGGTAAATATGTACTAGAATTACGGAAAAGAACTGTCTACTCGGAACATCGGCCCACGTGTTATCCACACTATAGAAGGGCGACAGTTTCGCCTCCTATAGGTCGATCTCGCAGCGAATCCCATTGCGTCTGAATCGAAATGAATAACATGGAGATGCAATAAAAGTGCACAATTACCTCATACTTCGTGGTCCCGAGCAACTTGTTATCATGATAGTTTAACTAAAGCGGGCGTAACTCCAGAAGCGGTATAGAGGAGTCTTTGAAAGGGTGTAGGACGATTCCCTCGTCTCATTTCCCTTACAACGTTTCCCCTGTATGTCAATTCCCCTGTGGCCTTTTTCTGCGTGGGCTGCGTTTCAAAACGGAAAGGAAGACTCTGCTGGGCGTCAACTGTGTCCCATTTAGCGGTTGAGCCGTCGGTATCCAATCAAGGGATGTCATCAATGCATACGCGACCTTTTTGGTGGTACTCAGCATTCCATGAGCACCCCAGCACCTTCATTTCCCAAGCAGCAAAATGTACTGAAAGTCGGGTGCAATAGGGGTGGACGGGTAGGTGGAAGGCCTTGAACAGACTCGTGAAACTAAGGAACATCGATAAGACACATACCGTCCACCCCTATTGCACTCGACTTTCAGTACATTGTGCTGCTTGGGTTGTTTCGCCTTATTTGTGATAAGACGGTTATTTTGTTTTCCTTGTGACAAAACCGTTGTCACCAGCATCAAGGTCAAAGCGGTGGAAAGAAAGGTAAAACTAGAGGCGTTTCAAAGCGTCGAGGTTAGTGTAGTTTCCCTTTCTTTTATTAATAACGCGTCCTGGAGTAGCCAGTCCCGAGTGGCTCGAGACTACCATCTCCATTTTTTTTCTTTTAAAATCAATCAATCACTAGACGCACGTGTCGCGCGCGCTTCTTTGCGAAAATCAAGCAGGTCGGGCTAAAGCGTAATTTTCACTAGTTGTTTTTTTTTTTTTTTTTTTTACTATTATTTCTGTTGCGCTACTGTGCATAGTTTTTGTTGGGTATGTGGTTGTCCACGGAGGACTTCATATTTCTGTTCAAAAAAAAAGTGTGGTTCGCATGGCAATTTCCAAAGTTCAACTGAAGAAATAAATTTCCCTCAATTATAAAAATTGTCCAAACCCTTCCTAAATGGCGGCGAAAGTTTCTAGAAGTTAATTGTCGAAAGTCCCACAATCTTCCGGCGAGTGCGCCGCCAGTTAGAATTTTTTTATCACTTTACGTGAAACACCCTGTATACGGCTCTGGTTTGGTGGGCAAAAATCGCGGGATCCTTGAGTCACTGGGTGTTTTCGATAATTAGTAAAGATAAGCCGCAAAGTGGTGTAGCCATTGGATGTACCACGCGGTACAGATGTACTAGGCGGTACCCTGCGAGTGCTCAGATGCGCCGACTTGTTTGCAAACTGAAGTGGGCCCTCCTCTCATCGTGAAAAGAGCGCATCGCAGAACGAGAGGGTGTCGTGACGTAACATGGTACCCGGCACGTGACTCGTGACGTACAGCTCAAGCATGCAGGAGCTCATTTCATTCGTTGAAGAACACTACGCGGTAGGGGAAAGAAAGTTGGGATCACTTCAGTGCTCTTTTAATGAGTAGTGTGTTAAGCAATCAACTAAAATCATGTGCGCACCAAAAATTATGCGCGACACGTCACTTTAGTACGAACCTGCAGCATCTTCCAGAACTGATATAACCACCTCAGTGCTCTTTTAATGAGTACAGTGTTAAGCAATCAACTAAAAATATGTCCGAACTTGATTCGAGCGACACCTCACTTTAGTACGAACCTGCAGCGTCTTCCAGAACTGATATAACGGGAAGCACATAGTTTCGTCCAAAATATCCTAATGGGCTGACCATTATTATTCGTACTTTTATTCGACAATAACGTAATTGAAAGTAATCCCCGTGGTATATAGCTTGGCACAAAAGTTTACGAAACACCGGAGTGTCGCATTTCTCCACTGAAGCGACCCCCAGGTAGCAAGTAGCAGAGGTGGACACGCATACTGAGAGGTGAATGGAATAGCAGGCCACCCGTTTCTTATTCAATCTTCTCCTAATAGCTAGGAGACTGCGGCTCCGACGAAGAAATATATCAGTGCCGTGTTCCGCAAACTTTTGTCCCAAGCCGTATCATAGTGACGGGATCCAGGATCTCGATATAGAACACGAACGTTGTGTTTCGGAGACCCGGAAAGACATTTTCTGCATTAGCAGGAAATTTATGGAATGCTGGAACTCTCCCATTTTCTTCCACAGAAGAAATGGAAGAGTACATCGCATCATTGACTTTGACGCCGTTCAAGCACAATCCATGCCTCATCGATGCAGATCATTGTGCGGGACGTGACAGATGCACATACTCTGACACATATCAATGGCTTCGCAAAATATTACGGCTGAAGTATAGCGGAAAAGAAAACACACAAAATGATAACAAGCAGCAAGGTTCTGCGAAAACTTTGCCTCTGACTGTTGCATTTGAAGTTTCGTTAGTATCGCCAAGACGCGAAACGATGCACGAACCTACCGGGAAGGCGGCTTCTAAACATACGTGCATCATGATTAATCATGACAAATCATGATTAAGAGCAATAAGCAAGTCTGCAATAAACCTACAAGGTCAAGGAACTGTCACCCTAACCTGATATCCCACGACTGTGGATGGAACGGATTGCTAGTCCAACATCTCCTGCTCTGCGAAGGTATCATGGCGGCTGTCGACTGCAATCTTGCTGTTTGCTCTTGAGTACGAATCACAATGGCGAATGTCCTGATTCTCGATATATTAAAACACATTTTCGACTTATTTATTACGTTTTCGAAGATATTCGACGTCGCCGGCAAGGAATCACTGAGCAAAGGATTCACAAAGCAGATGACGGATCCTGCACACTTGAGCCCGTTGTCACTACCGCGTGGCTGCGCCAGAGGCAGCGTTCGCCGATTACGTACGTGCAACTCGCCAGCCTCTAAAATGATTCGAGCACTTGGGGGAAACCATTATCTGTTTCTAGGGGAGGCGGTACTATTTTCTTATCAGACGTGCCTGTTAATGACCTTGATCACCCTGGTAGCACACAATGACAAGGTTAAATCCGGGCGGGTTGGTGATACATTCTAAACACATATTGTGTGTTGTCTCGTGTTTTTTTTTTTTCTTTATTGTCGTCCCGTACACTGGGGGTTTTAACGATTTTAGAAACCACACTACGTTGCCAGAACGTTGTCGCAATATTGTCTTGAAGCGTTGCAGAAACGTGGCTAATGTCAATTCAGGCTACATGCTGACAACCTGGAAAATGTTCTTGTAACATTATGATTGCAACATAGATTGCAACATAGATGCAATGCTATGGCGACGTTTAGGTAATATTGGTATAATGTTTACATATGTATTTTTTTATTTCTTTTTCTTTTTTCAGCGTGGAAAGCCAGATGCATGGCTGACTTCAAGCACTTGTGTGCCACTGGCACATGTCTTTGACTCTGCAACACTGTGTAACCACCATAGGTGCCGTACGTACCCAACTCGCCTCACTTAGGCAACTGGGGTGGGAGGAGACCGCTTCGGCATCCCACAGGGGGGTTAGTGTGCGTCCTGGGCCGACTTCAGGGGGAACTGTGCCGTCTGGAAAGTCTTCGAAAAACCCAGGGAAAACCTCATAGAGAGCACATCCGATGGTAGTCAGCCTCCCAGTCAGCACGACACTAACGAGCGAGACGCCTTAACCCACTCAGCCATGCCGCTGGTGAAATACAAACTGTAGGGGCACGTTAAATGTAGTGGGATGGAAAACGTTTGTAACGGTGACGAGGATGTGTCTCTGCAGTTAACCCGTATACATCCAC
Organism: Ornithodoros turicata; assembly: GCF_037126465.1. Taxonomy (NCBI): domain Eukaryota; kingdom Metazoa; phylum Arthropoda; class Arachnida; order Ixodida; family Argasidae; genus Ornithodoros; species Ornithodoros turicata. Next base: position 10,111,809 of record NC_088205.1, on the reverse strand, counting down.
AACGAGTCAGTAACATTCCGGACATATCCCTGCCTGTCATATGCCGCGTTTTTAATTCGGACTATCGTCTCTAACGTGATTACCTGCTGAATGGAGCTGTAAAACCATGCAGGTTTCATCTGTTGCTTGAAGAGTGTTCCACATAAATAACACACAGTAGCACGCGATGCGATAGAAGTATTATAGCTAGTGTTTTTACTTGTTCCTCCCTATATCCAGACTTGTACGTATTTGGAGTATTGTATTTAAAATACTGTATTTTAAATACAATTTGCGGTATTTTGGTACTCTACTCAATACTTTTTGTTTTGTGTATTTGTACTCTATTTAAAATACATTTTATGGTATTTTCTACTCAATACTCTAATTACATATTTTGGATCTCCCTGTCAAACTTTGTGTCTCGTCTTTCCATTATCTTGCTTGCTCAGTGGAAATTTCCTGAGTCCCTTGGACTTGACCCGGACATTGGCCCTTCTTGGAAGTCTCCATTTAGAGATATTGCCCCGTGTGTACTAATCCTTCGCCAGTGAGGGTTCTATTAGGACGAAACGCATTGGACGATTTCTCAGCGTCAAAACGTCGCGCGTACGCCATGGCCTTGCACACGCGGCGAAGAAACGCCAGCGAGGCGACCACCCGAAACGCATGGGACGCGTACGGAGCGAGTGACGCACGCCACTGTTGCTATATTCGTCGACCACAAATATCTGTTAGAACGTGCAGATGCTCTCCTTTCCTGTGGTTCCTGCGTTCCTTCACTCTAGATACCATTAAAATGTTTACCACGTAAATTTAGTGTGATGGATTATGTCCCAAAAATTTATGCGAGCTGCTCATACGCAACCTTGTCTGCCGCACGACGGCAATGGTTCTGTCTACTTCTCGGAAAACGCGCCCAGACGCGCGCGAATATCTGTAGTCGACAGATTCCGGCGTACGCCCTCCGGGCGCGTTGAAAAACTAGTTTTTACGAGGTCACACACACGCCGAGCGCGCGCGCGTCATGAAAACGTCGGAAAAACGCTCCATGCGTTTAGCCCATTATGTGTGCCCTGACGCGGTGACGCCGAATTCTGACCTCGCCGAGCAGGGACCTGCTAGAAGTTTGCTTTGTTCTGGGTCACATATACTTAGTGGAGTTATGTGGTATCTCTTTGTCATCCTTTTGGGACTTGTGTTTAGATGACTCCTATCACACAGCGGCGGCTAGCGTAGTGCGCGGGGTTTAGGCGATTCATGTGACATAGCGGCGTTTGCCGCATTGACCAGTGACCGGTGACTTTTTGCGTTCAAGGATAAATAGTATCTTAATTGTATTTCAAATACTTTTTGAAGTATTTCGTACTCTATCTTAATTACTTTAATTTTCATGTATTTATACTCTATCTTAATTACATTCTAACGTTAGTATTTATTATCTTATCTTAAATATATTTTTGAGTATCTTGTACACGTCTGCCTATATCTCACGCTCACACAAGTTATTTTTGGTTGCTCCCTGCACAATGGAACAATTACTATTAAACTGACAGACGGAACAAGATTTCACAAACGTTGCACATTCCGTCCGTATGTCTCTAGATGGCACACTAGTGACGTGCCTGCGACGTTCAATCAGTGACCAAATCCTGGTCTCCTGGATCTCCCTGGGATCGGCGACTGTACACAGACGCGTGTTCGCTCTGCGGGTTACGTTAAATACCAACTGTATGTTGTATTGTGGGTTATGTTGCTAAAAAGTCAATACACAACGTTGAGGAAACGTAGAGCCGAAGCGCTCCTCCAAGATTGCTGCGCTATGTTGCATAAATATTGCCGAATATCAGGTACTCCTGAAACGGTGACAAACGTTGCACCAGCATCGATGCCAGATAGGTAACTTGTCTCGGCTTCAGTACGCGTGCATGGGGCTTCCCCTGGAGACAAATAGTGGATTGTCCGATCGGTTTAATATCTCGCCCCAGTGCTCGAGTGGCTTCGGACCAGTTCCGGATACTGGGAGGGGGGTTGGGTGATCGCCCCCCCCCACAACGTCAGTTTATACATTGGATTTCCCTCTGCCCCTCCCCCACTACTAGCTTAACAAAGAACCCCCCCCCAACCCCAATCCCAGGGACTGGTTCCGCCCCTGCTTCGGAGACCACATGCTCGCGCGTTGCACGTCAGTCTGATTTGTACTGTAGGTGCCCTGCAAATCTAAAAGCATGCGCTTCCATCTGCTCTACAGGAGCGCCGCAATAAGCTACGACAGTACGTCTCTGCGCATGAGAGAAAGAAAAGTTTGATGGTGGTGGTGGTTAGTGAAGGTGGTGTTGGTGAAAGGGCCCGCCGTTGTCGAACCTACAGAGGTGGGCAACGTCACGACTAACGCCCTGGGGTAATGCGCATACTGGGCAGACTTCTACGGGAACTGTGCCGACATATATGTCTGAAAGCGTCTGAGGAAAACCCAGGAAAACCCCCCAGACAGCACAGCCAGGCACTAGGGTTCGAAGCCGGGTACCTCCCAGTCTCGAGGTGACATGTTGTGGTACCTTATTTGAGAGCGATCCAATGAGACCATACTACGTGCACCAGGGGAAAGGGAAAAGTTGAGGTGCTGCGCGATAGGCAGACCTACTTGCGTAGCGTACCCAGTAAACCAGAAATATCCTAGGTACGTCCCACAAAGGTCGCACACGTCGCACATATCCGCCACGTCTATGCGACATTACCTGTACGTCCACAATGTGACTTCGAAAAGTGTCTTACTTTGTATATCCCTGGGACGTCTCGTAGATGTAAAAAGAAGGAAGCAATCGCGCGTTATTTTTCGAAGACATCTACGACACGTGACTGTTAGTGGCATGACGTAAGCAAACGGGGAAAATTTTGGGGTTTACTACGTTATTTACCAAGTAATCACACTATAGGTGGTAGCTTGAGTTAAAAACACGATAGATGCTAGGATGGGGTGTCAGGAACGTTCGCAGGTATAAGCTGACGTGGTTTGCAGACTCACAAATTAGCTGTAAAGACGTTGTCACCGTTGCAAATGTGATACGCCACGCTACACTTGACGCACGTACTCCAACAATTTGTATTTCAGTATATGCTCGCTCTGGTATCTCTTGAAATCCGCGTACGCGGTGGAGGGGCCAAAAAGCGAGCCTGAGTCTGATATGGTGAAAGGCCGGAGCACATTTATTAACCTGTGGTCTGCATTGGTCTTGGATTAGGGCCGAAAGGTCGCTGTGCAGCTCTCCACAAGCGGGGTGTGCTGCACAAAGTAGATGCCTTTTTGTTTAATTACTGTGTGCAGCATTTATTTGCTACAGCATTCAATAACTATCAATTTCAAATTGATTCAATGCAAAAATAGCATAAATTTTAAAATATCCCTGGAACATCCAAATATCCAAAATAGATGTCTATGCGACGGTTCTGGGATGTGAAAACAGTAGGAATCTGGCAGTCGCATGGATGTACTTTCTACGTAAACGGGCTCTCTGTGAAGCTCCCATGGATATCCTAACATCCAATTTGCGATATCGCCAGGATGTACCTGGGATATATATGGTTTATTGGGTATGGGACGAAGCGGTCGTAGGGCCGCAGCTGTAATAGTACCAGACCAGCTCGCGTGGCTCAGTGGTTAGCGTGCTGGCCATGTCACGTCGAGACAGGGAGGTACCGGGGTTCGAATCCAGATGCCGGTTGGACGGTCTGGGGTTTTTCCTGGGTTTTCCTCATATACATATCCTCCGACATAAGTCGACACAGTTCCCTTAGAAGTCGGCCGAGGACGCACATTCCCCAGGGCGTGAAGTTGCCTACCCCTGTGAGGGGTAGGCACACCCTTTCACCACCACCAGCTGTAATAATAGCAAGCTTGGTAAGTAAAGTTCCTTCTCTCCACCACATTACGAATTTAAAGGACATGCTGTTCACTAGTGTTCTGACTCTCGCACCTTCGTTTTGCCAGTTTCAAACTGGCCACTCCAACACATAGTTTCACGCATGACATCGTGATGACGGACGGAGCAGTGGACGGACGGAGCAGTGGACGGACGGATGGAGTGGACGGAGCAGTATTGGAGGTAAATGAAATTGGATTCACACAGCACGACTAGATGTAATCCACAAAGAAAGCAACACACTCTGATGCTACAGGGATGCATGATAAAACTTATTTAGAAGAGGCCATTGACAGGTGGTTTGAGCTAGGAACCATGTGCGCAAACGTATCCATGACTCTTTAGGACACGTTACAGTACTAAAGATGCTTACGTGCTTTCTCATCCAATCCTTCTCGCTACCTGAAAGTTTGTATTTTATCGTCATATTTCATAAGCAATCAAACGTCACCTTGCATGCGTGCCACATATTTTCTGTACTTCTGTGTATACTTTGCTGTCATACGTAACCCAAATTAAACTTGTTAGAAATGATGAAACCGGAAATAGACATAGCACAGACATACATATGTGAAGAACACACCAACAGATTGCAAAACAATGTATACCTCAATGACAAATTATCCACGTGAAGTACAAGCATAGTTGTGACGATGTACTGCAGCACTACAAGCAGCAAAGGTACAGTAATGTGACTGATCAAAATATTTATTTGTAAATACATGACATCAGCATAGAGTAAAAAAAATATAAAACAACAACGTAAAAATAAGCAACAGCTATATATTGTGCATCTACTCATCAAACAAGGGACACGTAATCCATCTTCTGTGTGCTTGTGCAGGCTAGCATCTGCAGTAGGGGGCAACAATAATTTTCAACGACAACATGCAGATGTAACATTCAATGATACGGCATAGTGCTCTTTAGTCAGAATTCATAATAAAAAGCAACTGTCTTTTATTATTTATGAGCCCCTGAGGTCGATGACACGGGGTTTCATGTATTGTTTCACTTGCACAACGCAACCTTTTCTGATAGGCCACGGCCCACATGCATACGAGCCCATACTGTTGTTGAGGCACACTAACAGCCGAAGGCTGTGCACCTCGAAGGTAAGAGGCATTACGTACAGCCAACCCTCGATCTGTAAACAGTCACCGTTTCCTCGAAAATCGTTCACAAAACGAGGGATTCATAAGGGGGTGAAAGGAGGCATGAAAGGGGGTGAGCGCTAATCAAGGGAGAGAGGCTCCTGACGACGCGAGATGACAATTTTGGTGCATTTTTATTCCTCTACTTCGATTAACTCAGAAAAAAAAAAGTTCGTAATAAAAAGACTTTGGTGCATCGACTTTCCACCGTTGATTTCTCCCAGAGGAGAAGACAATGACCCGAGACAGAGACACAATTGTTGTCCTCGAAATCTGGCATGGTTTCCCATTTCGGAGTCCCGTCTCTAAAGTGGCAACACGTACAGGATGAAGAACTCAATCTGACCTTGTCCAGACATTTCTGGAATTGCTCGCTTCAACTTGCCGAGTCGGTATATGCTCCCAATAGTTTCGACCCGAGTAACTGCTAATGCTGCACCTCGTGTTACTTCCATTGGCTCTTCTGTGCTTATCGATGCGGGCGACCAGAGTTAGGAGTTCATAAATCAACATAAAAAAATTGTAAGTTTCCTGGGTTCGGTGCAAGCCAAAATGTGTTCGCTGTTCAGGTATCGAGGGTTCATAGAGTGAGGAAGACACACGTGGGAAGTGTTTCGTTCCGCAACAAACCGTTTGTAAAGCGAGGGAATTCACACGTTGAGGGTTGACTGGCATTGTTCGTATTATTTCTCCACAAAAAAATTTGTACAGCAATAAATATGTAAAACATAAGAAATATCGCACTTCATACACATCTCTGCATTCTTCTCTCAATACATCCTCAGTATCTATCACAGTCTGTGCGGTGCATGCACTCAGTTACATGCGACACAACCGATAATCAAACAATGGGTTGAATCAATAATGTGTCAATAGATCTGACTTGTTAGTTAACAGCAGGCAAAAGATGAGAGAGAGCCAAATCCAGCACAGACGAGTTATCTGTAAATATGTGAAATGCCACGCTGTGCCGGGTGCTTCAGTACTACGTATTTGGTGTATAATGCTAGTTAGATGCTAGTGTTTCATGTGTTTTGCTATCAAATTTAGACGTAGTTCTTGGTCCATCTCAGACAGGTACCCTGTTACCACACTCCATATCTATGTTACCTGTTAACAGCAGCGTACTGCACATGGCTTATTCATTCTACAGAAACAAAACTGTCCATGTGAAACATGTGAAAAACAGCATTCTACTATAAGGTGGTAACTTAAGTGAACTGGAAATGATTCATGAAAATTTTCAATCAATCAATGACTGACTGACTGATTTCACGAGTACCCTTCCAGTTCACATAAATATTGCCTTAAGTTTGTCTGTGAAAGCTCAATTAGTCAATCAATGATTGATTAGGTCTTTTCATGGATAAACATTGAGTAGACAATGCCAAATGACGCACATGACAGCCGCAAACAACTTTCACGCGTCAATTTTTTCCAGCTCGCAGCTTGATTGGCACGTAAAGTCACATCATAGTACCTGATTTGGTTCTGTCTTCCGCTAACAAGTTCTGTGACAAAAATGCAGGCCAACTAGCTGCCACTGCTAAGCGTCACATATGTACACAAGAGGCTAGGTGCAATATGGAAAGGACACTGTAAATACTTTACAGTTTTACAAACACTGTGTGGCTAAATCCTATACAGGAACCGTGACACACAGGAAAGGCTCAACAATTACCTGAAAAACTGAAGAGACAACAGACTGGTTAAATCCACCAATTTCAGTGAAGAAAAAGGACAGAATGTTTCATGTGTGCTTTTCTCCCCACGAAGGATAATGAATGCCTGAAGAGAGATTAACTGCCCTCGCGAAGAGAAGACATTGAAATTGAGTTGGAACAAGTTAAGTTAATCTCCAGTTTGGATGCAAGTGCTGGACTCCACAGGAAACCACCACCATTCGAACACCTTTGGGTGAGAAATCCAGCAAGCTGGGTCACTACATCAAATTCCAAACACAAGAGTGTTCTTGTACTGTGTGCCTATAAGAAAGGTCACGTGACTCTTGATCTAGAAAGTTGACAGGTGCACACTGACACAGGGGACTCACCACATGGTGGTATGTCAGTCATGATCATGATCGTGTTGCGATGTAAACTCACTGTCTCACTGACTTGTTGAAGGAAATCAAAATTAAAAGAAACTGGCATAGAAATTTGAAAACTAAAAACCTATATACTAACACAAGGCTCTAAAAGAACACACACGCATCCAACGGTACAACGTGTGCCACCGCTTAGTAGTATCTACTGACTAGACTTGGGATCTGACCTTTCGTTAGACCAATGGTTCCCAAGGTGTGGCATGCAGACCCCCGGGGATCCACGAGTGTGTTCGTGGGGGTCCGCGACGATCGAAGACACCCTGAAGACCGTCTTGGTGAGTGCTTGTCACGTCATCTCTGAGGGGAACGATATATGAAACTAAAGGCGGCGGAAATATACTAGTACCTTCTCATTTCCCTCATGACTGTGCCTCGTTTGTTTTTCCTTTTCTTTCTTCACACCCCTTACTTATGTCAACATGAATCGTAACTTAATGGGCACCCTCGAATGGATTCTAAGTGGTTTGGGGGGTCCGACACAAAGGAGACGCTGCGTTAAGACGCCAATCAGGCTGCGAGTCAGTGAAAATAATGTGACATGGCATTGCCTTGAGCTGACAATATAGGATGTAGGGCGTCACTCTTACGCAAACCGTATGTGCGAATAAATAGTGTCCAGGTACGACGGTTTGGCCACCACTGATATCCCACTTGAACTACCGTATTTTCTCGAATCTAAGACAACCTTTATTTTTCAAAAATCCCGTGTTCCAAAGTCGGGCGGTCATATTACCTGCAATAAGGGACAAAACCCCTGTCTAGGCAGAAAGAAGAAAGGTTACAGTTAGGTTAGGCAGGAGAAAGGTTATCGCTTTTGCCACTGAATACGGCAATGATTTAGTGGCGGCAGGGCGGTTTCAAGTATCGGAGCAAATGTCCGAAACATGGCTGAAGCAACAGGGAGAGGCCAAGAATTGCGCCAGCGCAGTGGATTTTGCACGCTTGGTGCGACGTGCCGACGTTGTCGTGCGCGCGTTTCCAAAGCAGGATTTGTCTAACGGAACTTTGAAAGGAACACAATGAGCTGTGGGCGGATAGCGACAAAGAAAGAACAGCGGCATAGAAAGCGGTGATGAATAAATGGTATTCTTCATCATTTCGAACTGTTATACATACTGCCTCCCAATCCCTGTTTACCTTTTTTTTTTTACAAAATCGTGTACCCTGAACTCGGGGGGGGGTGGGGGGGCGTCCAAGATTTGAGAAAATATGGTATGTGCCATGTCAAGTGGCTGAAGTTAGTCCAAGTGTTAGCTCGTAATGTTCATTAAATGTTTCTCAGGACAGAACACTATAATACGACAACATCATCTGCTCTTGAAAATGAGTACTGTGCATTCTTGGAGCACTGGTCATGCTCGCTGATGTCCTACTGCTCAATTCAAACGCATAAAAGCTAAAGTGAGCGTAATGATGGGGCGCAGGGAAGGTGGTACTTCATCATGATGTAGGAAAAACAGAGTTTGTCCGTGCCTCTCGGTTTTTTCCTGAGTCATCATAAGGGCCAAGATTATTGCAGGGTATATCCATATATTGCTAGGTTCCTAGCAGTCTACATGATCGAGCTTTGTGTCTAAAAAAAAAGACAGGTGTGTTGTGTAGCCATAGAGCTACTACAACATAGTAGCTAGCTGTTGTATACTTGGTCACGAGGATTGTTTATATGACTCAAAACTGATTCATCAAGCGAGACATCACCTGCATTATACCTGTATTTTACGGTAAAAGCTCGAGTGCATTTTTCAATTAAATAAGACGCATTTCCGACACCCAATTAGAGCACTCTCTCGGAATAAATTTGTTCCACACCACATTGTGCTAAAAAGCGTGGAGCTCAACTAAAATGCCGATGGAGACTACTGCCTAGAGTACAGCATACTAACTTACTATTCTGTTGCTTATAACTGCAGTGCGCATCATGAATTATACTCCATCTCTTGAAGGAAAGCATTCACAACTGGAGCTACTCTCTCTGCATTGTTCAAATGAACAAAATGGTTGCCTTCGACTTCGACATGCTTAAACCTCCGACACTTCTTGCTGTAGAGATCAAAGAAGGCGTCCATGCTTTCCCGCATAATTCTCGGATCGATTTCGGATGCCGTTACCATGAGCAGGTCTCCGGTGTAGTGCTCCATGAGTGCGTACTGGAAGCTCAGGTTAAAGTGGATTGTACTGATTATCTTGGTCCGCGGATCGGGATTCAGGGTCACCTTCCCAGCCCCGACAGGTGTGAGGTCACGTTTCAACAGAGTTCTCTTAGAAGACTCCGTTAATTTACCGAATGTTGCGGCGTCTAACTTATCTATCAATTCATCCTCGAGGTAAGTAGGAGGAAAGCCCAACTTCTCTTCAATGCTCAGAACCTTCCGTATGCTCTCGGAAGTGTACCTCGCTATGTTCTTGTCCTGTACATGTAACGGAGAATACAAGTCTAGGGCGATAATGCATTCAACTCTGTTTGTGTACATGCTGGCGTACATCATTCCGACACAGCAGCCAAAGCTGTGTCCGATGATGCTGAACTTCTGCCACTTGAGGATGTCCACGATCCGACACACGTCCATGACGTACTCGATGTAGTTGTAGCTGCAGCCCAATGGCTTGTGAGAGGAGAGCCCATGTCCTGAGAGGTCCACTGCCACAATGTAGAGGTCTGAAAGTAGATGAAGTACAAGTTTGGCATAACTGAAATTTTTCATGAGGGAAAAAAAAGAAGCCGAAGCTCTGTGGCAATACATAACACAGAAATGTGTAACTTAATTGTTGCATTACACGGAACTGGACCAGTCGTTTCGGCCACATTCAGACCTTGAGTGTGAGTTACCGCATGACAGAACAGCTGCTCAATGCAGCTAATGCAACATTTGGTATGGCACATTTGAAAAGAAAAGAAAAGCGTTGCAAAGCGTCGAGTTTTGTGTAATTTCCCTTTTCTTTTCTAAATAACGCGTCCTGGAGTAGCCAGTCCCGAGTGGCTCGAGACTAACATCTCCATTTTTTTCTTTTAAAAATCAATCAATCACATTTGAAAAGACACTCATGTTCCATATCCGACATACAGTAACCGCACTGTGTACAAAAAAAGGGGGAAAGGGGAAGTCAACTGTCTCTGTAATGTTAGTAAATGTGAAAGTGACTGGATATGAGATATTAAGATGTTCCACCAAAAAATGTGGATTATCCTAACCTAGAGCACGACAGTACAACGTAATCCAAAGCCCAGAAGGTTATTTTTTGGTGTTCCTGATACGACAGCTAAAAAAACACTGGCAGAGCACCGAGTACAAGAGAGTGGCAAACTCAAACAGTAGCGGGTAATTTTGTAAATTTGTGAAGTAGCAGGTAAGCCTACCAGAAAATTAGCGACAAAAACTACTCTCAGGTTTCTCTGTCTTCGGGTTACTTTTCGTCATGTTTCACCAGTTAGCCAGCATTCTGAGTCCCCGTTGTAACAAAAAGTTGCATAAATTTGAAGTACGCCTGCACAAGAAGCCCAGCCTATCTTTTTAAATAATTTCATCTACCACTGCATAATGTTCAACCCTAGCAATTTTTAGGAACAGCAACTCTTAGCAATCATCTTCTATGAAACCGAGAAACCAATTTGAATATATATACGTACCAGTAGTGGATATGAACCAGTCTGTATTTTGCAAGAGCACGATATAGAATGTTAGCAGCGCACTGCCCTTGACTCAGGTGGCCGCACGCACACATATTTTTTTTGTTATATGTTACATGAGCTTGGATTAGTGTGACATTAATTTGTGACTGAACATGACTTCTGAAAAACAGACAGTATTCATTAGAACTGGTGCAAGAGCCTGCAAGAGTTGGCATAGACAGAGAGAGAAAAAAAAAAAAAGTGCAAGATGGGAAGATGTAGGTCTAGATGAAACAGACATTCAAGTTTCTAATATTTGTCCCACAGAGTATACTGACAGAACAGGAGCAGCAATCACCTTCAGAAAGCAGTGGCGCCAAGTTGTCAAAAGTGCCCGCATTATTTCTCCAGCCATGAAGCGCGAGGACGTTGTTGCTCGCTGATGCTGGATCCCCCCAGGCCTTGGCAGCTAGGTGACCATAGGGCACTGGAATGTTGAATTCTTGGCTTTCGCTCGGCATTCTCTTTGTTATTCTGTAAAGATATGGGAAATACAGTCGTGTATTTTTTTATGATTTTTTTAATGTATATTGTAAGCAGGACAGTAGAGGCAGGATAGGAGGGCAAGAGACCGTTTACTGAGCGACGCTCAATATTCGAAAGCGGCGGGTGCTAACCCAACGATAGCGAAGCGGCTGCCCGTTGCTCGTCTTCTTCACATCTCCCCCGGGGCAAAGAGGGAGCCATCCTGGCGATCGCTCCGGTGTTTGGGGACGGGAGGACACACGGTTTTAGCCGGGAGACGTGGATGACGTCGGAGCCGCGGTGTCGGGCGTCGGGCGGGGAGTGCACAGGCTCAACGGCGTAATTGACATCAGAAACCCGCTGCACGATTCTGTAAGGGCCGGTGTAGCGGCATGAAAATTTGGGGGAGAATCCGGGCTTCCGTCGAGGTACCCAAAGCCAGACCAGATCGCCAACTTTGTGAGACACAACACGGTGCGTCTCATCGTAGCGCTGTTTCGCTGCAGCTTGGGAGTCGTAGGTACGGCAGCGGGCGATTTGACGGCATTCCTCGGAGCATGAGGTCGCCTCTTCAAGTGTCGGGTTGTTGGCGCTACAAGGGGGAGACGGAAACATGGTGTCGATGGTACAAACGGGGTTTCGGCCGTAAAGGAGGTAAAATGGGCTGTAGCGTGTCGTGGACTGGACCGCCGTATTGTAAGCGAACGTGATGTAAGGGAGAATGGCATCCCAATTGTCATGTTGCGCCGACACATAAAAGGCGATCATGTCGGCGAGAGTGCGGTTGAAACGTTCTGTGAGACCGTTCGTCTGAGGATGGTAAGCGGTGGTAGGCTTGTGGACGACCGCGCAGGCACGGAAGATGTCGCGCAGTAAAGTGGCGAGGAAGGAGCGACCACGGTCGCTGATGAGGACGCGAGGGGCGCCGTGGCGAAGTAGAATGTGAGATATGAAAAAGGCAGCTATTTCCTGAGATGTACCAGAAGCGAGGGCTGCAGTCTCGACATACCGTGTGCTGTGGTCGATTGCAACGATTACCCAACGCTTTCCAGTAGACGATGTGGGAAGAGGACCAAACAAGTCGAGACCGATGCGATCAAAAGGTAGTTGCGGCGGCTCAAGAGGATGAAGGAGGCCAGGGCTAGGAGAGGGCGCAGGCTTCTGCTGTTGGCAAGCCAAGCAGGAGTTCACGTAGCTCAGTACAGTGGAATACATGCGGGGCCAGAAATACCGCTGACGGACGCGCTGGTATGTTTTGTAAAAGCCAAGGTGGCCCGCGGTGGCATCGTCGTGTAAAGCGCGAAGGATGCGCGCACGGAGCGGTTCCTCGGACGCTCCGTCGCGGCCGGAAGATGGGGCGTTGGATAGGCCGAAGGGCATGACGCGGAACTCGTACAAGCCGTCGGGAGTGGTAAACGCGGTCTTTTCGATATCGGATGGTTCCATTGGTATTTGCCAGTAGCCTGACCGGAGATCGAGGGAAGAGAAATACGTAGTGCCTTGAAGTGAATCCAGTGCGTCGTCAATGCGAGGCATGGGGTAGACGTCCCGGCGGGTAATTTTGTTAAGGCGACGATAGTCAACGCAGAAGCGAATGGAACCATCCTTTTTGGTGACAAGTACCACTGGAGACGCCCAAGGGCTGGAAGATGGCTGTATGACTCCTTTAGCTAACATGTCCTGGACTTCCTTTTCAATGACTCGCCGCTCGGAAGCAGACACGCGGTAAGGTCTCTGTCGGACTGGCCGAGAATCTCCGGTGTCGATAGAATGCGTAACACCCCTGGCAACTCCTTGCCATGGCCGGCCGATGTCAAAGAGCGAAACATAGTCGTGAAGAAGGCGGAGCATATCGGGGCGGTGACATTCCTCGAGGTCGGTAGATATCATTTTGTTTAGAGCGCTGGAGTCGGTGGCCGATAGGGGGGGCGGTGGGTCGTCGTTGGCGGCGAGCAGAGGCGTAACGGCAGGAGAACTGGGCGAGTCGAGCAATGCGGCAACGAACCCAGCCGGCAGCCAAACAGGCGCTGCCAATGTATTGGTGATGGGAATACAGGTTTCTCCATCCTTGATAGTGGACAAAGTACACGGTGCAATAAGGCCTTTGCGAGCGAGGGGTGCGGGTTGAGGAATGACGAGAACTTCGGATGGGTATCCGCGAGTACCAGGAGGCGTTGCGAGGGGGACAAATGAGGTAGCGCGTGCGGGAAGCGAAGTGTCTTGAACAACGTGGAGCTTGAAGGGCGGCGACTGTTCCGAAGTAGAAGCGCTGTAGGAGGGTAACTCGGCAAGCAGTACGTGTTCTCCGGCGCAGTCAATGAGAGCAGCATTCTCATGAAGGAAATCCCAACCCAATATGATGTCATTACAGCAAGAAGGAAGTACCGTGAACTCAACCGGATAATGAACCTCATGAACTGTGAGACGTGCAGTGCATTGTCCAATAGGTAGGAGGAGGTCGTTGCAGGCCGACTTAAGTATGCCACCTGCAAATGGCGTAATTACTTTGCGCAAACGACGAGAAAATGGCAAGGACATCACGGAACAAACGGCTCCCGTATCAACAAGGGCGTGCACAGATACTCCGTCAATAGTTACGACGACGATGTTTCGAGGAGGAGTGTCAGTGGGGGGTGAACGCGCAGCCTGCCCTCCTCGGTCTATGACCGCGCCTACCGGTTTCCCTGTGAGGCAGGGGACTGGTGGGAAATAGACCGTCGCTGTGGTGAGCGGCTCATGGCGGGAGACGGCGAACGACGTCGGGGAGGAGGCGAGCGTGTCCGGGGATTAGGATCATCGATGTAATAGCCGTCCGTTCGGTAGGGAGAGGTTGGTGGAAAGTTGGCCGGAAACTGACGACCACGAAAAGAGAAAGGGGCAAATGGCTCCTGGAGCGTCTCGGCGTCCCGTCTGCGACGACGACAGAATCTCGCTATGTGGCCACGTATTCCACAGTAAAAACAGGTGCGGGAATCCAGAGCACGAGGCGGCCGGTATGCAACAGCGGCGCACGCGTGGTCGCACGTAGGGGCCACTGGAGCACAGGGAGGAGGGCCATCACAGGTCGTTTGGGGCGACGTACGACGCACCATATCAGCGTAAGTGGGCTTGGGGGCCGGCGTAGACGGAAGGCTGAGGACTGACGCCACCTCCTGACGTACAATATCGTGCAGAGGCGATGGTAGAACAGGGGGCACCGGCGTGTGAAGTTGCAGCCGGTCTGGCGTTGGATCGACTGAATAGCGATGAACCTCGGCAAGTTCTTCGCGGATGATATCGCGTATCATGGCCCGTAAGTTGTCCTGGAACAGAGGGTCAGCATATGACACTGTTGCGCTCGCCGGTGCCGGAAGGATATGCTGGATGCGGGAGCTGCGGGCATCCTGTAGCTGACGGCATAGTTGAACGGCATCTTCCACGGTCGCTGGCGATTTCGTGACGAGCAGTTGAAATGCGTCTTCCGCAATACCGCGCATGATGTGCTTGATCTTGTCTGAGTCGGGCATATGCGGGTCGACCTTGGAACACAAGCATAACACGTCTTCGATGTAGGACGTGTATGATTCTTGGGAGTGCTGCATTCGCTGCGAGAGTTTGTGCTGGGCGTCCGCTTTCTTGTATGCCGGGCGGCCGAAGAGCTCCCGAGCGCGTTGGCAGAACACAGGCCAGGTGGCAAGATCAGCTTCGTGGTTCAGGAACCAAGTTTTCGCGAGGTCGGTAAGATAGAACGCGACATTGGTGATTTTCATGGTGTCATCCCACAGGTTGTGTTTGCTCACGCGGTCGAAAGCGGCTAGCCAGTCCTCTATGTCACAAGAGTCAGCCCCAGAAAAGAATGGAGGATCGCGTTGGCGGAGCGCAGGGGCGGGCCGAGGAGAGGAGGATGGCTGGGCATCCCCAGCAGGAGGAGAAGATCTCTCAGCATGATTTTGTAGGATGGCGACTGCTCGCAAAACTCGTCCGGAGCGAAGTTCCAGGTCAGTCAGTAGGCGAGGGAAGCAACGATAAAATCGTCTCGAGGATGGGAGCGGCCGCACCTCCACCAAGTGTAAGCAGGACAGTAGAGGCAGGATAGGAGGGCAAGAGACCGTTTACTGAGCGACGCTCAATATTCGAAAGCGGCGGGTGCTAACCCAACGATAGCGAAGCGGCTGCCCGTTGCTCGTCTTCTTCACAATATTTTTACAGTCGGACCTCGTTTTATGAACCCTCGACATACGAATTCCCTCAACTTACGAACGGCTCTCCACAGGGAACCAAACTTTTTCCGTGTATTTTGACCTCGTTTTACGAACCCTCGTTATCCGAACTATGAACGAATTATTAGGGAACGGACCCAAAGTAGCCAAGCCGTTCTGACCTCGACACACGAACGGGCGTTATGAACGTACAGAGGACAGGCCAATGGAGCGGAGGATAATGAAAGTTCCTCAGTACATGCTGCCAAGGTCAAACATACAATGTCCCAACGTCGCTACGTGACATTTGCCGTTGGGAACAGTCTCATCCGCGCGCGCGATACGGTACTTTGAGGACCAGGTGGATGAGTCAACTGTCAGACTTCTGTCATCTCTTCTAATCAGGATAGACCCTGCAGAAAGTATGGTGCAAAGCACAATTACACAGTATTTTCAAAAATAAAACTTATTCAAATCAATTTCCCGCGTTTTTGTGAGGTATTTGTGCACTGCACTCCTCGGACCTCGATTTACGAATACCTCGATTTACGAACGATTTTCTAAGAAACAAAGGGTGTTTGTAAAGCGAGGTTTGACTGTACTGCCATGATATTATCAAAGTTTAAAGAACTGTCTTATCTGCACGTTCCTACCTTCCCAAGCTATCCCAGGTAAACGTAAAAAATGGTGCTTCGCCCTGATGCGAACCTGCATCAAAAGTTTCACAGAGAAGGGGGTCATAGGAATGGAGAAAATGGGCACTCTGCAATTCTATTTCCTTGTCAGTAAAACGTTTGAGCAGCTGCTTCGTCATGCGGTGACTCATGCTCAAGGTCAGGTTGGACTGTGCAACCTTCCCTATTTACAACACATGCATCTCTGTCTGCAAGTCTGATCCCATGTAATGCCGCAGGGCCTTCGGGGCGCAACAATAAATAAATAAACCAATTGAATAAAGTGACAGAGCAACACTGTCAAGAAATTGCACTCACAAAAATGCACTTTGGTTCACATTTAGCTTACAAAAACATTACCGAAAAGAGCTGCAATGCCAGTCATCTAGTGACCGAGACTGACAGTATGGAAACAAATTATGGTTGTGAGTATGCACATACCAAATTCTGGGAAAGGGAACCATGTCTTGGGTAGTAAGGAAAAGAGGGATGTCATGCAGAATCAAGTTTTACTTTATTCCATGTGAAATATATTGTATATAAAAAATAGTGAAAGCACTACAACATGTGACAACCAGCTTTATGTAATGAAGTCCAAGTGGTTTTTTTTGTTCCACAAACACTACAGCGCAACTGCATGATGATTCCACTCCAAATGGTACATCTCCCTTCCTCTGGCAGGAGCATTGCTCAAAGCACTTGCCTCTAAACAGAATGAAATTAAATCAAACAGCTAGGGTTGCAAGAGGAACAGCACTAAATAATAATAATAAATTGACCAAATATATTATAAATGATTCCATACCAGGTTTTAGTTCAATCACTATGCCCGACATATCTGAATAACTCCTCAATATTTATAGCTGCTGCTTTCATGACTTTTGCAGGAAACATGAAGGATAGAAAGAGCATTCTTCTACTGGATCAACTAGTGGACCAACTGGCATGGAATGGCTAAGATGCATGATGATAAGCACATATTCAGAATGCCTCAAACATAGGCTATCACCCCTATTGAAAAAAGCACTAGAACCATTCTGGTGTTTTTGGTGGCTGTGATTTGGGACATTCCTGGTGCTTTCTTCTCTGATGTTAGCATCAGAATTCCCTGGTGTTCCTAGTGCCTGTTCTCTGATGTTCCACACCAGGACATCTGATGTGTGCGCTCTGGTGTTGCACACCAGGATCCCTGGTGTTCTGTGATGCTCCACTGTTGAACATTATGATGTCTCATGCGTTAAATCCCGTGATGTACTTGGTCCGTTAGGAACCTCACAATGGACTAAAAGCTGTGCATAGCTGTAGACGTGTGTGTGTGAGAGAGAGAGCGAAAGCAGGATAGTGCAAGCGCGGCACCACAGCACGAACACGGTGTTTGCTGTCCTGTTTGTTTTTCTCTAAGCGTTCAAAATTATGCACAGCTTTCAGAGCCTCGTGAGGACGCTGAGGAGCCAAGTACCTCACGGTATCGAATGCGTGAAACAGCATAATGTTCAATAGTCGAGCATCATAAAACACCACTAAGGGATCCTGACATGCATACATGAATGTGCAACATTCAACCAACACGGTCTGCTCGTTATTCCGGTACTAAGGCTGCTTGGGTCGTACTCATTAATGTTAGCGACTCATCAAACCAGTCAACAATACAACAAGATATCACAGGTTTCTTTCTACTGCAAAGGTGTCCCAGCTGTTAGCAGCCTAAACTAATTATTTGCATATAGTATACTGAGAATCAGAAATAGAAACAGACAAGCACGTGTAACAAGACTGTCTGTATTACTGTTACTACTGATGATACACAGTTAGTATGCACTCCACAATATAAAAGTACAAAAAGCAGCAATGTTATTCCTTCTACGAGTGTGAATACATCACATGCGACGACACAGTTATAATTTAGAAAAGCATACTCGATCAACTCTTTCCGTCCTCTCTTCTTGTAGTCCATATCCCATGAATAATGAGTTCACATGATGCCGGACAAAACGCACATTCAAAGACGTCACACCAATGACCAGTCGTCACATCTACCCCGAATGCATCTCTTGTATTTTCTCATACTTCCACTTGTGCACAGGTTGGAAAGCAAACTACGACATATAATGCAGAACTTCAGAAACACATATTCAAAGTTCTTCACATTCGTGCGAAGTTTTCATGTTGAAAACCAGGACGAAACGCTACCTCAACCACCTCGACCAGCCCGTTGAGTTCAAAACAGACACTAATGCCGATGGCGCTGTCGCTGTTTTATGTGACAATGAGAGCGTAAAGTTTCGTTTTCAAACTCGAATGAAAGCCGCAAAGCGTGTCAATTTCGACACTCGGGGGAATTATTTGCGATGCCAATTATCATTCCTTTGTAAAAGAAGTTGCGCTAAGGAACTCATGATCATTGTAAACAGCGGTTTTCATGGTAACAACGTGTAGTGCTCGTACTTTGGCGCCTGTATGTCTGGTGTCTGTGAACCACACCAGACCGCTCTAACGGTCACATTAAAACACTACGTCTGTCTAGTGCGCACACCAAGCATTCTAGAAGGCACCAGAATCATTCTGGTGTCGTAGTAGTCCACTCTGGTGTTGACATCAGGAGAACTCGACAGCACCAGAATCACCTTGGTGTCACGCCAGGAACATCAGGAAACACCAGAATAATGCTGGTGATTTTTTCAATCGGGACATTTGTGTCCAATTTGTGTGCATCTGCATTTAACAAGGCATCAAAATAACAACAGATAGAAGATGCACCAAACCAGTAGTATGTACTTGTCCTGTGTGCACTTCCGCTCTGATACAACGAAAATTGCCTCGCTTCGCAAAGCCCACAAAAGCAACATGAACCACTCCTTAAATGCTGCTCTAGCATCCCCAAAATTTCTAGCACAACATGGCGCGCACGTAAAAACTGGACAAATAAAAAAAACTGCGAATGCAAGCAGTATGTCACTGCAGCAAGTCAAGTCTTCCAATAACCCTGAGAGCGTAACATATTCATATCTTGAGTCTGTAGCTGACACCCAATCAAATAAAGTCAAAGCAAAATGTCTATAGTTGTGGAACAATAGCAAGTCTCGCTCATGCAGCGTATAAGTGTACTTGTGTCATGACGGAGTGAAAATTGAATGAATTGAATTGAATGACTTGACTTGAATTGAAATTGAATGACCACAAAGGACGTCCCGAGAAGATGCAGGAAAAAAATATCTCACTATAAAAACCAACCACCAGTCATGCGTCATGAACAGATATATCGACATACCAGTGTAATAAAACGATTCCTATAAAACCTATAGACTGGTCGTTTAATTGAGGTCTCGTAAAACTTCAAGACAGTGTAATGATCACACACCTCATGGGGTAGCTGCTGCGCATACATCTTGCACCGTACTAAAAAATTATATTAACATCTGCTGTGAATGGAAGTATCAGTGTTCCAACGATGTTCTTAGCCGGTTTCCAAGGAAAGTTTGCTGGTATTATTACTTTTCCAGTATCTACCTTGTTCATCACAGATGTTACACCGCAGAGAAAGTTACAATAGTAGCAACTGTAATCTTAGTGCCGATTACAGCTTTCCTTGCTTAAGAGCGCCATCCCTTAAAAATGCGCTAATATGTGGCGCCACCCGTTCTGGATTGTTCAGATGTACGTAGTGGGTACCGTTCACCTCGATGTAGTGGAAAAATTTACAGTTCTTCCGGTACAATTCCCGGAACTCCAGTTCGTCACTGGTCACATTACGATGATTTCCTTGCACTACCTTGAGAGCCAACAGCTCTCCTTTATATCTCTTGACAATTTCCTTCTGGACCTCAACTGCGAAAGGGGCCATCCTGGTCACCTTTGCACGCAGGTCTCTCTTCAGAACCATCCCTCCCTCGACCACCTTCGCCCCTCTCTTGAGCAGAACTTTCTTGGAATATTCCGTCAACTGTCCTGGGTTCGCTTCCTCCATGCGATCCAACAGCTCAGACTCCCCGTACACTGGTGGGTTTGAGAGTTTAGCTTCGATCTCTAAAAGCTGCGTCACGGCGTTACTTATTGACGACGAAACGCGGGTCAGGGGGTAATATGACAAGGCAACCACGTCCAACGCCACGATCCTCACCACTTCGCGGGGGAACAGTCCAGCGTACGTTAAGCCGACCACTGCTCCCAGGCTGTGTCCCAATATGGTCACGTCCTTCCACTGAAGCGCCTGAAGCGTTCGTTTCACATCCAGGATAAAAGTGAGGTAGCTGTAGTGAGAACCAGGTGGACAGTGGGAGGAGTCACCATGACCCGAGAAGTCCAAAGCAACTACACGGATGTGCGGGTCAAGATGAGGAATGAGACTATCGTAGGTAGCGGCACTGTCAAGCCAGCCATGGAGGGCGAGCACACGTCTGCCGTCCTCTGGTCCCCATACTTTGGCAGCGAGCTTCCCATATGGGACGTCGATTGTCAGCTCTCCGGGATTCATGATGACCTTTCTGTAACGAGGCTGCTAGAATTTTCAGAACGGGTACGGGACCTCGGGGACCTGAAAGGCACAAGAGGATGTGCCAGGCTTAAATTTCCAGAGTGCTGCAGATTTGCTGGTGTATTCTCCCGCAGGCTGGTGTGCTCGGTGGTTCTATATATCACACGAAGGGGGCCTCGTATTTCTGGCTGCGCTGCGCTACCCTACCTGTAAGTTCTTTCGGCGTAGCCCATGTAGCTAAAAGTCTTACTGGATAGATACAACAGCTTCGAGACACTGAGAGCGTGCCTTCACACGGGTAGCAAAATGTGCGAAGTTTCGAGGAAAAACTTTTGGGTTATACTCCGGTGCGAAACGAAACTGCTGGCGCCATCCTTTAGTAGACATGATAATTACCGAACCCAGCCTCTCCGTTCCTCCGAGTGGTGGCGACGTTGCCAAGGCGAAAAGTTGAATGAATTGCATATTTAATTGCAGAATTGCAGTGTTGAATGACAGTACGTTGGAAACGCATTCCACAAACAGGTGACATCACGAGGGGTTTCTTAATTCCGATTTATGCTCTCTTCTTGCGTGAATTACGCGCACCAGTAAATGGCACACGACGGTGACAGCCAGCCTTTGAATGGCACATTCATCATGAACCAGCACTGAAAACTTGTGGTCAACAAACACGGACACAAAACGCTTACTGCTCACCTTTACAGCGACGTCAGCTTTCACACCGATGGAAATTTCAATGTGGAATAGTATACGTATATTACGACAGCAGGAAACAGAATTTCGACACAATGATTACCTCCGGCCGCCGGCAAAGATTTTTTTTTCCTCCTGTGGCAGCACAATGTTTGCAGACGAGGAAATCCTCTACCGGTTGAAGGTGGAGTAAATGTGTGTTGGCGCTAAGCTTGATACCGAAACCAAAGTATGCCGTAGTGTTTGCGAAATGCAGGTTTGTTCGTTGCTGAAAAAATTAGTTATGTTCATCGGTGGTTACACAGATGAGTTAAAATGATAATCCAGTCTACAACGCATGTTTAGAAATCGCTGTCATACGAGTAGGATATCTAATGCTGAAGAAGCAGCAATTTTTTTTGGAACTTTGCTGACATTTTTATGTCTAAAATATTATCATTGATTCTGAGCATGCACTCATACTTTTTCTTCTGTTAATATTTTTTTGTGAAAGTAAAAGTTCATTAGGGGGTCCCCACACTAGTGGATAACTACGGGACCTCTGTATATGTAAATTGTAAGCCTCTTGTAATGTTTTGTCAAATAAATCTGAAATGGAAACACAATCGCAACTCACTTCGCTCAGTAACTACAACTTAGTGAATATAGAATGTATCGCTAACATTTCACAATGTAGAACTATAAAAACTAATCCATCGGCTTTTATGTCGTTTTTTGGACACAGTCGATACTTGATAGTCGTATCCTCTTTCATACTCTTCATTGAAAATGGCGTTAGTAACAGGTCTGACTATTGCTAAGATAAACAACATTTGAGAGTGGCCCAGCTCCCTGCCGTGTTTATAAAGCCATCCCGCCAGCTGGGTATACTTCTCAGAGGGGGCCTGCACTCCCCCCTTCACTGGGAAAGTTCCGGGAAAGGGGGGGGGGGGGGTAGCTCAGGCCCCCAAGCCCCAACCAACACCCCGACGGAGTCGTCGCCCTGTGAAATGCATACGTATTTCACTTCCCTGATCCATATCCCTCAATTCCAGCGCATCCCCTAAGCCCGGTGGCGCCACCTGTGAAACGCAACGCGAAGGTCTACCTTCGCACCTTCCGCATGTAGAGGCCGAGAGGCGCGCATAACCCCAGCAGACGACGGCAAAAGGACAGCGAGCAATAAGGGAAAACTTTATTGGTCTTCTGCGGTAAATGGGTTTTTGATGAATCCGGACACCGGCTGCCTCTCTCCTTATTCACAAGAGGGGACGTTATTAATTTTTTCTTCTTGGCTGCGTTCTTTTTAGACAAAGAAGACGGAAGGGTGGGTATTATGGGTGCAGATATTGCGTTCGTAGCGACGGCCCCATTGCGTGACGAAATGAAAGCCTCGCGGGCGAGCGACACACTGTCTTCTTTCTTATGTGCCGGCGACGTTCGTACACTAGAAGGGCTCGTCGTCTCGAGGGCTTTATTAAAGAAGTTGCGTCCTCTTCTCTGTGCAGTCAGTGCCGGCTGCGAGTGATACGCTTTCTTCCGAGGTGATACTACGTCGCCCTTATTGGAAGGCGAGAGAGAGAGAGAGATTTCAGGGATAGTCGGAATAGAAATCCGTTGTTTTTTGAATGGGTCGGCGGGATATATCGAGGGTAAGGTCGGGAAATGAGGAACGTTATTTGGGTGAAGGATAAACGACGGGAAGCAGTCTTGGATGTTCGACGTGAAAGTATAGACTCACTTGCTCTGTAGGTCGGTAATATCGCGCTCGTAAATTATTGCCATGCTGTGGCATGTGGATATTTCGATGTTTGTCATCTGTTTAATCGCGTTAGTGAGCATTAAACATCATATGGGATTCGTTATCATTCGTTTGTACCCATAATCTTAAATGCAGATGTCGAGTGTGCAAGGAAAATAGAGTCCGAGATGAAATGTAGAACACTGAAGCTTTCTAAGATTAATATGTAACAAAGAACACTACAGCTTCACCTTCAGTGTTGTTTGTGAGTGTCCTACACCAGTGTTGGGGATTAGAGGGAACAAATCCGCAGTTTGCAGAAGGCGCTAAATCAAATCCAAATCAACCCCGGATTTAAATTTATTCGAGTAAATCAAATCACTTTAAATCCGAATTTATTTTCAGCATGCCAAATCAAATACCTTTTTAAATCCGGATTTTTCAAATCCATTACAAATCCGGAAGAGGAACTAGCACTGCTGAACAGCTGTGGAATGGATTCAGAATCGACCGCAGTTTTCGAAGCTCGGATTCTTACACACCTTACTTTTAACCTAACCTAATTACTAACACGAATTCCTAACAGTTGCGTAACTAAGAAAAGGAGGCGAAACATGGAAGACATCTACTTCAGTGGAGCTCAATGAGCATATACTGCGGTAAAAAGAATGGAAACTTGATTGTTGGACGAATATTGTGCTGCGGGAAACGTAGTGCTTATTACAGTCGACCCCCGTTTATCCGGACGGTGCCGTTCCCGGCGAAATCGTCCGGATACCGGGGCATCCGGATAAATGAAACGACCGAATAAAAGCGTCCGACAGAGCAAGGTTTAATTAAAATACAGAAAGCTCGTCAATCACAGCTGTTTCATAGTAGTGTAAACACTCAATTCCTGCAAACTTTTGCTAGTTGCATAGATTAGAGCCACGTTGTTGCGCTTCTCGAAAAATGTCAGTGCAGTCCTTAATGCCGATCTCGTATGTTCAACGGTCACAACGGGGCCTTCTTTCTCACTGGCGTCATTGGCACCGTCTTGCTGCACATCATCGGAGGCCACAGCAGCAATCACACCGTGATATAGCTGCACACGTGTCATCATCCTTATCAACGTCAACGTAGTAAAAAAATTTTTTGCTTTCTCAGTCAGCATCGTGTCGTTAACCGGTGCCCCACAAGAACGAAGGTCTCCGAACCATGTTAGGAGGGCTTCCTTCACATTCCATTCACGCCCAGAACGGTCTCGCACGGCGTTCACGTTTTCTTTGTCTGCGCTAAGCCATTTGTCCGAACGGCTGAGTATATCCGCCACCGTTGACTTCGGAATGTTGAGACCAAGTTCAGACTTTGCCCACTGTTGAATGTCCGGCAACTTCAGGTGGGGGTTGTCCTTCTTCCTCTTGCATATCACTGCCTTGCTAGCGAAGCTGATTCGCACAGGACGTGCGAACAGGCGACATCCCTCGGGTTTCAGTTTTCTCCCCTCTAGAACAGGACAGTTGCTCGAGATATTTCCAAATGACTTGACTGGTCAACGTGACCCAACGCACACAAATAGAAAAGGGGGTCATCGTGCACGGTTGTCTCCCCTTCGCAGGAATGTTTGTCGCTGACGTGTGACGGGAATAACCCCAACACAACAAAAAGGGTGACAAAGCGGGGTCAGCGTCTCCTCTTACTCACGGTAGTCCGGATAACTGAAGCTGGATTACAAGAATTTTCGACTTTCGTTCCCTGGAATTCTTGTCCGAGTCCGGAAGCTGAAGTCCGGATAAACGAGAACAAAATACATGGAGGAAAATCCGTTCCCATGCTTTTTGTCCGGATATCGGGGGATCCGGATAAATGAAGTCCGGATAAACGGGGGTCGACTGTACTTCCTTGTCGCTGGCTTGTCGCTTGCTGCTGTGAAGTGGGGTAGGGTCCTGTGGCTACCACGGGGAAACATTCCATGTCATCATTACTTCTCCTTCATTTATTGTTGTTGTCTATGGTCCTGAGTTTTTTTTTTTCTTTCTTTTTTTTTTCGCGCATGAAGTATATGCCGTAAATTGTCGTAAACAGCGTGCAAAACCGTCGTTGCAGTGTTCTGGCAGTACCACCCAAGAACAACCTTTTATCCTATGAAGAGTCGCCGAGCTTTTCTCAGTGACCTATTTGCCGTATATTGAAGTGTATTGGATTTAGTGTTAGCATTACATCACATAGTATAACAGAGGCAGCAAGAGCCGGAGCAAGCGTTGCGCTACAGTCGTGCAAGCATGCACATCGCTCATGCATATAGGCTCAATTTCATGACAAATTATATACAGTCAAACTCCTTTACAACGAAGCTCAGGGGACTGCAAAAAAAATTCACAGTAAAGGTATTTTCGTTAAAAAGGATGTCCATTATTGAACCTATAGGCACCAGCGGGACCGCAAAAAAAAATTTGCTGTAGTGGTATTTTCGTTAAAAATGTGTTCGCTATAAAGGAGTTTGACTGTAAATCAAAATCAAAATCAAAATCCCTGAGCGAAAGTGTGATTCTATCCAAATACAAATCATGTTCATAATGAAGCCGCCAATCAAATCCAAATCAAATCTGCCAGTCTCTTTTGTCAATTGAAATCCGGATTTAAAGGTACTGTAAAGCAGCAGCGATCAAAAGTCATTTAGTGGGGCTATTCGATAGTCCAAGCCAATAGGACAAAAACTGCGCAAGTTTCATTCCAATCGACGGTGCAATTAATTAGAAAATTACAATTAAAGATTACGGGCAACACTGTACTAGGTATTCGAAACGAATCCGTACTCCTGACACATACGGCGGCAACCACATTACACGCGTATAACACTGGGCCACCACAATCCACCATAAAATCCGCCTCTGCAATCCACACAACGATCCACATCTGAGGATAAACGGATAAGCGAACTGAAATGAAATGCTGAGCCGTTGAAAAAAATGTGTCAAACATTCAAGAAGCCAGACAGCGACGGGACTTGTTTGTTCACAGAGGTTCACAGAGAGAGTTTTATCGTTCGAAATAGGCCGCGAACAGAAGGAGCGCGCAGGCGCACCAGAGAAGTAGAGGAGCCTCAATCGAACAGTGGCCAGCGCTGGGTTACTTCGCAAAAAACACTGTTCATGGGGGTTTCAGAATCCACAGGTAAACAGGAAAACTAGTTACTAAAATAACGAAGTTCCGAAGTAATAGTGTGTAATACCAATTTTCAGTGTTGCCCGCTGTACAGGGGGTTGTTTGACACCAGGCGTCGCACCACTCCACTACGCTGCATCTTTCATGGCAAATTAAAAATATTTACAGCGCGTTGTCGGTCATATGGTTCCGCATATGGTATTTAGAAGCAACAAAGTCTCTAGTCACATCGGCATATCATGCTTGTCTACTGCTTTACAGTACCTTTAAATCAGATCCGGGATTTCAATTCCCCAACACTGTTCTACACCACAGTCTTGAATTGAAAGCAACTAACCACCTGCAAATCGCAGAGTTTGCTTCGCCGCGCTACCACTCAGTTCAGTGGGAAAGCACGCTTTACAAAACAGTGCGCACAAGAGACATTTTGTAAAGCACAACGAAACGTAACGTTACATTTCCCTGATATCATACATTAAAGGAGCAATGAAGTTATACAGTGCGTGTGCACGTAAACCTAAGTGACGTTTGCACACGGAACTCGTTGTCGACTTACCTGCCGAACTTCCGGTGGCGCACGATATTTGCGCCACAGAAAAGTCGTAGAAGCCATACTCAGCATTATAAATAAAAATAAAAAGTAAACAGAGCGACGAAAACATCGGCTTCCGTGCATTAGAATAGGGCAACGTGGCGGTCTAAGGAGAATTTTATTCAAGTACCGGTAGGTGAGGTGTCGCTGAAGAAACCGAAACGGTGTCCCATTGGTAGTGGCCCTAGCGGCATTTGCACACAACTCTCCTGGAACTGCTGTGTTGTCTAATGTACGGAGGTCGAAGTTTTCGTCGCGCTGTTTATTTATTTATTAGGGCCGATTATGGCTTTTATGCTATTCTCTAGCTTACGCGCGCATAAATGCGCCGTCGTGCGCCACCGGAAGTTCGTCAGTTAACTAGAGAGCAAGTTACGTGTGTAAATGTGACATAGGTTTATGTGCTATCACACCTATCATTGCTCATAATATTCCGCGCCATTCATCAAACTGTCTATCAGAAGCCACAATGCAAGATATTTTCTCAGAACGGTGTCTTGTTAGAGCGCTTTTGTCCATTCTGGGCCACTCGTTTCCCATACTCCTGACCCCCCCCCCCCCCTTCCACGAAACTGTGTTGGCGAGCCTTTTTGTTCACAATAACACCTTTTACTGTTCTTAAACTGTTAGAGGTCACTTATCCATCTGCCCAGCAATTCATTGTACACAGACATGTGGCACCATATCTCCTTTCCCCTTCCCTTTCTTTGTACAGCAGTGTGTTTAGTTGTGTATATGTCTATACTACATATACTTATGTGTGCCACCACTTCACTTTGTACCTGAGGAAGCGTGGACCTCCACGCGAAAGCTTGTACAAATAAAACTTAAACAAAAATCTTCAGTGTCGGTTTCTGTATTTTGTTTATGTGATCTACAGGACTTGACTCCCCTCTTCGTATACGCTTCTTCTACGTAAACCCTCAAAAACAAGCCGTGAGTGCTGCGGCGTGACCTTGGAGGACGGCCTCGATCTCCGGGCGTGACGTCATCAGATCAGTGTGACGTAGAATCAGCATAGCACGCACCGTGATGTCTCATTTGCTCATTTTATGCTGAAAATTCATTCGCTGCGGACATGGCGCGGGGACCGCTATACTTGCGGCGTGCTGTCTCTCACTCTCTCAACAACAGCATCTCTCATTCACTTTCAGGCTGTCTGAAGGAGTTGAGGAGTTTCTAAGGGTGCGCAGATCAAATACCTCTCTCGCTTTAGTGGTCAGCTACGGTTAACCTTTTTTGCGCAAGAGCGCATGTTATTTGTTGCACAATTCATGGCAAAAGAGACCAAGAGAGAAAAAGAAAACGAGAAATTTTTGAGGTGGTTTCACTGCTCGTTGAAGTTGTTATTTTTTTTTTTTTATGTCTATAAAAGTGACATATAAAGAGATAGATGTTCCTAATAGCGTTTCTTCTCTCAGTCTCGCTAACTTATTGATGTCATTTCCTAACGGTCAGACAAAAGTAACAACAGTAACCTTTATATGCATACGTCGCGAAATTTCCCCTAAGTGTCACTACAGCCGTATTGACTGATGAGTGTACGATTCTAGATTGTAATACTGCAAGTAATTTACCCTCATCAACGAGCAAGGAAACAAAATAACCGAAACGTCCGGAAGAATAGCTCCTTCCTACTTTTCTTGAGATCTCTCCTGAGAACTGGAGCTCATTTCTGCCAGTACATATATCCTATCGGCCCGTTAGTAGCAAATCTCTCAGGTCCCATTACAGTAACAGTCGCTAAACGGACATTCCCTCTCCTTCGCTGTACATCGAAACAAAGAATTACGTACATGCTTCTTTATCAAAACTGATAACGGATAAAAAGATGTACAAAGGAGCTTCCACTCTACGCGGTCATTATAGCATCGCCAGGAAGACCAGTACCAATCGAAAATACAGCAGTCAGCTTATTAAAACTGCGAAGAATGAAACAGCAAAATTGCGCTGCACGCGATCAACATCAATTTGCCCGGCCAGTTATCCAGGCGAGGTACACCCGTACTTGTGTGTGTCTATATATGGCTTCAACTCCGGTGATGATTAATCTAATCTCCGCCGTGCTCTTCCCTGGATAACGGCTGGGAATAATTTAGAAACACGATGGAGGGCCCTGTTTATCTTGTCCCGCGTTTTATGGATTATGGCGGCGCCGTGCTCAAGAGAGAGAGAGGGTGAGAGAGGAACGTAAGAAATATAGAATTAACGCGAAGAAATATAAAGAGATAAGAAGAAAAAGAAAAAAAAAAGAAGAGAGAAGTGGGAGATAAAACTCGGGGGCGTTAGAAGATGAAAATTACCGTGAGCGCCACCTAGAGGGGCGGAGAGAAATGACCGCCATTAATTTTTAGCCTAATTTAATTATTGGCGGAGAGAGGGCGATATTACGATCTTTATGGCCGGGCCTCAAGGTATTGGTGTGCTTTCTCTCTCTCTCTCTCTCTCTCTCTCCCTCGCTCGCTCGAACAAGGCATTAGTGGAGTTGGCGTGATGAGTTTTTGACGGGAATTTCTGCCTGCTGTACATTTTGTATGCCTGATAGCCCGGAACAGTTTTCTAAATAAGGTAAGGCGAGGCGAGGTGAAGTCGCCTTGACCGTGACGATGCAGTGAGGTTGAGAACCTCCGTGCCAATCTGATGTGAGAGGATGTGAAGTGGCATTCACGGCGGCAATGAAAAACTGGAGGTTGTCATGAAAAATGAAGGATCGGCACAACCGTGAAAGTGAAGTAAATTTGAATACACGACAGTAAAACCCCAAGACTAGGGAGTTCTTGGAGCTTGAGTACTCCCGTACCAAGTTGAATTGAATTGAATTGAAACTTTATTTACATTGTAGCAAGTACAATGTGGGAGGCCCAGTGCAAGAAGCTGCAAGAAGCAGCTTGACAAGGCTCTGGGTTCCCACTCTGACCGTGACAGTTGTCAACGATAAACACACACAAGGCAATGTTCACTGTGTCACATATCAAATCATTCTATCAATACTAATGACCAACGCAAGTGGAACATAATCAGACACACTTAGACAAGTAACATTTGACGAGTCTGTTTGTTGGAAGTTTTTGCATAGATTTGGAATTTATTTAAAATTACAGGCGCTTGAAAGGATAGTTTTTGATTACCATAGTTCGTTCTTGAGAACGGAATTTTCCAGGTATCTTTGTGACGTGTGTTAGCACTGGAGGAGGGGGCTGTGAGCTTTAATAAGTTAAGAAAAGTGTTATTATGAGTTTTCACAGCATTTTTATATATTGTAAGTAGTCGATAATGGTATAACTTCGGAGCAGGTATGATATCAAACTTGGTGAAGAGACAGTCTACAGGGTCTAGAGACGATAATTGAGCTATACTCCTCAGGCTCTTTTTCTGTAACCTTAATATAGAGTGTAAATTACCATGTGTCGTTGTCCCCCAAATTAGAGTGCAGTAATTTAAGTACGAATGAATTAAAGCATTATAGACCATTAACTTTATTCTAGTAGGTAATATGTAGCGATTTCGGCAGAGGACTCCTACAGATTTAGATATTTTACGTTTTATGTGCTCAACGTGATCGTCCCAGGTGATGTTGCTCTGAAAATAAGCACCGAGTAACTTTTGACTATTAACAAATTCAATTTTAGTGTGAGATTCAATTAGATTCAATTTTAGTGGTGTGAGATTAGAGGGTCGGTCTAAAATATGAATCTGTCAATGTAACCATCGACTATAATAGATAAACATAGATAAATGACATAGATAAACAAAATAGATAAAGGGGAGATCATGATAAGCTCTTCACCAACAGCTGTTGTTCAATCGTTATCGTGATAAGCTAGTGGGTCTTGTAAGGCTTAAGTGGTGGCTTCTTCCTTCTTTGATTTATCATTCTTTATTAACACTTTTTTTATTAATGAACTTTTTAGTAATATCGATCCTCATAATTGCTCTAACCCTTATATGTGCATTAGGGAGGAGACTTTAACGGGGAGTGTTTCCCTCTGTCTCCTCCACCTCATGTAATTGTGCATACAATGTGTGTATAAAAAATAATAAAATGAATGAATCAATCAATCAATCAGTCATACCCAATCTATGCTACATCATGAAGGTAATCTTCTCAGTGTCTTCTCGTCGCACACTGCCAAAGATTGTCATATCGACCAATGTCCACGCAACTCTTCCATTCCGTGACAAGGTACGAACACTCAGTTTCGATAGAGTGCAATTGGTGCAAGGTAAGGACGAGCTGAGTGAATGTCTCCCACAGCCTCCTCAGTGCGAGGGAACGTGAAGGGATCACTGGGTCAAGCATGTTGGGTAAGTGACGAAGCCCTCACAGCGTGAGGACATTGAGTCCTTCTGGACTATTGACCGAGACTGGTTTCATGAAGATGAACAAGTAACCATTCTGATGAGCTCTGTCAGACGTAGCGCTCTTCTTACGACGTTCTCGCCAGTAGCATGCTGGTTCGTCCTTGACGATACGACGTAGCGCTAGACCCTTTACAAAATATCGATCCTTGCCAAGAGTTCAACAGACGAACCAACCTTCCGTGCGACGCATATCGATAGTGAACACAAGTCTCCAGTAGGGCTCGAAAACACACGGGCAACATAAACTAAGCCCCGCTGTCGTATACGCTTCACTTCCCTTACGTTACAAACCCTCGAAGACCTGTACAAAACTACTCGCAGGACTCACTCCCAATATTCCTATTCCATCTTTCAGAAACACACGCATTTCCCCACTGAAGCCTGCGCCGCACCTTTTTCCCTGAGCCAAACGAGACACACATTCACCGAAGCGAGCCAAAGCCATAGACAAAACTAAACAAGCAGACGACCGACGAAAACGACTGTTTCCGCGTGGGTTACAGAGGGTAAAGTTAATTAAAATCTCACCAATGACACTGCACTGCGTAATTCCTCCTTCCTCTCGCTTTTAACCCGCTCTTTTCTTTCATTCTGAGAGACGGGGTCGTTCGAAGCAGACGACACTGTTCCCCCCGGGGAGGTTTGCAGAGAAGTCTGCAACAGTGATGATACATCTTTCCCAGCGCTGTCCTGCCGAAGCTGAAGGTTTTCAAAAAAAAAAAAAAGAACGAAATTCGTACTGCGTCTGTACGGGAAGAGGATCAGGAATGGAAAACTTTATAGGGAGAGACAAAGCGAGAGAAGGGGAGAGGGTATCAGGTGGCAGTCATAGTGAGACGGGAGAAGTGTAGTTTTCAAACGTGAAAGCAGACCAAGTAATTAATTGGACTCCTGCACGCTGCTGGAAATAATGGAAAGGTGGTTCTGAGCCGTATTGATGCGTGCGAGCTGCACGCGGGAAGGCGCTACGGAAATTGATCGCTTGTAGCAGAATGTTTAATTAGGAATTATGCGAGGGAAATGAAGTTGCGTGATATCGTTTAATTGGAGTAGCATGGGCGTGGTAACGCGCAGGCTCGATCGATACGGTGCTTCGTGTTGCGCAAGTTTGCAAGTCGCTTTTCTTTGCCGTGCACTGCCATTCAACTGCCATGGTAGGAATTGAGTCTCAGTTTGATATTGAGTAATGCACGAAGATAAAGTAGGAATTATTTATGTCTGTACAGCATCTGTTACCAGGTTGATAGGGTTCGATATATGTAGTCCGCTTAGAAACAGTCTCCAAATCGTTTCCGGCGTGAAAATTGAAGCGCTTCTACAGTGAAAATGAGTAAAATGTACTTCAACTTTCGATGTATGGATCAGTGCCCGATCTACTACTTTGCAGTTTGTGTTTTGGAAATGATATCAAATAGTTGCCAACGTAACGATTCGCTTTCCTTAGTTTACATGTAAAGAGTATCCAGTAATGAGAAATTATTCCCATAATGATACAACTTCTGATTTTAAAAGCCTCTAGCTCAGTAACGAACGTCTCTGCTCCGTAATCCCAACTCTGTGGACTCGAACACAGTCGACACCTCTACAGGAATCCAAGAACGGTAGCTGACTGTCGGAGAACGAGGTCTTGGCGTGCTGATGAGTGTGCAATGTAGTGGAATGTAGTGGAATGGTAGCGCATCTCAGCAGCAATCGGAGACTGAGGCCACTAGCTCTCGCTGACTTTTCGTAAATTACCGTCTCCTGGGCGTTGCGAGGGATTTTGTGAGGCTCAAACGTTAACCTCAGCAGTTTACGTCAACACAAACAACAGAAAAACTCTCTGGGGTTGCGGTTTTGATTGAAATTATTTAGACACGTAACTGAAGCTGCCGTTGCCAGCAACTTTTTGCTCTGACTCCCCACATTGTGACTACGCGAGAGAAATTCAATCATTGAATGCAATCCAATTCGAATTCGAACGACAGAATAGAACTGATTCACATATGGAGTACAACGCTTGTCACCAAATCTGTCGCGCAATAGAAAGCACGCACTAGTAACTGAATCTCCGCACGTACTAGTTACAACGGGAACGCTGCCAATAGACCTCTACCGGAGAAACGTCATCATGACGTCGGTAGACAGACTGAAACCGAAACAAATCGGAAGGGGAGGAGTGAGTTCCGCGAATGGGCACTTGTTCGCTGCCTCCTAATGAAAGAAAAGTAGGACCGAAGGTCGCGTCCCTTTGATGGACCATCGTAATCCCCTCAAGACCGTGCCTTTCGGGCGCGATCTTGTTCGCCCCGTTGCTTCGAGCGTAGTTCAACTCTACCAAATTGGTGGCGCTGTAGAACAGTATGACGTCATTTGTTCACAAACAGGGAGAGATCTATTTGAATCCCCGTCCAAGTGTGCACGCTCAGCGCGATACATATTACATGAACAACAACGGACGCATTTCCTCTGCGTGAACAAAGGCGCCTACCTGAGCTCGTGTTCATAGGAGAATACAATAGGGTGGGAAAACGGAGATTCATTAGAAGGGAACCGTCTCCTCGGCGTGCTTTCAGGAGGCAGCCTTCATTAGCGCAGGCCGTGTTAGCCGTTTAATTAAATGAAGCTCTTGTAGTTACATTAGCCGAGTGACGACGCTTAGTGAACGGGTAGATTGCTTCCTCGGAAGGCAGAGGGCGATAGCATCGTCCAATCAGGGAGATTGAATAACGGTCAATCAAAAATGGCCGACGCTTCCGTAGCTTCCGCGAGCTAATTTCCGGTCGGGCGGACCTTCCGGGCAGAACGTGCTGGTTCCATGCCCCCTGTTCGTTCCCTATATGCGCCTCTTTAGCTACGGGATGACAAAAAAAAAAAAAAAAGCAAGAAAGAAAAATGTGCATGACATAGCACTGGGAGCTGTTGACAAGTTTTTTGCAGCACAATTAAATTGTGTCTGTAGCTACGAACTTCAGGAAACGAGTTGATATTGAAACGTAGTCGAGGAAAGCGCCCTCTCCAGGGGCTTCTGGGAGTAATACCCTAGTCAGACAGCATTTGAAATGTCAATTGCGAGAAATGGCCTTCGGCCTCTCAAATGACATTTGTTCGGGGGCGCCTGCCAGACAGGCGGGAAAGGAGGGCTCCTCAACTGACTGCCCTCATCGGCTCCCTTTTTCGGTTTCGTTTTCCCTGTCTGCTGTGGAAATTTGAAGTTGGTCTGTGCGCCACAAATCAAGATGCAGAAGTCATATGCACTTCTCTAAATAGGATCTAAATACGTTTACACAGTTTCACTCCATTATCCGCATTTTATAAGTTTTCCTACATTCACCTGCGAAGGTAGCGAGGGTACAATGGCATAACACTGTTGTCGAGATTGCTCCTTTCTGCACCTCAAATGTCGTTGGGGGCCTCCTTTCGCGTTGATGGTCATTTCTTAGAAAGGTCCTTTGAGCTGCCGTCTGACACGGCTCTGAGAGGTCATTTTTTGCAAATGAAAATTCCCCGAAGTCCTACGAGCATGTCGTCTGACTGGGGTATAAGTAAATTGATCGACTGAAACACGTAAGGTGGCAAGTTTTGGGCGAGTTATGAGTTTGCCCACTACCGAGAACCTGTCTAACCTTCACCATGCCTTTCTTTCCTTCTCTGATTCACGCGTAATCAGCAGCAGAAATTCGTCTTCGCTAACGCAGGCGCCACTTGAAAATTTGAACATTTCAAGTTGAAGACACACTGTCGTCAGGCAAAAATATAAAAACGCCGTCAGGTCCACGAAGGAGGTATATAGTCAGAAGAAACTTCGTACGCTAAGGAGCATCTAGTTTTAGTGACACGCTTCCCTGAATAATCTGCACTTCAGCAGGTGATCAAGGGTAGATTCTACACGAAAGTAGGTTATTAAAACTAGACGCTCCAAACCGTTTGAATTTTCTGCACACTACTGTCGTACAATGCATCCTGCTGTGGTTGACTTTTCTTTTTTGTGGTTTCTGATAAGCATATTGATATTTATCGATTTATTTATTTTCACATTAAAACGGGCAGAGTACATGCACCTGTTGTCGGGAAGGGCTCTAAAATGGTGAAACGCTGTTCCTGAACTTCACTAGACGAAATATTCTACATAAATAGTCGGACGTATTTAAAGGAGCAGTGCGAGACCTCCCATAATATATATATATATATATTTCGTTTTTGGCGGGTTCTATGATATGCAACGTGTCTTCTTGCGCAAAAAGGTCGTACATGACAACGAACGCGCTCGTGAGAGCTTTCGTCTGACCCGATCCCGTAACAAACAACTGGAGTCCATGTTCTTCCGTTATGTTGAAGAGCACCCCACGGGAGCGCGCAATATATAGCAGACGAGCTTTCGCTGGGAGATATGAGTTCCTGGCAGCTGATCGGGCTGTGGCTCCAAGGTCACGGTCAATTGCGTCTTCAAGGTCAAGATGTGTTTTTGTAAAATGAATTGCGCTGTGATCAGAGACAGTCCAATTAAAACGTTTTGCATGGTTGTACAGCTACTAATAATCTGGAATCGACAGCCCTTGCGGTTTATCCTGTGTGAAATCTCCCGGCGTTTCGAGGTTGTTTGTTTCGACTAATAAGCACATACTGGTTAGAATGCTGTACTTGACTATTAGTCGAAACAAACAATTTCGCAACACCTGTATAGATTTCAGACAGGATAATCCGCAAGCTGTCGATTCCAGACAAGTATGTCGCAAGCTGTACATGACACTCGATGCACAACTCGATAACTATGCAGCATCGAGTGTTCCTAAATTGTTGTTTCACTGCTCCTTTTAAAAAATCAATAAAAGTATCTGGAAATACAGAATCCGCAATCCTAAAACGTGTGCAGTGCTGGATTTCACATATGGACCTGCATGGGGTAAAGAAAAGAAGAAAAAAAAAAGTGTTCTAGAAAATTGTGTACATTCATATGGGGGGTTCTTCCTTATGCTGTGCAACTACAACCGTAATATTACGGGACTTCCCGTAACGTATGGGACACCCAAAAGGGGGAGCTGCGGTGCCACACGTGACGCCGTTTCTGCTCAGACTGTAATTCCACGTCTCATTTTCGCTCGCTTTCATACGAGCTTCAACTCCCACGTATGTCATCGCTTCAGGGAAACCAATTTCCGTTGCTCGCAAACCCGAAATTCTCCTCAAATTTAAGGCACGAAAAGTATAAAATAGAAATTCGAATGCGCGCGCGCGAGAGAGAGAGGCTCGACTCCTATGGCTGGCATCTGACAAAACCCATTCCGGTCGCGACAAATCGAGTTCCGGTGTGTGGCCGCTAACTCATTTCCGGCGCGCGCCAACTGGAGCAGGTATATGGCACCACCAAGAGCACCAACATGCGGCAAGTTGATGAACTCATATGTACTCGTACAGACACAGTTCGTGTTCACAAGTCGTGAAGTCGACGGAAACGGAGGCTTGCATTGTTGCGGATGATTTACAGACAATGCTACGAAGTACTCGCGGCTCAGGAAGCGGCTTGGCATGGCTTCCGCGAAGTCAATGACGCGTTTCAAACGGAGGATGCTTTTTGCCTGCCGTCTGCTGGGTTATACGGACAATGCTGTCGCGCGTAGCGAATAAAGACTGTATGCGACCGGTCGACCATGACTGAACCGTTTTGTTGACGTAATTTAGCAATATTGGCTCTGTATGGATCGCAAAAATTGAATTCGTTTGCACGTGCAGGTCTTTTGTACAAGGTCCGGTCAAGGTTGACCGAGACTTTTGCTCGAAAAAAAAAAAAAAATCAGTGAGTAAATGTAACTGAATAAAACTTTCGGCGGACAAAGTGAAATCCCTCTCGGGTCAACAGCATGTGCAACAGTAGCAGCTACTGGCGGCCAGCTGTGGAACAGCGATGCATAATCGAGCCTTCTTGTGAGGAGAACGTCAAACCAGCTGATATTTTGCAAAGATCACAGGCACATTATTGGGAACAAATTATGTCAAGAGGAAGAGTGTATGAATGGTGCAGACAGTTTGGCGAAGGACTGGATATGATGATGAGTGAAACACATGGACACGTTCGTCCGACTACAGTCACGCCAGTAAACGTCGCAGGCGTTGACTTCGAGAACCGGCGAGTAACGGTTTGGGACATTGCAGTCCAGCGTAATATTAGAGTCGGTATAGTGTGGAAACAATTATTCATGAGCACTTACTGTAGTATTATCTATTATTATTATTATTATTATTTACTGTTCCGTAAAGTCTGTGCAAAATGGGTTCCCGGACACCTCGCTTATGACCAGTAGGGAGCGCGCATGGCAGTCTCTGAGCAGCTGCTCAAGCGGTTCCAAACCGAGAGGGACGGATTTTTGGAATCAACCATCACACCATGGAAGCATCATTTCACCCCAGAGACAAGAAGCAGCAGCATGGCGACATAAAGCTTCCCCACCGCCAAAGAAAAGCAAGATGTAGTCGCATGCTGGAAAGTCCATGGGAACTGTCTTCTTGGACATGCGGGCTCTCGTCCACGTGGACTTCTTGGAGCAAGGGGTCACGATTAATGCCCTGTACTTCTACACGTTGATAAAGGGTGCCGTGTGAAACGCAGTTCGCGAGAAAAGGCCTGGGATGGTGTCCGTAAGGGTAATTCTTCTTCGTGTTAATGCCCGGCCTCACACTGCGAATTTGACGGTAGCAACCCTGGACGAAACGCGCTGGGAGGTTTTGCCTCATGCCTCTTACAGCCCAGATGTAGCCCAAGCGATTGCCATTTGTTTTGGGCCTCTTACAGATCACCTTGGAGGAAAGACTTTGACACAGATGAAGCCCTCCAGAAAGAAGCCCTGCAGTGGCTATACGACAGCAGCCCATTCCTTTCTCTACAAAAAGCATCAAAGGGTTCTCGCAGTGATGCCAGCGATGTCTAGATGCACACGGTGAATACTTTGAAAAACTGACGGAGTTTGGAGCTTCCCGAATTTTCCATTGTATCGGTCGACCTTGAACGACCTTTGTATATCAGTTTGGGAGGTATGTTTGCTGAGGGGGGAGGGAAGGGGAGGAATAGCGGTCTGCATAAGTGTGCAATCACGGAGGTTTCAGTTTCTGGTTTCCGTAACCTCGGAAACTGGACAAGTCATGCGCATAACTTAGGAAAGGGGAAAATTGTGTCAATATTTTCGGCATATTCTGAACTCCATTTTCGCAGGTTGGTTGCGTGTACAAGGCGTTAAGGCTTCATATTTTGTCATACCGAGACGACATCAGGCGCAGACCAGTTTGAGATGCCTTGAGAAATATTCAC
The DNA here is from genome assembly GCF_037126465.1 of Ornithodoros turicata. NCBI lineage: Eukaryota > Metazoa > Arthropoda > Arachnida > Ixodida > Argasidae > Ornithodoros > Ornithodoros turicata. Next base: position 10,073,401 of record NC_088205.1, on the reverse strand, counting down.
TTTCCAGCTTTACGTGTGAGAACAGTGGTATATCTGCCGCTTGGTATAAACGTCGACGTCAGGAAAGAGACATTCAAGCAAATGCCGGGACATTTCTCTGTGAAGACTGTCCAAGAGTCTGTCCAAGAGGTACAACCAACCTCCTCCCGCCGAGCAGCACGCGCGCTTGTCGGCAGGCAAGTAGCTCGCAAAACAAACGGCGCCAGCATAGACGCCGCAACATCACACAGAAAAGGAAGAAACCAGCAAGGGTCAAGACCAGGGGGGGCCGATCTTGAACTCTGACATAGCAAGCGTTATCGTTATATTTCAATTTCGCGCGCTCCAAAGACGTTTTGGCAGGCTCGCGCAAGAGCTCGTGGCGAATCACGGGCGAAGTGACATATATGGTAGCTTCTCGGTAGCCCAGTCGGTAACGTGCCGGTGCCCTCCAGGGAGACCACATAGCTCCAGACACCATCCAGTTAGATGAAGAAGAAGAAGAAGAACGTGCCGGCTCGCTGAGCTCAAGATCGCGGATTCGATCTCCGGCTGAGAGCCGTAGCAATGTGGGGGAGGTAAGCATTGCTTCCAGCGCCGCGTGTCGGAGATTTCCGGCGCACGTCAAAAGCACCCCAGGTGGTCCAAATTATCCGCAGTCCTGTACCCTGCGGCACTTGCAACATGTCGCCACACTGCGCAGACTAAGCTTACGTGTAACATCACGGTACCATTATTTTTATTATGGGGATAACGGCTCCTGGTCAAGTCTGCAGGCGTTCGTGCAGTTTTTCACAGACACTAAGCTGGTGGATGTATACTGTGACTTCACTGTGCCAATCAGGTGACTTATGTGACACGCGACTGCTATTTTTTTTTTTTTTTTTTTCAGTCCTCAACTATCACTTTCTCTGGAGTGCCACATTCTCCATTTTCTTTCTAACTACACCAAACCAAACCATCAGCACCACGATCACGAAGGTCTTCGGTGTTCCAGCCTCAGAACACCAATTTCCGTCGTGATCAACAGATGCCGCTTGCGTCGCCCCGTCGTATGAGTTTGTGTGTGAATGAGAAAACATGTAAGAGTGAAAGGGGGATGAGTGAGTGAGTGGATGAGATTTGTCCCTTCACATGACGCAACCCTGGAAGTCATTGGAGAGGCGTTTTAGCCCAGCTGAATTGGTAGAGCCCTGGACCGGTAATCCAGAAGATGTGGGTTTGAGTCCTGCAGCTGGCTAACCTTTTCAGTGACTTCCTACTTTCTTCGTTCAGCAGGACCAAGGTGCGTCTTGGGCCAACGTCAAGAGAAACTGTGTTTGTATTCTTCCTGAACGCATGCTAAAAAAAAAAAAAAGAGAGAAAAAAAGGAAAGAAGAAAAACAGTCTAACAAACGTTATACATTTCGATCGCATCGCAAAAATTGAAGACTGGGTTTATCCCGCCTAGACCTTGTACACTGATAGCCATTTGTCTGAAGTGTTACTGGAATTATTTGCAAGTCCCAATTATCTTGTAAGAAAAAAAAAATTACAAAACTGCACCCCAAGCGTTTTCGATGGGCTATTCCACTCAAACACCGCCACTTTTTCTCGTGTCTGCGTCACGTTCACGTCACCACACGCAGGTAGCGTTGCCTACAACAATACGGCATGCTGACCTCCATGCACTGAACCTCTCCCTCTCTATGTCGGCGCCACCTAGGTGATGCGATATGAAAATAGAACGCACACAGGAAAAATGTCGGCTCTTGAGTGAGATAGGCCATAGAAAATGCATGGCGTGAGATTTTGCTCGATTAAAATTTTTTCTCTTCTCGACTATAACGCTTACAAAAACAAAAACAACAACAACAACAACAATTAAGCAAAACTTCAGACGAATGGCTCTCAGTCTGCAAGGTCTGGGTCGGGATAAACACCGTCCTCTACTTTTACGATGCGATCAAAATGTATAATGACTGCTGAACTAACCCTGTATACGAACGAATTCTACGAAGACAGGACAATTGTGTCATCGCTTGCACTAAAATTTCTCCTCGTACGTGGAAGGCCGTTCAATGCAGTAACGTTAGCTCTCTGTTTCATGAGAGGCTATATTTCCATGAGTACTCATCTCGTCATGGCACCGGACTATGAGGTGCCCCCCCATCAAAGTGTGGCATATTAACCGCCTTACAACTTCCGGACAGCGAGATGGCCTCTGTAATAACCAGCCTAACGACCGTCGCTCCTTTTACTAGAAACGCGCGACCTTAGCGCTGCGCTCACAAACTAACACAGGAGCCAGTTCACTTTAGAAAATTTCCAACCTTAACACCGCTCCGCAAAATACTAAAACCTACATCGAAATCGAGGCGCACTAGCGCCACATCGCGCGCGAGAGAGTGGAAAACCGGCGCAGCAACAGAAGCCAGTTAAAGAATCCATTAGCCAAATAGGTTTGCACTATAAAGCGAGCGTGTGGCCCGGACTGGCCACAGATCTAATATCGGTGATGAACTTTCGCAGGCGCACAAACTCGTTTTATGAGAATAAAGCGGTATATGTGTGCCCGCGGCATCTTTATATCTAAATAGACACGCACTTCGAAATAGAAGCAAAAATAAATGAGGGAAGAACTTCTATTAGCGGGAGGATAAACAGGATTGAAATACTTCCAATTAGGGTAATGCTCCGGCAGAGAAAGTCTCGCTTTCTTTTTTCTTTTTTTTTTCTTTTTGCCCCAGTGTATAATACGGCGGGCTGCGGCTCGTTTCGTAAAAGTCCGGATATTGAGGAACCAGCGCCGCACCGCGTCAATCCAGCTATATGGGCGGTAATGGAGCCCTATGGCGGTCGCTTTCAAAGATTAGCTGCCTTCCAATATCGCCGTATGTATCGTCGTATATACGGGTTGCGCGCAGCGCCGTTCGTGATTGCCATCATGCTAATTGAAGCGTCTGCGCCGCTGTATAACTGCAAAAATTGCATTACGGGCAGCGTATTTCTTTGAAACTTATAAGATGAAGGGTGTCTATGTGCAGTGCGGCTACTGGGAAAGCTGGGTATGGAGAAAAAAACTCCCATTAGTGCATGTTTTCTTCTTTTTTTTTTGTGAGCGAATTTTACGAAGTGAATTTGCGCCATCGACCGTGTTCAGAAATGTGTAGAATGCATGTTTTTCATGTGGTACATGAGAGAGCAGTAGATGTGCACGGTTACTTTGAAGTTTGAAGCTAACCTTTGTATGCAGCTGCATATTAATCTCTCCTCTCTAATGAAATAACTTAAGTTGCACTGTGTTGGGAGTTGTGTCCGGAAAGCTTTGGTACGACATTATTATCGGTATTAGATGAGTATTAAACATACAGAGCAGAAAATTTTACGATATAAGTTTATAACGTGATTTTAAAAAATCCACGCATTTAGTTGTGACTGCTGCCGTCTAGTTGTAACTGTGGGAAGGGCAATACAAGACATTAGCAGAAAAGGAAGGGGGAAATAGGACTAATAATCGAAAGACAGACTTTTGCTTTATCTTTCACAGGATCACATTACTATATAGCAGCTTCCTTTCAAGATAGCAGAACCAACGTCAACATTCCTCCTACCTCTCCCAGAGAAGATTTCTAATCAGGACAGCGTTAACGGGTAATTATATCGTCAGAGTGTCATCTAAGGTGCTGACTGATCACCATAGAAACCAACCCGACCACCAATAACGCACATCCAGACCCGCCAACTCTGTAATCACCAGTAAGACAATCAGCGGAAGACACAATGGAAAAGAGATTGACCTTGGTGATGGAAGGACCGCTGTGATGAAGCGTTGATTACGTTGACCCCAAGCTATAGGACCATGCACTAACAGGCAGACAAAATAAAGCGTCCATGCCATCATCGAACAGGAAGCATTGTGGCGGACGCAGGAGGTTGAGTCGCGGACGCAGCCTTGATTAGATCCTGTGTTTTCCGCTGCATGGCAGACCAGTTGTCATGTCCGCTTCATCAGGCGCGGGGACCTTGTTTCGTTCCGCGGTCGGCGCAGGCAATTGTGTGGGTGGGATCATCACCGGTAGATGAATCAGCACGGGAACCAGGTCCCATCGTTGAAGGGATCCCATAATATGCACTCAACATACCTGCCAGAGCATTCCTTTTTTTTTTTTTTCGTTCAATGGCAGAGGATGAAAACCTCTGAATCATTCGTTGTTACATTCGGACCTGTAAAGTAATTAATTTGAATTTGCAATGACATTCTCAGTAATTAATTACTTCCACGATTACTTTCGATATTCTGTTATTGTATCTGTAACTCGTGAATGTGACTCGCACATTTAATTTCATTTCATTTCGTTACCCTCAATCGCAAGCGCATTACAGAGGGGAGTAATGCAAAAGGATACACAAAACTACACATATAAAAATAGTATGAAATAACAATACAATAACAAACAACAATACTATAACAACAGGAGCTGAGAGACTGCTTTGAGGAATGAATCTGGGTCCCGAGTGACTCGAGACTAACATCTCCAATTTTTTGTTTTAAAAACCAATCAATGAATCTGGGTTAGTTATCTCAACTATGTTACGTGGAACGTGGTTCCACTCAGTTGCTGTATACGCGGGAAAAAAGAATGAAAGTAAGAATTGGCGTTACATAAAGGAATGTGAACTTTACAACATTGATCAGTGCGGGACGAAATGTAAAAGGAGCGAGTGATAAATTGTGTACTCAATTCGGCGTGCTGATAACTTTGATGAAAGAGACAGAGTCGAGATATTTTCCTGCGTATCTCAAGTGGCGGCAAACCCAGAGATTCTTTCATTGATGTGACGCTGCTAGTGCGAAGGTAGTTTGATAGAATAAAACGTGTACAGTGGTTTTGTATCATTTCAATGGCAGTAGTTAGTGGGGAAGAACTAGGATTCCATTGAATGAATTCTTTGAATGAATACTTTTCAGGATAGCTGTAATTGCAATTAAGTGACAATTATGTCTTTACAGTTGTAACTGTAATTTGATTACTCTTCAGAACATGTTGTGGCAATTGTAAAAGTAGTTGTAATTGTAAAAAAAGCAAGATAATGTTTATTTCATTTTATTTATACTCACGAAACTACTACTATTCCAAGTAGACTGGGGCCTACTACTGCGGCATATTGGGCTCCTATATTGCCAAATATATTTATGCGCGTACCTGTAAAAGCTTTTTGTTTTGGATGGTTCTTTTCCTGAGCGAACGTTTCTTACACAAAATAATTGAATACTCTCTTCGTATGCGCTATCCCATTCCTACTCGACGTTTCCGTTTATGTTGATGTTGACGAAAAAAATAATAGGGAGAGATTGAATTCGTCACGTGACAAATTCGGCTACTCCCATAAACAGACCCCCACCCCCACCCCACCCCACCCCTCCGCGAAAAAAAAAAAAGAAAAATGAAAATAAAAGAAAACCCCGCCGCTTTCGCGATAACTATCGGCCAAAGGTCAAATCACCGGTTAACGTCGCAACACAATAATCAGCTTTAGTACATCGTACGCTATCGCCCTTGCGTACGCAAGCGATAGCGTGGTGGTTCCGCGCGATGCGCGAAGCTCTCTCTCTGTTTAGCGCGTGCGCAGGGCCACCAACGCTAACCACTACGTGCGCAAAGGCGATAGCGTACGATGCACTAAAACTCTGTATTGAATCACACGGTCCTAATAGACTGACCCCAACGCACACGTTTTCGCTATTGCGCTATTCCCCGGTCTATAATGTTAAGCATTTCACGTGCCCATATAGGAATCATCTATCGCTGCGAAACAGAAACACACAGCAGCAGGATCGCTTTCTGTTGAAACCACGGAACGGAACTGGGCACATAGCAGGCGAACCTCAAGGGAAACACAGGCCACTTGTATTAGTGGCCCGCGCCATCCAAGAACGCTAATTCGAGCCTGGTGCAATGGTCCCTGGCAGTGACGGCGAGGCCGGAAATTGAGCCTTCGATCGAGCCTTCTTGATATTATTGCTCTAGCAGTGGGTTCTGTCTGTCCGCGTGCCGCCAATAATCCGGCCAGTCAGTAATTACGCCGGTCAGGGCGAATTAAGATCTCGCGCCAGATACGAGGGTTGCCACCCGGCGGCCTCTGTTGTCTCCTTCGGCTGCCACTGGCATTCGGTTTCAGCAGGGCTTATCGCCTCGCTCTGTTTGTGTCACATTGTATAGTTGCGCGTTGGATGGGGATTGCTATCTTTATCTGCATGGTGGCGAGTGTGTAGGAAATGGACCCTATGTTATAAGTGGAAGAATTGCACATATGCCATCACCTTCTTGTAGACTGGATATAGCTAGTTCAGATTTCTTAACGCGAGCTTGGACGTATATTGTCCCATAGTTGTTTATTTATTTATTTATTTAACACGCGTGTTAGATGTAGCACATTATAATTAAGCAGATATTAACACGCACTATTTATATATCTAACGTGGTATTCGTTTAAGTTTGTTATTTTTATATTTTTATGCTACAACTGACGCGATTCTTATTTCGTGGTACAGTACCGCTGATATCAAAGTAATGCTTCAATCCGTGAATATAGCGTACTTTGACTACAGAAATACTGAATTATCAGTGATAAATAAACACTGATGTACAGACTCCCCGAAACTAAGAAAAACAAATGAAAAATCTAAGAAAAAAAAGACACTGCCTCAATAAAAATGAAAATGCGTAATAGATGCGCACAATCGTCGCATACTTCAAGTGTTGAATGATTATAAGCAAAGTGTACATATATGTTGAAGCGAATCGTCAAGCGAGATGTGGATTAGTCTCAATTTCATAAAAACACACATCAATGCTTGCCCTCCTCCCCTCCCCACCCCTCCCCTCCCCTATTTCTCACGCGGCAGCTCCTCAACCCTTTTATAAACCACGTTTACTTGTTTCTGCAACTCCCACTTTTGAATTTCAGAGACAACTACCATTCCATTTCCCACATTTTTCCGAAGCAACGATATCGCATTAGGATCCCATTTCCTAGCCCAATAATTGACACCTCACCGACTCTCTCCTTCCTTTCCACCATCTCAAACACACACTTCACGCCTTAAACCGCCTCCATCCATTCCAACCACTGTCGTATTTTCTTCTCGCCGCGCGATGCAAAGAGAGGCACGGTATACGCGCTCTCACCGTCCGCGCGCGAACGACCGAGCTCCGAGCGAACATCTCGCCGCATTTGCGCCCGCGCGTGCCCAAAAGGTTTCCGCTGTTTTTTAGTCACTAGGGCCTCCTCGCACATCTTTCCCTCCCCCTCTTACTCGGCCCTAAATGGCACTGGCATCGTCGACACATGTCAGCACTCAGACAAATAGCGTTCCATACTCTCTAAGTAAATGGGCTAGCCTTGTTACTCAGGCTCCCGGTCCGTGTATTCGTATATATCTCGGCCGACATTGAGGTGACATCCCATAGGGTGAGTGTGTTGATATAGTCTGCACGTCGTCCTTTGCTTTCGGCGGAAAGGCTTTCGCGAGGACATTGGCTGAGAGAGAGAGACGTCTGCGGAGATTTCCCCGAAGTAGGTTTCAGCATCTGTTTTCATTTTGAACAAAGGAGCGCGAAATAGCATCCGATGCTGTCAGCAGTTTGAGAAAGATGAGTTTGTTGGTCGGAGTGAAGGTGTGCTTGTGGAGTCTTGGATGCAACCCTGAGGTGAGAGGGTTGAGAGGGTGCAGCGGGTGGTTTACCGCAGGGTGGGGAGCTTTTTTCCAGTTTAGGTCTGGCTCCGGAGCTCTACGAAGTACAGTAGCAAAATCTGCGGTGTGTATGAACCTGGCGACGACCAAATTTCGGTAGAAAGACGCTGTACGTAAACTCAACTGCACGTTTGGAACCGACATTACTCTCATGTTCTCTTAATAATTTCGCTGAGACTGGGAGGTGACACGGGTTCGAATCCTGTCACCGGCTGTGCTGTCTGAGGTTTTCCCTGGGTTTTCCCAAGACTTTCCAGACGAATGTCGGCACAGTTCCCCCTGAAGTCGGCCCAGGACGCATACTAACCCCCTTGTCCCCCACTCCTTCGTGCTGTCCTCTCTCCATCTGTCCACGTCTGTACGCCGCTCATAGCCACAGTTGCTTCGTGGCGCTAACACGAAATTTAGAAAAAAAATCTAAATAATTTGATTTGAGGAGTGTAGAATTTACCAAGAGAATAGGAGAATTCGTCGTGGGACGAGAACAACTTCTCCAATTTAAAAAATCCAATGCAATTCAATGTATTTTCTCGTAAAGCGCATGTACTGAACGATTCATGCTTTTGGGCTTGGGACTGGAAAGACGTTACCTTAACCTTGACACCGTGTCCGGATATCCTTCTTGGAAATCAAGCTCCTCCCACGTTCTAGAAATAAGATTTTTCAAACCGCAGTGGCGAGAAATTGAATTTTCTGAAATTAAATCTGAAATAGGCAAATATAGAGTAACATGCTATTCTCTTTTTGCCAGACATGGGAAACGCATGCGCGGCAGAAAATAATGCAAAACTTGCCTACGAAACAAGCTCAACTGCTACTCCTTCAGTACTTAGTATTTCAACAAGCGTCGTCAGGAGGAGCGTGGTGAGGCATCTTCAGCTTCGTTCTTGTTCCTACCACAAATGAAAATCTGAAAGCAAAACTGAAACCGATATAGGAACCGGAACTGATACCTGCTACTACTGATAACAGATGCAATATGACCCAGTACTACAGTTAGAATAACAGCGGTGACAAGAAAGTTAAATAGACGGGCCCTCTCATTTTTTCTCTCGACTGGTATCATCGTACTAGTGGTACTAGTCGGAACGAAGAAAGCGAACGAAGGAAACTGAACGAAGAGAGAGAAGAAAGCAAGACAGTTACTTCAATTTGGCAAATTCTAGAATTTCGAAAATTCAATTCCTCGCAGCTGAGATTTGGCACTCGTAGCATGAGGAAAAAATTAAATTGTTGATAGAATTAGGAAAAAAAAAAAGAATAAGAACGAGGCAAAGAAAACGATAAAAACCCCAGTGCCGGGGAAACAAAAGGACTGGATGACACACTGACAAACAGTTTTACTCCGCAAGTCAGATGTGTTCATATATCAAGGCCAGACAACGCCCTCTATTGGCGATACCTATTATACACTATAAGAGAGAGAAAGAAAGAGAAAAAAAAGTGAGTAAAAGGGACTGTAATTGCAGCTTCTGGTCCCCTAGATTGCAATGACTCCCCATTTTACTCCCATAACCCCGTAATTAACTCCCTATGACTACAAATAATCGCAAATGGTCTCCTGAATGCAGCAGTCTACGTAAATATGTATACTCTTCCTGAATTTGATTTGATGGAATAAGGCTATATAACTTGGCTAACTTAGCAATGTCCCACTCACACAGAGGAAGAAATAGTTCGCGTTTCTGTCTCGCGAAATTGTGCCCTTCATGCCTGTGGCAAGATTTTATATCACTCGACATATCACGGTTGACGGTTTAATTCATAGTATTTTCATTCATGCGTATGAATTAGGACTGTTAGGACGCATAGGACCGTTAGAACAGAGCATGCAATGCAGTGCCCACTCCGTGACTTTCTTTTAGTCCCATGCGTTTACTCCCTAAAGGGGCTAAGCCAGGTGGGACTAAGCCTTTAGAGTGTACGAAGCCAAGGGTATTGTGTTTTTATTCTTTTTAATATGAAGCCCCAAACCGTCCAGTTTTCAACCCTTTTTAAGGCAAAGGATAGAAAAGTGTAGCCTGCACTGATGTTCTCACCAAATAATGGCAATGGTAATTCGTGGTCCTTCCGTCCCACACTACTCCCTGCTGTCCTCCCTCCATCTGTCCGCATCTGTACACCGTTCATAGCCAATGTTGCTTCCCGGCGCTAACACGAAATAACAAAAAAGAAAAAAAGAGAAAAATAATTTTGGCTTTACGCCGCGCTCATAAGCTACTCTCCCCAAATAGTACACTACACACTTAATTAAGGTGCAAACCGCTTATACGTTTCATAAGAATGGCGTCAATAATCCACATCCCACCCCGCTTGCTTCCTGCTCAAGAACGTTCTCCGAATAGCTTTACCCGAGTACCAAAAGAAAGTGCCGCATCTTTCCATCGTGCTTATTAGATATCCCACTAACAAACGAAGCTGTACCCCTTCGGGCACAAAACTTAGTCAGACACACAGCGAAGATGAAACTAGCTCCAATACCACCCCCACCACCATCTGTATGGCTTCTAATGCAGCATCGACGGAAAGCTTATAAGAGAAGGCAGGCTAAAACGACCAGTTTCATTACGTCTGACGGGCCAAACAAAGCAGACAGAGAAATAATAGTAAAGCAGCAGAAGAAAAAGACGTCGTACTGGCTGCGAAGAAGGCGATACGGCAGAAGGCGGTAGGAGCAGTTGCGGGCGACATGCCATTAAGCAGAAGTAGGGGATATCTCGGATTACTAGTCTGCGGGCCAATTAACGTACACCGACAAAGCCCGTTCCTGACAGCGCCGCAAATTGGAGCCGCCGGGTTCGCCCGCAGCAAGGCGCTGCTGACAGGGCACACAGTGTTACCAGATAGGATTCTTTGCCGGTAATAAAGTGAGCGAGAAAAAAAAATCGTTCTTGCAATTGTGAAGATGAAAACGTGGTGATAGTGTCAAAGCTGTGTTGGTGTGCAACATAAAATTACTGAGTAACGATATTCAGCGTAAACTTGGAATGAACGGAGATATGTTGTTACGCAGTGGTGTCACACTGTAGTTATTCGAGAGAAGAAAAATTAGAATTAAACTAAATTACGATTGACTGACGTAGCAGAAACAAGAAATAGTGGGGTTGACCACAGTGGAATGGGACCTGATTATAGTGTGTAAAACATCTCGCACTCGAATATATAAAGAATTATGAAATAGTTTATTCCTCAAACGTTGCCATATCAGACCTGAGCACTTGTTTCAAACTTATTAGGGCCGCATCAACAGCGAAGAGGTACGTGTCGTTTGAAGAGTGAAGACAGAAAGTTAAATGAAACGTGATATTCATCCGTCAGGTTGCTTGGATGGACATGCGTATGTAGGAAAGATAAATCAAATTTTGGGCGGTAGCTATAAGAGGAACGTGGAACATTAGTACTTTGTAGATGAAATGTAGTAGTTAACCGATCTGCCTTTAACCTCTGTGGATAAATCGCATGAAGGGATAAAACGCGTAAATGTAGATAAAAGGCCTGTAAATTCCCACTGCGTATCATATATTCATTATCATATATATGCTGTTTAGCATTATTGTAGCTATGCTGCTGCCATTGCTTTAGTTATCAAATATTCGCGCCATGACCGAACGATAGGCACAAATGTCGGACGCAGTGATGAGAGTATTTTGGCGTAATACTTTCCCACATGACAAAACATGTAGTCCAAACCAACAAAGAGACCATAGTTTGATTATCTGTCCTCATGGAGTCTTAAGAGAGGCTTCCCCACAGTAAGTGTAGCGCTGCAGCGAAAGCACGCTTTACAGGAAATGCAGTTCATATGGACCCTGTATGGTGCTTCTAGCCGTTAGTTTTGTAGGGGGTTTTGAGCCCTCGAAACGAAAATCAGACTCAATGTGTTTACATGTAACATGTCAGTTAGTAACATGCAACACGTACGCATGTTTCGTTATCGCGTACGACAACTGCCTGTGGAGGTAGGGTGTGCGTGTTTATTGTGATCACCTTGCGTATGTCAGATCACCTCGTCGTTTCAGATTAGCGTCAGAAGCAAACACTAATGGGCTAGGCACGACCTTTTGCCACAAAAGTCATCACATCATCGTCAATTCAGCCAGCGCGACACGGTGGCCTCGTGACAACCACAAATGACAACCACCAGTTGTGAAATTCTCACCGCCGCCATTTCAGATTAGTGTCACGGAGAACATTAATGTGCAAGGTTCCTGAGCGAGATTTTCAGCGCCTTCGCCAATTCAAATATGTGTACCGAATGAGTGACCAGAACTCTACGTTTACGGCTGGGCCAATGCGTTCTTAGAATTTCACAGGAGGGATGTTTTTTTGGAATGAGATTACGGTCCCCTGTTAGGGCTAATAGTATTGGAAATAAAATAATCAATAAAAAATAGAGGGGGTTTCATGCGGTAGCTTCCGTTCAGTATTCTATTTTTATTTTATTGTAACGTTGACTTAATTGATGAGTCGCCAAAGGTGAGATCATCTTCCTTGTCGTTTAGCCCACTAGACAAGATTAGATTAGAATTCGAGAAAAGAACTGTGGATTTAGCCCACTAATTTACTGATTCCAGTCTATTTTCTAAAACAGAGTCAACAACTCAAGCCAGTTCTAAAACTCTGCCTTATTACTTCCGCACTTATGTGTTGCACAACATCACGTGCTTTAGAAGACTATCAACCCTATTGTGCTCCATATTTAACTTGCCCCAAGTTTCCAAGGTATCCCTTTCCTTGGTTGAGTTGGAGCACGTTCCAATTTCACGTAACTAATCTGGTAACTTAAACTCTATATAATTTTGCTTCTCGGTTTGTAAGACAAAAAATCAATTTATCGACACCATGTTCTATAGAGCACCACCGCCATGTGTGTATGGCATCGAAGTGGCTGGCTTCCTTGAACATTTAGATTCTTCTGGCAAAGAGTGGAGGATGACCAGTTCACGGTGCCCTTTCATATTAGCGTCAGCGACAACGGTTGCTCGGTGAGATGTCGCGTCCTGGGCGGACTTCACAGGAATCTGTGCCTACATTTGCGCTAGTGTTTCTGAGGAACCTCAGCTCAAAATCTCACCCACTTATTTGAGAGAGGGACTATTGATGTCGCTCACGGCAATAGAGACAAGAGTGAAACAGGAGAGCTGCGCAGACAGCTGGCCTACTTTCATAACGTACAGCTGTTGACATTTAGGTTAAGTTAATATGCTTGGCTACGAAATCGCGTGTCCTTACACTAAGTCAGTCCAAGAGACAGGACAGAACTGCAAGCTCGTCATAAATGCGCAGAGTAGCAAGCCAGGTATTGGCCGACGTCTCTTAACACTTAAAAATAAGAAGAATCAACAGCTAAAGGGAAGCGTCATACTGGCTTAACGCCCGATGCATGACTATTCTTCTCCTGTTTGATATGCGTGCGTATCTCCCAACCGACAAGGCGCGAGGTCTTCCAATATGCTTATTTAACTATGAATACACTTACCACTCTGAGATAAGTTGATAAGTTGACAAGTAAATCTCGATTTCCCGGCAGTTTTCCTCTTTCAAATAAGTACTAGCACGGTTTTCTGTGAAGTCGGCCAAGGGTGTATTTGTTGGTGCCTACTAATACTAAAACACTCGTTCGTGAACGTTGTGTCCTTTTCATTAATACTCGATCGCTACAACTACCTCGCATCTGAATAATAATGTTGTTCAGTGGTGCAACAGTATGAACAGGAGTGTTACACTTAACGACTACATTTTGCATCCACCAAACAGTGTGTGTCATACACGACTGATTGCTTGTTTTGGTGCCAGACTCTGAAATTCATTACCACAGTTCTCTTAGAAGTCGGCCCAGGACGCACACTCCCCCAGGCCGTCAGTCGTGACGTTGCCCACCTGTGTGAGGCCGACAACGGTGACCCACACCATCTCGTTACCTGTATGACTGAGACGTGACACTCGGCTAACTGAAAAGTTGATAAAATATCCGGGTTTTTTTTTTTTTTTAGCGGCACAAAAGAAAAAAGAAAGAAATAATTAGGACGCTTTGAATTTCGTTATAAGCTTACAGGATTTTGCGGCCATTAGGAATAAGGCTACTTCTGCAGTGAGGTGGCTAATTAACGGCGATATTCTAATTAACTTTTTTATTATATGCTTTCAGGGAAATGTAAGATAGCAGAATTGGAGGCGGCTCTTGGAGGCGGTATATAGCAGCTCTGTTCCTCTAAAGTCCTGAAATGCGCGTTGAGGTATCCGCTCCGAGATCGAGCAGTGTCGGCGCGCTGCGGAGAAACGATGAACTACAATTATGTGGACGCGTCGTCTGCTTTTACACGTTTATTCAGTGTTTACTGCAGGAGGTGGAGCATTGGGGAACCGGACAGTATCGTACCAGTGATCTTCTGGGGAATATATACTAGGATTACGGAAAAGAACTATCAATTCCGAACATCGGCCCACGTGTTATCCACACTAGAAGGGTGACAGTTTCGCCCCCTATAGGTCGATCTCGCAGTGAATCTAGTGCCAAGTTTTGATATACAAATAAGCCGAAATCGAAATAAGTCTTAGCTGCAAGAGAGCAGTGTTCATCCGACTTCGGAGGGCCAAGTGCTTTGGAGCGATGAAACTGATTGGAGTAGCCGCTGATCTGCCGGCCAGATAAACCGCTTTGCGGCACAGATAAGCTCTCGTAGGCAAAGGTAGAATCTTTTCCTGAGCTTCTGATTTGCGTGATTTCGGTTGCGGCTCATTTGCATAGCAAAATTTGGCAATGTATATCTCAATGTGAGTGCGCGTTTCAGGATTTTAAAGAAACAGAGTCGCGTTAAATAATGGCTGCTTCCAATTTTGCTATCTCACATTTCCCTGAAAGCATTTAATTAAAAAGTTAATAGAAATATACCGGTTAATTATCTGTTTATTATATATATATTATATCTTTTATAATATCTCTATACAGGGTGTCTTTCTTTATACAGATTTTTTATAAAAACCTATAAGGGCTATAGACATCCTGTTTTCACTTCTATCATCTCTGGGCCGGCGGACGTTCTTGGCCATCTGTTGCTCAACCGTCGAATGAATAATTACCTAACAATCGTTAATTAACTGGTTAATTAATTATAAAAGCTACAGGGTCGTCCCAGTGAGATCATCTGGTCCCTTCGGTCACCTGATATCGTTACTGGTTTCACAACAAAAATCCGTTCGATAGATCACCCGCAAAAAATTCGTGAAAGAACACAATTTTTTCTTTATTTTGTTCACTGCGCATCTTGGGAGACGCGTCTTCCCTTCACCCCCAATGTAAGAGGGTGAAGGAGCACGCTGTTGCCTCTTGCGTTCTGGAGAACGATTAAAAGAAAACAGAAAATGCAATCCAAGATAAGGGCAGTTCAGATGGCGTCACCCGATACATTTCTTTTTGGTTTGTTTCCGCGAGTTCGAGCTCATCTTCGACGCATGAGGCGGCACCGTGCTCCTTCACCCTCTCACATTGGGGTGAAGGAAAGACGCGTCTCCGAAGATGCGCAATCAACGAAATAAAGAAAACAAATGGTGTTATTTCACGATTTTTTTGCGGGCGATCTGCCGCACGGGTTTTTGGTCTGAAAAAAAAAAAAAAAACAGAAATGGTAACGATATCAGATGACAGAAGGGACCAGATGTTCTCATTGGAAAAACCTTGTAGCTTTTACAATAAAAAAGTTAATTAACAATTTTTACGTTATGAGCAACAGATGGCCAAGGACGTCCGCCGGCACAGAGATGATAGAAGTGAAAATAGGATGTCTATAGCCCTTATAGTTTTTTCATGAAAAACCTGTACCGAAAAATAAAGACACCCTGTATATGTTTTCTTATACATCTGTTATTATCTGAGTGCGCGTTTCAGGATTTTAAAGAAACAGAATCGCTTTAAGTAATGACTGCCTCCAATTCTGCTATCTCACATTTGCCTGCAAGCATTTAACTAAAAAGTTAGTGAAAGATATACGTTAATTAGCCACCTAACTACACAAGCAACCTTATTCCTAGTGCCGACTAGTTGGGTAAGCAAATGACAAAAATGAAAGTGTTATAATGAAATTCTTTTACTTAAATTTGGTGCAGCTAAAGAAAAAAACGAACCCTATATAATGAGCCCCTCTATACGCTTGAATTAAGCATATCTGAGAATTTTCTTTTGCGTAAGGAATGTTTCTTTTTTTTGGGGGGGGGGGGGGGGGCTCTCTACTAGCTTGCGCTACTGACCCTGTATCGTAGAACTCTTGATGCACTTGCTTGTTCATATAAAATAAATTTCAGTTTCAAATTTTAAAACAAATTAACATAGTTGTCTCTGTTTGTAATGATAGCGCGACGTATCCTCGACAAGAGCATGTATCACTACATTGTGCCATTATTACTCTGTCCGCAACATTGCACACACCGGTTGGGGGCTTAATAGGCTATTCTCTTCGACAAAATATGGGTGTCTCGCAGAATGAAAGCAACGACATTATTATTGTAATGACCAGAACCCCTTTCTCACCAACACCAACCCCAGCTCCAACTCGATTATGCTGATGTCCACTCTGCGAGTAAATTCCAACTCCTATTCTCTTCTTGGTGCGCGACAGACAAAAATCCGTCGAATGGAACGCGCTGTGTCCGTCCGCAGTGGTTACCGGCCTGGTCCAAAGTGGCGGTGACATTCCAATGCGGTTCCTGTCGGCTGCACTGATTCCAACAAAATGACCATTCGGGATGGGAGGTCAAGCGAGCCGCAAGCAAAATTGCCGTTGTAATGAGGAAAGGGCAGCGTTGCCAGACCGTTTTCGGAATGCGGTGTCGTGAGGTACGCTCGGAATGTGCACTTAATGGGGACGTGTCTTCCAGGATGGGAGGAGAAACAAAAGGAAGGATGTGGTTGAATGAAAGGCAGGGGGCGTTGCGTTAATTTCAGTTTTGGTTTCGTTTTCGCGGAGTACGTTACGGCACGAGTGTTGCATGCTCATAATGATAATTCGTTACCTTACACAGCGAGACAAGTATGATCATAAACGACGCCACAGTAGTCGGTCTGCGGATTAATGTTGCCCAGCAGAGAGTTCTTTAAAGGAGCAATGAGGTGACATTTAACATTTAACGGGGTGGCGGATGATAAGGAACACCCGCAAGACCGCAGGATACTCTTTTTTTCTTTTCCTTTCCTCTTCTTCTTTTTCTTTCTTCTTTTCCTTTCCTCTTCTTCTTTTTCTTTCTTCTTTTCCTTTCCTTTTCCTTTCTTTTCTTCTTCTCTTCCCTTTTCTTTTCTTATTTTTCTTTTCGTCCCCTTTTCTTTCCTTCCCCCTCCTTTGCCCCTTTTTGTTTGGAATAGCAAGCCGACCTTCGTCTGGCTGACCTTTCCTTTCTTTTTCTTAATAAACATACCCCCCCCCCCCCGCAGGATACGCTTTAGTGTTCCTTCTCCTTCTCTTACAGGCTCCGTCTCCCGTTTTCAACAAATTGGGCAAGGACGTTGTCCTTCGGGATGATGGTTGGCTAGGAGCGTTCTATGTGGTGTAGTTAATTTTTACGAGTGTGGCCCACTAGTTCACAGCGCTCGCGGCGCATTCGTCATTAACCATGATAAGAGCGCGCTATCTCACCTACGGAACGACAGAACTGCCAGCGCTGTTTACCAGTCGCTTTGACAAGGAATATTAAAGCATCTCTCGCGGCTGTTCCTAATCTTCCGTCGGCCCGGGCGTGAACCAGGCGGATGAACACGAAATTGACAGCCGGATAGCTGATCCGAAGAGCACATTGGTGACTACTCCGCGCAAGAAATATGTAAACCGAAACCGATTAATTACTCGGAAAAATCACTAAGTGTCGACGCAGTTTATTTCTTGCAATATTTTTCGCTGAAGGTCCCGATGCGTTAAACAGAGTTTCCGTAAGCGTGCGAAGTAAAACTTAAAAGTTAGGATGTTTATTTCATTAGTGAGCGTATGCAAATGAGCCGCTCACTACTCAGTTCACATAGCCGATGTCCCAAGGATCTTTACCAAAAAGAAATTTCTTCGATGGCGCCACCTGTTCACGAATTATTCAGCCGGGGGATTTTCGTGAAATACACGGTATATGCAGGGTGTCCCAACTCAATGCGAACATATATTTTTAAATATATATATCACTTCTTTCGAGATCAAATCAATTGCAATATAGCTTATGTTGAAGGGCGCTCCTTAGGAGGGCATTAGCAAACTCCTGAGGCAATGTCTTAATTAACTTTCAATAAGTAACTTTTGAATTATAAAAGCTACGAAGTTGTCCCAATGAGGACATCTGGTCTCTTCGGTCACCTGATACCGGAGCCGTTTTCAGAACAAAAATCCGTTCGATAGATCGTCCGCAAAAAATTCGTGAAGGAACACAATTCTTTCTTAATTTTGTTCATGCGCATCTCTAGAGGCGCGTCTTTCCTTCACCCCCAGTGTGGGAGGGGAAAAGGACGCACTATCACCTCTTGGGCTCTTGCGTCCCGGAAAAAGATTAAAAGAAAACAGAAAATGCAACCCAAGATAAGATCAGTTCCGATAGAGTCACCCGATACATTTGTTTTTGTTTTGTTTCCACAAGTTAAAGCTCATCTTCACCGCATGAGGCGGCACTGTGCTTCTTCACCCTGTCACATTGGGGGTGAAGGAAAGACGCGTCTTCGAAGACGCGCAATGAACAAAGTAAGGAAAAAAAAAGGTGTTCCTTCACGAATTTTTTGCGGACGATCTATCGAACGAATTTTTGTTCTGAAAACGGCTCCGGTATCAGGGGACCGAAAGGACCACATGTCCTCATTGGGACAACTTCGGAGCTTTTATAATGAAAACGTTAATTATTGAATGTTAATTACGACATTGCCCCAGGAGTTTGTTAATGCCCTCCTAAGGAGCGCAGTTCAGCATATGCTATATTGCAATCGATTTGATCTCGGAAAAAGTGGTATATATATGTATATTTAAAAAATATGTTCGCATTTTACTGGGACACCATATATATATATACGGTATATATAGGTTAAAGAGGTTAATATATCAGACGGCTGTGAAGTTGAATAAAAGTAAAATAATAAGACGTGGACGACGTGGACGACAGATAACAGACAAGCTAACAAAAACTAGTCTATTTAGTTTGTAAATAAACACGAAGATTATAATATGCTATGAAACGTCGACCGTTCTCTTAAACGTTGCTGTCCGCGGCTGGGAGTGCACGATCAAACTGTAACATATGCTCAACGTGCAGTTACAGAGCTTCGGCTATTTTCCCTTTGTATATGTACTTGCTGGCTTGCACTGCGGCCTCCACAGGTGGCGCCGTCACCGTGGAACATTGACGTCTCGCCGAGATGCACTGTTAGCGCGGAACCAAGACCGTGTCACTTCACTGCACCGGGCTGGTGAGCTCCAAGTAGAGCGAAACAGCTGTCCTCGGCTGTACAGAGCTTCGGCTATTTTCCCTTTGTATATATATATATACAAAGGGAAAATAGCGGAAGCTCTGTAGCTGCACGTTGAGCATATGTTTACAGTTAGATCGTACACTCCCAGCCAAGGACAGCAACGTTTAAGAGAATGGTCGACGTTTCATAGCATATTATAATCTTCGTGTTAGATTACCAACTAAATAAACTAGTTTTTGTTAACTTTGCTGTAATCTGTCGTCCACGTCTCATTATTTTACTTTTATTCAACTTCGCAGCCGTCTGATATATCAACCTCCTTAACCTATATATATATATATATATGTATATATAGATACAAATATAAAAATGAGCGAATGCTCCATGGCTGTACGTGAGGCATATGTTTACAATTCAAGCGTTCCACAATCCCAGCTGTGGACGGCCGTTTCAAGCTTTTTGGCTCTCATCAGCACAGCTTAGGGATGTTACACGCTCTTGGGTCGGCACAAACACTGTGTCTCTGCAAGACATCAATGTTCCGGGTGTTAGCAACACCTCTGGAGGCCGCAGTGCAAAGCCAGTAAGTACAGATACAAATATCACTGCTATATATATCCACTGCACTATATATGTAGGGTGTCTCAGCTAAATGCGAAAATATTTTTGTCCTGAGGAAGGCGGAGCTTCCGCCGTAACGTAGACAACCCTTTTAGCATTCCAAGTATCTTAAATGTAAATAAATTATCCCCCTTTTTTGTAACTTCCCGTAGCTTCATAGTCTGTGTTTCATTTTTCATTTCAGCTACATACATTCGCGGTCGTCCGAACTCCTTTCACCTATAGTATATATATATATACGTATATATACTCGCAGGCTTGGTCTCAGTGGCGTGCTATGTGTATGCACGCGTTTTTAACATTCGCAAGCACATATTTTACATAATTTCATCAAGCTGACAGGATGGCGGCAAGCTGATAAATGCGCATCTTAGTAGGAACCTTCAGCTTGAGGGCCAAATAAGAGAGACGACACAACGCAAGACCAGGGCCCAAAACGAGCCTTTTTTTTAGCCCTGTGTCGTGCCGTCTTCGTATATTGGTCATCAAGCTGAAGGTTTCTACTAAATCTCATCAGGTCTACGATATCTGATATAGGAATATCTCAAAACCACTGCGATTCATACTAGCCACAGCACTCAATCCTCCCGTTCCACCACAACTTCTCCCTCTTACATAAGAGCGCCAAAATATTGTTCTCAGCACGAACCAACCGCAACCAACCCCTTGAGAAACCCCCACAAACCCCACCATCACCAGTGTCCACAGTGCAACCATCGAACCAGCCGCCGGCCCCAAAAATCCAGGCTCCGTCGTCCACTTTTCGGCACCCAGCGGCACTCAGGAAAGCGGGCCGCAAAGAGCCTTTCACAGTAATGCACCTCTCCTGCAACTGCACTTAGGCCAATGAAGCCTTCTCTCCACGGCGCGTTTTAATCCTATATCCACCTCGCCCTCCGCATTGATACTGAGAGCCCGAGCAAAACCAATATGGAGTAGCTGCGTGGAGGTGGCACAAACCTCCATTACTCTGAAACCTCGCGAGAGTGGCAACAGGCAAATGGAAGAAGGTTTCTGTTCGATGGAGAAATAGAAGAAAGAAACGACGGACGACACGTTAATGGAGACCCGCTGCAGTGGAGAAGGTTTTTCCGTCCGAGGCAATCCAAGTGACCGTAATGGACTTTTTGCAGCCTTAAACTTCGTGAATTCCGCCGTCTGCTTCATTTTTGCTTTACGTCCTCCGTGGCTCGCTTTTTTTTTTCTCTCTCTCTCTCTCTTTCCTGGCAGGCCCTGTTTGGATTGTTGTGATGGTGAAGGAAAATGTGTTTGTTCTGCAGCAGCGTGAGGTTCGAGCAACAGAGGAGGCCTTGTCGTTATTTTGATGCTTTTACGAGTATTCGAAAAAGAAAGGCTTATGGGCGCGCCATTTCTGTTGTTGTACAAGATGAGGCGTTGAGTATAATGTAGAGCTGCGCGCTTGTGCAACGCGTGGGATATGTTTGTTGAAAATAACAAATTATTGTCTTTTGATGCAGAACTTGACATGGCTTGATTGATTGATTGGTAAAACAATGGAGATGTTGGTCCCAAACTACTCGGCAGTTGGGATTGAGGACGACTGCAGTGAAAATCTAAAAATTCATATGCTCGTTCAAATACGTACTAAAATACTCATTCAAATACTCATGCCTCTTTGAGATATGACGTCAGAGCAGCGTCGACCATTCCCGTTGGCCCAGCCTCTAAGCGTATTCCCCTTTACAGTGATAACCACACCTGTGCTCAGACTCATTCAGCTAGTGTGTTGCGCTGAAAATTTTCAGGAATGTCATAACACGTCGAGTAAAAAAGCACAGTGCAATTTAAACCAGCAAATGCGTTCGTCTGATGACGTCGTGCCGACCAAAAACATTCGGCCAGTGCCAAGACGGAACAAGTACAAATTCGCATGACCTCAAAGTGATGTTGCCTGCGACGTGGGGCCGGGACTAGATGACGAATTTGCCACAAAATCAGATTAGAATGGGCCTAACTCGCCTTTTCCCCATGTATTTCTTCCTATTCACCGCGCCAAACGCCGGTGGCTGTCATATGCTGACATATTGTCATTGCCATAAAAAATACCGCACCTACATCTGGGATGAAGTAGAAGTTGTCTGCATATATTGTGCTCCTAACGTGGCTCATTGCGGATCGTAGTGTGCTACGAAACCAATCCAAGCCCAATCTGAGCGGCAGCCGCCATAGCCATAGCTAGCCAGAACGTTTCATGGCCGGTATAAATAATTTAAACGCAGAAACGTTCTGTAGGAAGCAGTAAAAAGAACGTCCTACGAAGCAACATCGTCTTCATGTGTGTTTTATGCACTTGTTTCGGAAACCTTCACTCGGTATAAACACTGGAAAACTCCGCGAGGCAACGTCGGGCATGGCGCCTTCCGTCATTTGGTGATGCTTCACGATTAGCTTGGGCCACCTGGCTACAATGGACCGCTTGAGGCCGGTTACAAAGACGGGGACGCACAGGACGTATATACATGCTGCGGCTGTTCCCGGCGGCTATTATACGTCGCGCGAACCTGATTGCGTCATTCCAGGAGACCGAGCCGGGCATCCAAGGTTTTCCAGGGCGTTTTCATAAATTGATTTGCGGCTCTAATGAGGCTCTTACCAGCGAAAATATTTTGCGTGGTGGCTCCTGATACTCGAATGGAGCAATACCTGGAGTAATGCTAAATATCACTTCCGACTTCCTGCAAGACATGGCAGACGACGTAGAGGAGACAGACCCGTTCTACAGTTGTCTTGGGAAAACGCCCCGAATGTTTCATCTGTTGAATGTGTCACGTATAATATGCACAACATTGTAGCCGGATAGCGCATGCACAACGCTAAACGAAGAAAGTTGCGTTATCGTTGAGCTCAATTCAGTTAAATTACGTGTCCGAGCCGCCACGCTAAAGTAAATGTCATGAAAGTCATTTTTCTTCTGCGTATTTTGCAGGAACTTTGCTCTTCATTCTAACCCAATATACATCACCTGCAAATCGACCAAAAGTTGTGAAAGTTTTCATTAGCAGCACCGAGCTTGATGGGATTAAAGGTAACTTTGTAAAAGTACAAACAACCACATCTCAGTCGACGGACTAAAAGCCCCTTACGGGGCGACACTTTCTCCAATCTCTGGACGGCTTTTCTAACCTCATCGTAAAACGAAAGTTTTCGAGGTTCTTAAATAGTTTTTTTTTTCTCCCTCCGCACACTCTAAAATCAAAGAAACAGAGAACAAGAAGGGTACAGGCAACGCTATAGGGCGCCCAAAAGTTTACTTTATTGGATTGACCTATTGGCCAAGTTCTGCAGGGCGATTAGCAATGAAACAGTGAAAAGTATACGCACGGTATCGGTGAATAATATTGACCTACTGTAAACAGGAAAAATTTGTTCACCGTTTAAATAAAAAATCACGTGACTTCTACGCGTATTTGCTATTCGCCACGACAGTTTGTGGTGGTGGTGAAGATGAAAACTGCTCGTCTGTGTGAAGAGAGAGGATAAACTTTGGAGACCACGTGACGAAGTGTCTGTCCACTCACGAAGCAACAATAAGGGTGTATTCGTAGGCCAGCACGAGTCCACGGAGGAAACCAAGTGCGCCTCACCTTGAAGTGTTGCCTCCTTATTCGGGAGAGGGAGCAATGGGGTCGCTCCACAGACAACAGGGGGGAGAAGGAAACTGGGGAGCTGCGTATATACAGCTGATCTATTTGCATAGCTTTGGTGATAAGCCACCAAATAAATAAAACGGGACGAAGCACATACTGTGGCGAAGAACGCTTTCTTGTATTTAGGTGAGAGAAAGACATACAGGCCGACGAGCGGCGAGCTTTGTTGCAACGGGAAGGGACCATCTGGGACCGGCCTGCTCCCTTTGTCCTCGATACTTAAAAGGGGGGATATGTAGAGTTTAAATACGCGGATAACACTAAAAGGATCTTTGCCGCTATTTCATTATTTGAGCGATTTCCTCTTAACGTCCCCAGTGAGATGTTTGTTCACGTGCATATATACAATAAACGTAGATATAACTACGTATTTACAGATTGAGCCTGTCCCTCACCCCCATCGGCATAGGTGTCGAAGCTTCGGTGTTAAAGGGATAAGTCCTCCTATGTTGTTTATAACACGATATATCGGTGACCCGAATGTATGTTGTATATCCTTATGAAAGCATCTGGAACAACGTATCCCGTTTCTCGGCAAAGAATATAGGACTCTCTTTAGAACGCTTTTTAAAACTTTGTATCAGCATCGTGGAGCAACGTAGCGATGTACAGACGGGGATAGATGGCAAGAGGACAGCATGAAGAGGCAGGGTGTTTAGAATATGCGTCCCGGGACGACTTCATTGGGAAGTGTGAGAAAAGGCTGCCAGGACACCCAGAAAAGATACACACAGAAGACCGCGTAATGCGTTTAACCAACGATTTAAAACTGGATAGTTAGAACAGAAACTTGCATGGTACATGATATCTTTCCTTATTCTATGGTATATTTGTCCTCCAGAGAGAGTTTTTTTTTTCTCTGTCGCCGCAAAACGTCGACGCCAACGGCATATTAGTTGCACTTAACTGCAGCGTACGTGTTTTTCAAAATCACGCGATCTTGACGTGTGACGGGATGCTCGTTGACAACAACAACTGGAGTACGAGAAGGCGTGCTCACGTGGCGGAATCCATATTTAGCCTAAGCTCGGGTTTCGTCGGACTCTTATCACATTTCTCTTCGGTCGGAGTTCTAATGGTGCTCCATCAAGGGCTTTACGGCATAGCGCAGCGTAACCCCTTTTCGTTAAGGAACCTTCGTTCGCGTCAGATTTCCAATTCAGCTTTTCAGATACCACAACAGCGATTCAACGGACTTGCGATCAATGTCCCCAATATTAGTCTGGGAATTTAGCCGCGTTTTTTTTCTTCTTTATCACATCACATCACATCAGCCCACGTGACGTCATCATTATTCCACTTGGGAGTTGCCTGATGACAGTATACAGGCTGGTTCCCCAACCATGATAGAAATTCGTAGTAAAAAACGTAGGCCCCGGAGAGACATGCGGTCATGGGATTTTTTCAAGGGAGCCAAGGGCTCATTTTCGGCGAATTTATTTCAGAAATTGCCATTGCATTACGAGTAGGATTATGTGCTATACTGAGTAAAATGACCACGGGGAACCCATTTCCGCAAAGAAAACGTTAGGCTGCCTTGAGAAATTTCGAAGTTCAGTTAAAAAAAAAACTAACTTTCCGTCAACTGAAATGAAATAAAAATGTTACCAATGTGTGACAAAAGTTATTGGCAGAAAAAATTCCTTGACCGCATGTCTCTCCGGGGCCTACGTTTTTTACTATGAATTTCTATCATGGTTGGTGGACCACCCTGTATATGTATTTCTTGCACATGCTGTTGAGAGGCGCAGCGAAACGCCTTCCCTCCTCCTTCTTTCTTCTCCTCTTTTACACCGTGGTACTCATCGCGGCTGCCCTGTTTTGCAGTTAGCTTGTGCTCAAGAAAGTGACAATCGACGGTAGTATAACCACCGACCACAATCCGCCCGACGGTGACCATCACCTGGGCAGTTTGGTATTTAAAGGGGCGGCGCATCTGATTTCGAAACTATAGTGTCATTTTATTCCTCGCGTACCTACTGACCACGGTATCGAAAATCCCACGCGAAATACGGGTGTAGTTCCACTGTTACTCCACGGAATAAATGACAAGAGCAGGCGCGGGATGTCGAGAGTATGCCGGAATTCCCTCTCTGGAAAAAGTCGAAAACGTCATTCCCTACACTACCAATCGGAGCGCAGCCTCGAGAAAACGAATGCCTTGGCCGTACGGGCGTCTGGACGGCGGCTTTCTCCTCTGAGTGCCGCCCTCTCACTCCTCCGATTAGGACGTGACGTCACGCCATCGGAGCCTCTGCAGCTGCGGAAGCAGCGCTGATCTTTAGAATTCGTTTATTTAATATCTAAGCACATTTCGGACGAGAAAATTAACCAAGTAGCTGGTCAGCAGATGCCGAACATGTAGACGACTTTCTGTTTACAAACATGTGACGTCACGAGAAGACTGGTTCGAGGATATATTTTGCTGTGGTAGGCAAGAAGCGGGAAAAACGCGTCGGCTGATTGGCTGATAAAGCTGATAGTGCTCACCAGCGTGCTTTGCGCGTTGTCGTCACGTAATCAATGACGTAGGGGTGCGGGTCGTCTATAGTGGTACCGCCTTCATATAGGTGGGCTTCTGGATGCGACCGTCCCTTCAAGGTGTGTGGGCTTAGAACACAACCTAGATACAGAAACCCTGCTTACTCGTCGACGTGACTTAACAATTAAAAGTCAGTCAATCAGGACCGGTGTTTTCAACGGCGTCAGCCAATCACGAACGTGCCTTCAGCGGTCGTGTCTATGAAGACGAACCACAGTCGTCTGCGAGCTGCGATCGAACGCCTCCGCGTGCTAAATGGGAAAACTAAAAAAGGAAAAGGAAAGGGGGAAAAAAATAAAGCGCAAAACGGTCCCAATCTTTCTCAAAATTGATTTTCAGGAACGCATCTTGCGCTTTTTTGTCTAAATATTTAGGTCTGCAGATTTCAGTTGAGTTGTAATTATTTACGAGTTCTTCAATCCGCACAACTGTGAATCGCAGTAGCAGACGAATTCTGGCTCTTAATCTCCACGTAGGGAAGGAGGGAGAGGAGGAGGCTTTCTGCATCTAGGTGGCGTTGGTTTAGCACGAATATTCTGCAAAGTTTTTTTTAAAATCCCGTGTTAGCGCCGCGAAGGAACTGTGGCTATGAGCGGCGTACAGATGTGGACAGTTGGAGAGAGGACAGCAGGAAGGAGTGGGGGACAGGGGGGGTTAGTATGCGTCCTGGGCCGACTTCAGGGGGAACTGTGCCGACACGAAAGTCTTCGGAAAACCCAGCAGAGCCGGTGACAGGATTCGAACCTTCACCTCCCAGTCTCGGCGTGAAAAGCGATCATCCTAACCACTATGCCACGGGAGCTGGTATACTACAAAGTTATGCCGTCCTCGTAGTCATTGGCAACGCTACGATCTAAATGGCAGGCTTCGAAAACGACTCGCATTCAGGCTTCGTCTCCGACTTCTTCCGTTTTGCGGGTGTCACACACCAGCAGCGCTTGTCGACCGAGTACTCTCCTAATGGCATCTATCTTTGATGCCTCAAAGAGCTCAGCCATGCGTCTATTAAGGGATGACAACAGGGAACCGCATTACCTTGCGGTTGGCACCCTTCTTCTGGCTTTCACAGGCAAAGGCAGAGCGCGCGACCTTTTCGGGGCTCTAGGGATACGAGGAAAGAAAAAAAAAAAAAAGAAAATATCTCCTTTCTACTGGATGGGAGGTGGTTCGTCGTTCCATTAGCGCTCTCTACTGGATACGTGGGGCATATTCGCTGCTCATTACACGATTTCTGCCAGATGGAGCTGAGGAAGAGATGCGCAAATGGGAATAGATTGCTTTGTATGAAAGAGGGATCGTGTGCCTCACGATGGGGCATTAGTATTCTTTCAGCGAGTGTGATGTGTCGATGGGTGATGCGAGAGTCATTATTCGGCTGTTGCCACCTTTTGTTGACACTTTAGTTTCGGTTTAGCGCCATAGAACTGCCGCTATAGGAAAAGGATAAGGGACAGGAGCCAATGGAATGAAAACATTCACTCACTTCTTAAATCCATACATTGATACTTCATCGAGAAAGCCCTTGATTTTTCACAAATAAACGTATATCCCCCCCCCCCCGAACCTTGATGTATTCGTGGAACGTTACACTGATTTACATAACAAGTGCGTTAAAAGGGTTTGCACACTGTGATACATGCGGTTCATCATGCACGCGTTGTACAGCACGCAAGGGTATATTTATGGAAGAATAATTATTTTTCTACGCGTCCCATTGGGCAAGATAAACCGTTGACCAAACTTCCGAGCAAATTATGACGTCAGAGGAACAAGAGCCTCGACCACGATTGGTTCTCGAAAGCACGTGACCCCGCCCGCGGCCGCCTTTCTTGCGGCGATGCCTTCCGTAATATCAGAACCGTTTCGTTATCGTTATCCATGGTGCAACTTAGAACGCTGGCTCATATTGATGCATACCATGGTTCTTTACATTTATACCGTATAACTTTGTGTGTTTGTTATATCAAATAAAATAATTTGATTGATTGATTGATAACTTGGCGTGTGTCACAATCCCATTAAGATACGACGCGTCACTTGTGCTCTATGAATCAGCACATTGGGCTCGTCCTCTATGGGGATTTTAAAAAATGCCGCACGTGGTTGACAGAATCATGCTCCCTCTGAAAAATGCATTACCTGTACAGCGGCGCTGACGAACCCCCATGTTGCTAAACCCGCACTTACAAGCATCCAATCTAGCGGCCACCAAAACGCGTCTCCAAGCAATCAACAGAACCCGAAAAAGAAGCAGACGAAAAAAAAAGAGCTCATAGAAGCCAATCAAATCCAACGCAACGAATAAAGAGCGCCCCCTCTTACGTTGATTGCATCAGGCGTGGGATAGAGGTATCACCTCCTCTCTCCTTCCCTTTATGAATGATCCATACAACCCACTCTCGCGGATCAAAATAATCTGACGTCACGTCCGGCGTCACATCCGGCGCCCGCGGCGGGGCGCTCGCGGCGGATGCCCGTAGCAGACGACGCTGTTGGAGACCCGCGGTAGTCGACGTAGTGATCGCAGGAGGAGAAATTCACGCCTGTCTCTCTGCATTTTGTGAGCTCCCGGCGGTTGATCGGAGGACTTCGAAGAGGGGTTCGTTTAGAATTCATGGCTGTGTCGTATCAGTGCGCTTTGAACACAACCTGAAAGAAGCTTTGGTGTGTGTTTCCTGTCTGTCGGATTTTCGCTACGTCTGGAAGAGGTGGTCGCCCATTTATTTCAAACACGCTGCAGGTGAGTTTCTGCACGATGCTTCTGCTATGTTGCCTGTGGCTGCGTGAACGGGGACTCTGAATTTCCTTTGCAAAGAGTGTTGTCAGCACTCTGTCATGCCCCAACATACCTAATCTTCTGTGCGTTGCGTGTACTCCTGCTATCAATGCAATGCGCTTCTGTGCATAACGGACACATGACAGGCGTGTCAGTCGTAACCGAAGGAAAATGATGCGCTAAATTGTGGTCAAAAGGTGGTACTCTTCATTTCATAGCTTTGTGACGTGACTTGAAGGGAGAACAAGCCGTTCGGTACGCGTAGCGGTGCCCCGTAGCATTCCCGAAATTCGACACGTTCCTTTTCCAGTTGAACTTCCCTCTTTTCTTCCATACAGAATAACGCAACGATGGTGTTTGCTTCGCGTAGTATCGTACCAGGAATAAGACATGCCGCTCCCGCATTATTTCAAACTATAGGCGTACACGTTCGCCGACATATCGTGCCAGTCTATCATTATCCTTTCAATCTGCACGTTAAGGAAAAAAATATGTCTGTGATTGTGATGCCTTTCGCCAGTGGCAATAACTCTCTCTTGTCTTCGTCTGCGCGGCGGTTATTGCGTTGCCTCCTTTTGTTTATTGGTCTCTGTTTTCGTGCCTCGTTTCCGCGGTAGATTATACGCTTTTAAATCTGTTTACGGCAACGCTATTTTACTGCCAGACTCGCAGAGAAGGACGAAACGAAGCGAAACCCTTATTAGAGGCAGCCGTCTGTTGCTGGTAAAACGTACGGGGAACAAACGTGAACTACGCTTCTCATTATGGAAATCTTCCGCTAATTGCTGCAAGTGTGCCGTCTGCAGTAGGCGCCTCGTTTTTCATTTACGGGCTTAGCAACTGCGCACTATTCCAGAAAGCAATCATCCCCCCCCCCCCCCCCCTGAGTAACGAGTAAACATGGCACACACGGTCACGTGCGCTTTTTATGCCCGGGACACGACAGAGAAACAGATACGAGCCGCGAACACATAGCGTGTGAGTCACATATGTCGCGGTATCATTCCAATTATGTGTGTGCGGGACGAAGGCCAAAGGAGGTCGGGCTTTCCATCTAATTAGGAGCCCGGAGGATTGGGTATGTGCCCAGTCACATGAGAAGCCGCAGGAAGTCCTCGTAGCGACTGGAAATTGACTGAACCACGTGACTGCCTCTGAGTCACATTTTATATCTTTTGTATAGCCGGGAGTGGAGTATTAGCTTCGTGAAACGATAATTAAATTTGGTCGATTGAACAGCTGGGAGATCAATCGATGACACAATGCACGCTATACAATTTTTCGATAAAACTGCTCCATTGCCAACTGCCGGAGAATTGCGGCCGCTACTACTCGGTCGTCTTATAATCGTTAATTATGTTTCGCTTTCTGGGAATCGGTAATAGAGTACTCGATTTTTTTCACGTAACAATGCGAAACATTTAACGATGAAGAACCTGGGACAGATAACTTCGAGGGAACTGCAGAGTTGGGCGACTTTTCACCTATATTTGCTTATTGTAAGAAACCGTACATTTTTTCTTCTTTTTTCATTTCCTTCTTTTTTTTTTTTTCTTCTTCCGTTTGCGGGATTTTTCTGTTGCAATGGCACAGTTCTTGCACACTAATGGGCAGTTTGGAATGAACAACTACTAGGCATTTCATGAGATTGCTCACTGTTAAATAACATAACGAAACGTCGATCTCTTCAGTTTTCCTTTTTTTTTTTTCGGGATGTACACGCTACAAGCAGAACTTCACAGCACAGTACACATTGATTGATCGATGGAAAAAGAAAAATATCGACGTATGGCTTTTTTTTAGTGTAGACGACTTTACTTACGCTAATTAATGTTAATTAATCTCAACTAATGTTAATTACATGTTTAATTAACACAATGTCTTTAAACGTGTGCAAAAAAAAAATCTCACGGACTGTATACACTACCGGGATGTAACTGTAGCAGCACTAGCTGCACCAACATCGCCTTTGGCCACATGACCCTGTTTGTGCCCTGCCATCTCGCGCTCACGAGACGCGAGCTAGTTACTTCTTCTTCTACTCGAGCGACCGGCTAGGACGGTCAATAAAATAGTTTGGTCCGACTTGACGCCTTTTGTCTCCTGGCCTCACTCAACACGCGACAACTGGTGACCCGGACGTGATGGCCACTGGACCCCCTTCTGCTACTGGCCCTCTCCCAGGACCACCAGGCCACTTTCCGCCAGTCCAGCAAGTCCCAGGACCACAGCAACAGAACGTTGCGGTGCCCGCTATTGCGGCGCCCCTGTTGCCCCCACCGCAAGTTTCCGCCGTCGCTATCAAGCTGCCGACGTTTTGGGCCGCCGATCCCGTCGTATGGTTCGGGCAAGCTGAGGCCCAATTCGCCCTTCGTCTCATCAGTGACCAACTGACGAAGTTCTACCACGTCGTTGCCGCACTTTCCCCTACTGATGCTTCCGAGGTGCGCGACTTGGTTGCCTCCCCACCGACACAATCACCATATGACGTGCTCAAGACTGAATTAATTCGCCGGACGTCTATGTCGGAGCAAAAGCGATTCCAGCGCCTGCTGACCCAAGAAGAACTCGGAGATCGCGCGCCTTCTCAGCTCTTACGGCGTATGCGCCAACTGCTCGGCGACCGTCCCGACAGCGCCGTAATCGACGATTCCCTGCTCCGCCAACTCTTCCTCCAGCGGTTGCCGGCCAATGTCTGCATGGTTTTAGCCGCTGCTGGCACCATGAGCCTGAACGACCTGGCCAACCTTGCCGACAAGATCATGGAAATGGCACCACCGCAGATCGCAGCTGTGGCCTCGCACCCCCCTTCTCCGCCTACGGCTACTGGTTCCAGCTCGCCGCAAGCAGTGGACCTTTCTCAGCTCGTGGAACAGATCTCCAACCTGCAGCTGGAGGTTGCAGCCCTCCGCCACTGCAGTCCTTCTCCGTCTTCACGCCGATCCCGCTTCGCGCATCGACGTTCCCCATCTCCAGCTGGAATTTGCTGGTATCATCGCCGTTTCCGCACCAAGGCATGCTTCAGCTTGGAATCGTCCGGCCTTCTTCCAGCAGTTGGTCATCAGCCTTGCACATGGTACCGAAGAAGACCGGAGATTGGAGGCCGTGCGGCGACTACAGAGCCCTTAATAAGGTTACTGTGCCAGATCGCTATCCCATCCCGCATGTTCACGATTTCGCCTCCAATCTCCACGGCATGACCATGTTCTCCAAGGTCGATTTCGTAAAAGCTTACCATCACATTCCAGTAGAACCCTCCGACGTTTCCAAGACTGCCATCGTTACACCATTCGGCATGTTCGAATATCTCAGGATGCCCTTTGGTCTGCGAAACGCCGCCCAGACCTTCCAACGTTTTATGGATCAAGTGCTGCGCGGCCTTCCCTTTGCGTTTGCCTACATAGATGACATCCTCGTTGCCAGCGGGTCCCCCGAGGAGCACGAAGACCACCTTCGCGCGCTTTTCCAGCGTCTCCAAGAGTTCGGCATTGTTGTGAACGCCGAAAAATGCGAGTTCGGCAAGCCATCGCTGGAGTTCCTCGGGCACCTAATCAGCAGCGACGGCATCCGCCCTCTCGACCACAAAGTTCTTGCCATACGCAACTTCCCAACGCCAACGTCACTGCGTAAGCTGCGAGAGTTTTTGGGAATGGTGAACTTTTATCGACGATTTATTCCCTGCTGTGCGCGCATTTTGCGACCTCTGACAGACATGCTGCGCGGCACGCCATCTTCAACGCCGTTTTCGTGGACGGAAGAAGCGAACACCGCTTTCCTCGCTGCCAGACAAGCCCTTGCAGACGCTACTGTCCTCGTCTACCCGAAACACGGCGCGCCAACTAACATCATGGTTGACGCCTCTGACCATGCTGTTGGCGGTGTCTTACAGCAGTACATCGACGGGCAGTGGAGACCTTTGTCTTTCTTCTCGCAGAAGCTCTCTCCAGCGCAGTCCCGCTACAGCGCGTTTGGCCGTGAGCTCCTCGCTGCCTATTTAGCCATCCGCCACTTCAGGTATTTCGTCGAAGGAAGAACGTTCTACATCCTGTCAGATCACAAGCCTTTGACTTACGCGTTCCTGTCCAAGGCTGCCGACAGTTACACTCCCCGTGAAGCCCGACAGCTGGCCTTCATAAGTGAGTTCACCGTCGACATCCGCCACGTGAACGGAACCGACAACCCTGTAGCGGATGCTCTGTCCAGGATGCACGTCGATGCTGTCACCTTTCCGAAGTTGACGATGGACTATTCCAAGATCGCCGAGGCGCAGCAGTCAGACGAAGAGCTGCGGAAACTGCGAGATTCTGCCACCACTCTTTCTTTCGAAGAGGTGCCTCTGCCCGGATCGCTCCTCAAGTTAACTTGCGACATCTCCACGGGCAGACCCAGGCCGTTCATTCCGCAGGTTTTCCGTCGCCTTGTCTTTGATAGCGTGCATGCCCTAGCCCACCCTGGTATCCGCGCCACGCAGAAGCTGCTCACCACCCGCTTTCTATGGCCATCGATGAACGCCGACGTTCGGGCATGGACCCGCGCTTGCCTCGTCTGCCAACGTGTGAAAGTCAACCGGCACAACAAGGCACCTTTAGCAGCATTCCCGCTCCCTGACGCCCGATTTTCGCACGTGCACATCGATCTCGTGGGCCCGCTTCCCCCGTCGCATGGTCATTCATACCTGTTAACATGCGTTGACAGATTTACGAGGTGGCCAGAAGCAATTCCCATCGCCGATTCCACCGCCGAGACCGTTGCCGAAGCCTTTTTGCACGGCTGGATAGCCCGTTTTGGTGTGCCTGCTACCCTTACCACAGATCGCGGCCGCCAATTTGAAGCCAGGCTGTTCACCCAGCTCTTGGAGACCCTCGGCACACATCGGATACGAACCACCTCATACCACCCCCAAGCAAACGGGCTCGTTGAGCGTTTTCACCGTCACCTTAAGGCCTCCCTCTCCTGCGCGCGTGAGCGTACCCAGTGGTTCGCCGCTCTTCCTACAGTGCTGCTCGGTATTCGGACGGCCCTCAAGCAAGACATCGGCGCCTCCAGCGCAGAACTCGTCTACGGGACGTCACTACGTTTGCCATCAGAATTCTTCCATCCTGTGCGCCCCGAAGCAGCCGAGCCATCGTCATTCCTTCACCAACTCCGTTTGACAATGTCCCAGCTCTGCCCTTCCCCAACCCGACGAAGCCTTCGTAGCCATCCCTTCATCAGCCCAGAGCTTGAAAGCTGTACACACGTTTTTATTCGCCGGGATGCCGTTCGTAAGCCTCTTCAGCCTCATTTCGACGGCCCCTTTCAAGTTCTGCACCGATACGCCAAGTTCTACCGTGTACAGCTTAATGGCCGCGAGGACAACATTTCCATCGATAGGCTGCAGCCCGCTCACCTAGACCCCTCATCTCTGGCGCATTTCACCCAGCTGGAAGTTTCTTCAGATTCGAACAAGTCTGACACACAGCATGACGATCGTACCGCCCCCTCAGCCATATCTCGATCTTTCCCACTGCGCCCAGCTTCAAGCAAGCACGTATCGTGGGATCTGCACCGCACTATCCAGCCTGCAGCTTCAGCATCATCTTTCTCCAGGGGAGGGAGGATGATGTAGCAGCACTAGCTGCACCAACATCGCCTTTGGCCACATGACCCTGTTTGTGCCCTGCCATCTCGCGCTCACGAGACGCGAGCTAGTTACTTCTTCTTCTACTCGAGCGACCGGCTAGGACGGTCAATAAAATAGTTTGGTCCGACTTGACGCCTTTTGTCTCCTGGCCTCACTCAACACGCGACATAACTTTCAAAAGAGCGTGATCGGTATAGACACGGAAAACACACGCACACACAAATTTCAGATATACCGCTTTTGGGTGGTATATCATCTTGCGTGCACGTCCATCGATGATGAAAGGGAAAAATCGTGTTGCAGAATGGCAAACGCTTCCTCACTCGATGCACGCTCTGCCCTCACCCATTCGATTGATGCACCCACCTGTACTCGCCGACCACCAGCACATGGCGGAGCCAATTGCCTAACAGAACTCAGCTACCGAAGAGAAATGGTCCTTCACGATACAGCCTGAACGACACTCGCCGTGTCCAATAGCACCCGTTTCACGGGGCAATCTTAGCGCACGGAGCGGCCGTGTACTGCTGCGACCGCCGCACTCTCTCTCTTCTTTGGCTGTTGGGTACCACGTGACGCACGATTGCGAGTACATATCTAATTTTTTTCTGTTTTTTTTTATTCTGAGCGCTAGGGTTGTTTCGTACTATCTCGTTAAGTGTCGCAAGCCTTCGAAGTCTAACTGAGCTCACGGCAACCATGCTTTTCAAGAGGAAAGATGTGGCGCTCTTCACAACCTCATTTTCGAAAAGGAAACTTTTTTCCTGCCTCGGCTCTACGCATTTTTGCTATTGTTCTCTCATCATAGAAGAATTGTCCGCCGAGCACGCACCGCGAGTCAACGTGGTCACACGCACATATCCGTCGTGAGCGTACGTTCGTCATGGGTTTCTGCGATCGGGAGTTTGTTACGGTTGGCCGTTTCATGTTCCCGCACGAGGACGACTGATTCGTGCGGCACGTTTGCAGTCACTTTAGACAACGTTCTGTGAACACTTCAAATATTCATTTTACCTTTTTTTTTTTTTTGTACCCGCGCATGAACAGTTGAGTCAAAGTTCATCACATCTCATACTCTCCTATCCTTGGTCGAGGTGCTACCCGTGGGAACACCCTTCTCTCTTCTCAGGTTATACACTTCTTTCCGTTTCTAGAAGATGATGAAGAGGCGTTTTGGGGACTTGTGTGCTACTATGCTCACCATAGTGTTACAGTGTCTAATGGACAGGGCGATATTTTGCTGTTGGTGCTCAACTGATACGAAGTCAATGTAATAGGTTCGATGGGAAGGTGTATTGGCACTTGTTAAGGTCGTCGACAAGGGCTAGATGTTATCTTCACGTCCGTTTTTTTTTTTTTTTTTTTCAGATACCACTAGCTACTTCCTCTTTCTTTGTTAATTTTGAAATATACGTTGGTGAAGGATTTTCGGCAACAAACTATCGTCGAATAGTCTTTAGATATTTACACAATCAAAATCTTTCGGAATGTGCTTTCGCTGAGATCTACGCAAGTATTTCGTAGTTTGCATTTCAGTACGACATTCAATACCTGTACCCAGTTTGCAGCTCCACTAGCGCGGGCAACGTTTTAGCTACACCGCAATACACTACCGTTTCACAAACCTATAAACCAGGCGTCAAAGGCTGACTAAAAAAAAATAGTCTAATGACGTCATAATGATTCGCCATCTCCTCGTTTTGGATTTTTATGCGTTTGAGTTCGAATTTTTATGCGTATACAGTCATACATATGCGTCAACAGTACATGTTATTGCGTAGAGAAACACTGTCGCGCAAGCCACTGACGCTGCACGTTATCCTATTCGTCTGCGTATGCATACGGGCACCTGCATATAGCCCCGGGAAGAATATACATATTCTGTTGGAAATCACGCAACGCGCTGCCTGATGCACATTCGTTATGTGCCGCGCTCCGTGGATGCACTAATAGGGGCCGTCCAATTATGGCACAACCGCGGCGACTGATATGGAAATGTCGGGACCCGGTACGCTGTTTAATGAGGCCACGCTGTTTATTCCGGTAACGAAGCCCACGTCGCAAAGCGCTTGCCTCCTCAGAAAATGCATGGAGCTCGCAGTTGCACGCGTCTATGCTCGTCATTGGTATTGCTGCTGTTATGAAGTTGGAACGCTTCTTGTATGCGTACAAGCTCACGTGGTGGAGTGGCTAGCGTGCTGACCACGTCGAGACTGCCCAACGTCATCACTTATTTATTGGACCGATATTGGCAATACTGGCCCAATCTTGGTCAAATCTTGGACCAATACGTTGCCAGTATTGGTCCAATATTGGGCCGGCATTGGCCCGATAGTGGGGCGACATTGCCAGTATTGGTCCAATAGTGGGCCGGCATTGCCAGCATTAGTCCAATATTGGGCCGGCATTGCCAGTATTGGTCCAATATTGGGCCGGCATTGCCAGTATTGGTCCAA
Organism: Ornithodoros turicata; assembly: GCF_037126465.1. NCBI lineage: Eukaryota > Metazoa > Arthropoda > Arachnida > Ixodida > Argasidae > Ornithodoros > Ornithodoros turicata. Next base: position 10,036,579 of record NC_088205.1, on the reverse strand, counting down.
TATTGGGCCGGCATTGCCAGTATTGGTCCGATATTGGGCCGGCATTGTCAGTATTGGTCCAGTAGTGGTCCAAGATGTCGTGCTGCCTGGGTGGTTCGAATCCCGGTGCCGCCTGTGCTGTCTGGTGTATTTTCCCGGGTTTTCCTCAGACGCTGTAAGGCAGTTCCCTTAGAAGTCGGCCCAGGACGCACATTCCCCCAGAGCGTTAGTCGTAACGTTGCCCACCTCCGTAAGGTTGAGATACGGCGAGCTCTTTCATTAGCACCGCCACCAGAGTTCTTGTATGCGTATAAGACAAGGCTATATATACAGGAAGGATTGCGCCACTTTGATATTGCTCGTTTTTGGTGTGTCATCTTGAATTTGGCATTTCACGTCTCGTGACAACTATGATGAGCCTGTGATGATGTAGGACTGGTTCGCTTGTGGATCTGCCTTGCGAACTTGCGTGCGGTTTAACGCCGCCACTATTGAGGCCATCGTTCCTAAACGTCCCAACTCGAAAGTAGTGCGCACTAATAACACTACTGAACTTTACAGCATCCTAAGTATTGTTCCAAGAAACGCCCCTTTCGTAATTGATAACGGTATCTCCACTTATCGTATGTGCACCTGTAGAATGCAGCGAACAATAAGGGAGAAAGAGATGAGCATGGAACACAGAGTAAGGCTGGAGATAAAATCCCAAATCAAATTTTACTGAATTCGTTTTGCAACGAGTATGGATCGTCTGAATAATACAAACAGTAGATATTATAATCTTCTATTGTTTGGTAATAATTCCATATGCCACAGACCAACCAGACCACAGGCTCGCATAATTATATTCAATTTTGTCCGTCTAATTTCCCTCCCTGCACCGCACACACACCTGGCAGATCAGCATTCACCGCCACCGTTAATAACTCACGTCAAAGCTTGCGCAGGCTTATACAACTTAAACAGAGACTCGCGCAGTCCAGATATGTTCCGTGTAAATATTAATCAGCCTCGAGCTGAAGCACACACCACGAAGTCGCCCCAGCTGGAGTCCGATAAATGAAAAATTTAAATCGAGAGTCGAATCATAAATATAAAAAAGAGAAAAAGTAAAAAAAAAAAAAACGAAATATCTCGCCACTGTCTGCTACTCTAATGAAAGCAAGCAGAGAGAGCGAGGGTCGATTATTACGCTGACTGAACAAATATTTTCCTTCCATTGGTGCGGCAATTTGGAGGCGAGCGCAGGAACCACCTTCAATCTCGGCTGTCTCCCTCCCCCCTCTTTTTTTTTTTATTGATAATTGTAACGACACGGCAAATATTTACGCCCGGGAATGAAGAGGAGGCTAACTCAGTGGCCGTAACTTTTAGCGAGATGACGCTTTATTATGACGGCGGCATGCGGATGATGTACACGTCCAATCTCATCCAGCACTTCCGGGCTGACGGTATATTATACTCCGGGCGCCTTCAGCTTGAAATGCGCCTGTATGCAAAAAGAACGTGCTTAAACTACCACCGGCACGGATCACAGTATATACTGCCGGTTCGTGACTTAGTGATGCCGATATCATTCCTGAAAAAACAAACCGGGATTAACTGACTTTTTTTTCTTTAAAAAGTGGATAAAGCTCTGGCTAGCTCTTCTTTCTTTTTTTTTTCCCCTCAAGGTAATGTAAAGTATACAAGCGTTGCTGGTAAATCGATTATCTTCGTTGAATGTTTTTGCCAAAGGTTCTGCCTGCTGGCTGTGTAGTGCTAGGGGTTTCTACTGTTAGCTTACTACCGCTGCGGTTTCTGTGGACGTCTGCTACTTTTGGTAATTTGCTTTTTGTCACATCATATCTGGCACCCTACTAGTAAACGTGGTACAAAACGAAATAAAAAATGCGAATAAGAGTCAAAATGCAGGCTAGCTGGTGATACATGAAGTTTGACTGAACCCCGAGACAAGGAAAACATACACGAGAATGTGTTTGTGATGTGGTTGTGAAATTTCATAAAAATGCATAAAACAGTGGCACTTTGCTATCAACGCTGCTCGCTGCAAGCGCCACGGTCACGCCAAGTAGTCCTCAGGGAATCGCTAGCACGGCTCAAGTGTATGTGCGGCATCTATCGTATATCAAAGTAAGCACCGCTTTCAGTTTTCACGGTTGCAAGAAGGATACACGTAACGATCACATATCAACGTGTAGCCTAAACACGTCACTCCACAGATTCTTGTCTGTCCTTGTATGTGCATAAGCTTTCTCGTATGGGACGAATTTCAAAAACTAAACCGTAAAAATGCCTTCTATCCCCTCTGCCTCACATGTGATGACATTGGAGAGCCATTTATTCGGCGGCAGTGACGTGTGTTTGAAAAGCGGACTCTTCTGTCGACTACGCTGGTGGAAGACACAAATTGGCACGCAGGGAAAACAAGCCGTCCTGTCCGGCTTCCGCGAGGTGAACGGAGCAACACGCCCACTGCTATACCGAAGCTCATTCGATAACGGCAAATAAATATGCAAAATAAAAGTGCATACAATAAACTCGCTTTATTTGCCGATGGGTGGCGGTAGTGGCGTTGATACTTTACATAGCTGTTTCCCTGATCATATGGCGGTATAGCATGCAGACGTGGGTCATCGTAGAGGCAGGTGCACCTGTTTGGCGGCATTGTTTGATGAGGGACTAGAAAGGGAGTATTTGTGGCTCCTCCCTGTCGGCATACAAAACTCTCACGAACTGGGGTCATTTTCGTTATTGCGTTCGCGAGAAAACGGGATGGTTGAAGGCACATTGCAAGGGACTGCCTTTTTCTTTTTTGCAAGTATAATGTCATTACGATGAATGAGAGTCAAACATTGGAGCGGCAAGTGTTCTGTGGCGTGCATATTATGTAATACGCGGGCACAGTGAAAACACAGAAACAAACCGGGGGCGTACTGGACTTCGGGTTTCAAGATGAACTTAGGATTTTGGTGTCGTTTTTCTTTCTCGTTCTGTTCCTGTATTGAAGGCTTAAGGACGGGCGAATTCGCAATGTTTGACGACATACATTCCTCTTTTCTTTCTTTTGAAGCGTGAAGGGAGGTAGGCAGCATTTTGTACCAAAATCCTAGCGACGCTTCTAATATCGAGACATAAGAACATTCGAAAGTAGCATGGTGTGATACTCTTTCACAGTGGCGGTGAGGCTATGTCGCTACTGATTCTTTGTGACTACATTACCTTCAGGTTGCTAGTCAGTGCCTGTGTCTCTTAGCTATGCCTTTTGTTCCCAACGTGTTTTACAACTCAGTTACCAACAAGCCGCACGTTGTCCTCTTCTTTACACTCACGTGGCTTTCCCACTTTCATTTTTTTTATTTTTTGAAGAGTAGCGAGCCAAATATCTGCTGACCTCTCTCACCACTTAAAAAAAGATGATCGTCTCTTCGAGAGAAGAAGAGAGAAGGAAAGAAAGCACGAGACCATCCGCCATTATCTTCATTAACTTTTCCGAGAGAACGACAAAAACAGAAAACACGCAGTTCCCGGCACGGACGTTCTCGCGGCATGTCGTCCACGACTTTCCGTCCGTGCCGTACAGGCGCGCTTTCGTAGCTTCCATCAAGCAAAGTGTATTTTAACTGCGCCAGAAGTCTCCTCATAAAAGGCTCCATTCGCTGCTTCCCTTGTATTAGCCGAAGAACTTTCAGGAAAATAGAGACGACCGCGTCTTCCTAAGTGGCTGCCTGACCCTCTGTTGCCAAATCTCGTTCCGACGCCCTGCAAACGAGGAGCTCTGTGGTCACACGGAGCGGCGGCGATACGTCGACGGAAGGCTGGGAATCCGCGGGAGAGGTTTGGTGGAGGATTAATCCTGCATTCTTTGCGGTTTTCTTTTCTTTTTATTTGCGTTTCGGCTTTCTTTATTACGTTGTGTCTTTGCGTACGTTCTGGCAGGGTTGAGAACTCCTGACAGCAATGACGTCGATTCCCCAACAACACAGAATATCCTCTGGATGTATACGAATAATGTGCCAATGGATTCGTACGTCCGACGTATACCCTGAGGATATCCATCGGACATTAGAGTTTTTTATGATATTATTCGGACATCCAGAGGATATTCGGTGCTGTTGGGGGTTGTCTGTGTCGAAATACGACACCAGTTTTTTCGGGGGAACGTCTCATCAAAATTGCGTTGCACGTGCTTTTTCTGCTGGGTTCGATTGTCTATTCGATGCAAGCTTATTTTATCGAACATTTATCGGCGTTATTGAGAGGAGAATTACTCCGCCTGTTTGTGTAACAACCGTCTCTATTTTATTTTATTCCATCCATCCACGGCGCGAAGGTAGGATGGCAATTTTACGAACCACGTTACGAAGGAGCATGATAAACTACTCCCTTATATAAGAACGGTCCAATACAGAGAGCGCCTGGGAAAAAACGAAAATAAGGCACATTTATAGCGGATGAAAAATGGTACCTGGAATGCAGGCTTCTCAATCTAATCATGAAAAACAAGCGTTGATATGCGGGCTGCGAAAATAAAAATAAAGAAAATAAAACAGGCAACGACATTTCGTGGCTTTACGTCGCGAGACAACTATAATAATCAATATTAAAATACAATAAAATACAGGGTGAGTCTCGCAAACGTTACCCATTTTGATCGCATCGTAAAGATAGAAGACGGGGTTTATCCAACACCAAACTTTGCTGACTGGTAGCCGTTTGTATGAAGTTTCGTTGGAATTTTTTGTGAGTGTTATGGTCCCGTAAAAGAAAAGTTAAAAATCGAGTAAAATTTTGCTCTGTGCATTTTCTATGGCCTATCTCACTCAAAAGCCGCCATTTTCTGCTGTGTGCGCTTCATTTTCATTTCACGAGACTGGAACAAGAGGATTGGTGCATAACGTCAGAATCGGCATGTCACATCGTTGCAGGCAGCGCTACCTGTGTGAAGTGAAGTGAGTGTGAAGCAGACGCAAGAAGAAATGGCGATATTTGTGTGGGATAGGCCATTGAAAATGCATGGGCCGAGATTTTGCTTTATTTTTAATTTTCTTTCTACATGATCGTAGGGCTTACAAAAAAATAGAATGAAACTTCAGATAAGATGGCTATCGGTCTATAAAGTTTGGGATGGGTCAAACCTAGTCTTCTATTTTTAAAGTGCGATCGAAATATGTAACGTTTGCTAGAATAACCCTGTAGGTAGTAATGAGCCAGATTGTAAAAAAATAAAATAAAATTAAACGATGGGGGATTGAATTTAAAAAAAAAAGCACAGACTTTTTCGCTTGTACGGAGTCGCCCACATGGCTGTACGGTTTTGTAGTTTACGATGCGTCTCACCCCACATGTCGTGGACGGAAGTTCAGCTGCGTAGCTCTCCCCCTTTGAAAACTGAGAAGCACTGAACGTCCTGCTGTATAAACTTCATCACTTATCTTTCGCTGAGTTGTGAGAAACGTGCGTGTGACTAACGAGACTACTGACTAACAAATAGCGACTCCGTTTACACAGCAGTCGATATGTCATCTGGTACGAAGAACTCGCTGGCCAGACGCGCTGACTACATCCCCTATTCAGTTGTATAAACAGGGCTGTGGGCGCTGGTCATGATCACTTTGTTTTGGTTTCCCCGTGGTATCTAAAGGGGGCGGTGGAGGTCGACGCAGTTCTAGAGATGTTGATCTTGATGTTGACGAAAAATAATAGGGAGATATAAGTTCCAGAGAGGGCGTTGAATCACAAACCAGTCCTTCGAAACAGTTTGTGAGAAATTGAGATAACCAGTTATGAAAACGAGAAATAACGTCTTCCTCTTCGAATACGTATCGACAGCATTTTTTATGCATCGATAGGTGTGATACATCGATCGCGCCTGTGGTAGGGTTCTTGAGTCAAAGAAGACCGTGACAAAGGATGTCGTCTTGTATTACAAAAAAATTAAAAACCAAACATGAGGATATGTAAGCTCCACGATAATAAAAGGCGGCTGCTTCACTGCACGTAGAGCTGCTTTTTAGCAAAATGTAATGAAGAATAATGGGATAAGAAAAAAATGTAGAAAGGTGTAAGCGACTATGGAGGCAAACTGACCCTGAAAAGTCAAGTTATAGATGAGAGATGCCAATGAGCCCAAAGACTCAAAACACATTGTCTGCCTCCGATATCTTCAAGGAAGGATATCAGGGCTACAGGAGCACGCCCCCTGTTGGGGGGGGGGGGGGTAAAAATAAGCGTTAGAAACAATGACAAATAGATAGGTTGCAATCGATGCCTAATCTATACTTCGAGCTTTGCAATGCAATAACACGCCAGCAACGAACACTTTGTTCTTTTCCGTTGGATTCGATATGGAGTTCCACGTAATGCCTGAGCACTGTCTAACCTTAGGAAAGCTCTACATGCCTTACGCCACTTAGAGAGATATGGCATGGTATGATATATGCCATAGTAATGTTTAAAATATTACACACAAAAAATGACTGAAATGCGGTACCGCCTTCATTCCTCGTACACAAGCCTCGAGAGAGGAAATCGTGTCTTTCAGCATTCCTCTCATTTACACGTGGCTTCCTTCTCAGTGTGAGTAAAGGTAATGCAAAGCCACCTTCCAGGCAAACGCACATTCCCATCACCATGTTTACCGAAACATCCACGCAACCTCGCCATGGATAGCTGGCAACTTCATCTCGTATCCGCCTACTACGTCTACACCCCGTCTTTTTCCCTTCAAGAAACCTGGCACGCGTCAAAAATCCACGCCACAACTGTTCATCACGAGTCCTAAGTACGAGCCAGTCGCTGTGCCTTCCCCCAGCATCGTAAAGAATCACGAAAGCCGGAAACGTAGCCAAAGACAGACGTCCGTATGGCTCTCATTTGGCCCTACGTCGTCACGCAGTCGTTTCCACCACGGAGAGAAAGGCCAGTCCCGTCTCGGACTGTCAGCGAGGCAATTAGTGCAGGCTGGCCCTGCGTGTTTTAAGCCTAACTTCCGCTGCATACATACGATATGCGTGTGCGTCCAGAGAGAAAGCCCATGCGATGTGAGTTGTCTGACTCAGCGTGTGTCCTTATACATTCTAAGCTGAGCCACTCGGGCCTGAGGATAATGGGGGGAGATATACGGTGGAAAGAGAAAGAGAGAGAGAGAGAAAAAAAAGTCGGAAGTGGGTTCAGAATTGCGAGGAGCAGTGAAGCACGGTTAATTGGATTGCTTCGGTCTAAAAGGTTCCACCTGCATGAACGCTGTTCTGTCTACGGACGGGATGGGCGTTGCTTGTTGCGGCAATGAGCAGGCGGAGGGTTACGACTATAGTGGAAGAAGAGATGGGATGTACAGCTTAGAGAGGGAGAGTGTGAGTGAGAGAGGACGTTGGACTTCACATTCCGTAATGAATTTTGTGATAAAAGGGGGGAGGGGGAGCACACATTGGCCGGCGGCCTGTACGACAGCGAGGTCGTCCAAAGCTTCTTGCGAGCGAGAAGACGTCTGGGAGGGGGGGTGGGTATTTATTTGAATAAACGAAACAAGGGGAAACAGCCAAACGGGACGCCGGCTTGCTATTCCACAAAGAAGAAAGAAAAATAAATGAAAGAAGAATAAAATAAAAAGAAATATAGGATAAACTAACAAACGGTGAAAGAATTAGGATGAGATGAATTACAGAAAAAGATGTCTTGACAAACAAACAAAAAATATGAGGTTAATGCGTTGAGGGTGAGAGTGGGGTCACGAAGAATGAGACAGCACGACTTGAGTTCACAGGCTGTTCATGAGGCCTGTGTCGCCCAAGAAAGTTATAACTGCTTTTGTCACAGACCGCTGTGTGGGTGATCGTGCTGGGCCGAGCAGAGTGCCCAAAGAAAGGTCTGTGCATCGCAGCTCGAGTAGGCATCGTGTCAGCGTGGCTCGAGGGGTGTCGAATCTGTGACAGTCGAGATGATGATGTTGAATATCGGCTTCAACAGTGCAAGTGGGGCATTTGGGCGAGTGGAGAAGACCCAGTGAAGAAGAGGTCGGGTTTGATTAGTAACTAGCCGACTTACTAGTAGTAGTTTTGACGACGAGTTGCAGTTACGTTATATTAGCTCGATAAAGGAAAAATGGAGGTGTTAATCCCGTGGTAACAACGCTGTATTGATACCTGTTGCGTCCTTTACAGTGTTGATAGTTGATACTCAGTATATAGGTTTACATGTGATGTACGGGTCATTTACATTCTTCGATTATCACTGATTGGTCGGAATCTTCCATCCATAACTTTATTCCGAATCGATCACATGAGCTTTGTCGGCGTTCACTTCCATTAAGTGCCTATACCGAGGCCACTTCAAGTTGCCTAGAAACATTGCCAAGCGATTACAACACACATGCGTGCTGCTGAATTTCACAGAACGGGAAATCAGTGTACATTTGGGGCCTTTCTTTAGTGTGACCTTATTGTGAAGGGGCTTATTAATTCATTCCCCACATCACCACCAGCAATGGGGCAGGGTATCGCCCCCTGGTGGTGAAACTCCCTATTCATCATCTCCAAATAGAGTTGTTGCTGTTCTTGTTCGTTAGTGTGACACGAAAGCTGAACACATCTGTCTAATCGTTTTTTATACATTATTATTTGCTTCTTTTTTTAAAGCTTTGGCTATCCCATCTCAATGACAAAAGGGACAGAGCTATAAAACCACATCCGAGCAGCTGCATCTCTTGAAAATTTAAGGCTTTATAAGAACCCCCCCCCCCCTTTTTGATGCTTATACTATGGGCACATTCCAGTCCTCTCCTCTTGTCTGTACAAACATTTAACATCTTACATTTAAGATTCTTCTTCATCTCGTTGGTCTAAAAATACAACGTACGCTCCTCTCTTATAACACTTTCTTAAGAAATCAACCGACCTATAAGCAGAAGAGCAAACGTGAAGGAGCGGCCGTGTCTCTACTACTCGAGTGCACTTAAGAACAATCTCCTCCCTAAATACGCCTGCACTATTGGACATGCAGAACACTCGATCTCTTGTACTGCATTCAGACAGAGATTACGTGCTTGGCTGTATTTTCCGAAGGCGGGTGTAGCCGTTGGAGTGCTTTCAAAATACGCCACAAGGGTCATTGAAGAGCTGCTTTCTTAAGAGCCAGATGTACCAGACGCCTAGGTGGAGTCTCGAGTGCCCGAGCGTGCGTGCAACCCCTCAGCTGTCAGGGGATGAACGATTCGCTGTGCGTTTATACACCCACACACGGGACGCTGCTATCAGTGTAAACCTTATGGGGCTACGTAGCGAAACACTGTCAGTCATTATGTGTGCAGGATAAAGAAGGGTTGTAGCCTGTCAAGAAAGAGGTTACTGGGCTGAAAGGGCCAACGGCGCAGTGCATTGCCCTGTACCGCGGCCGTGACTGTACGTACGGCTCTATCTTGTTTAGTGAGGTGTTCTGCTTTGCGTTAGCTTTGGTTGTGCAAGACTTTCTTACGAAGACGTGTTGTCGGAAAGTTTCCTCCAATCATAAGATGGCCACTCCGCGAATATAGTTGAAGCTGGAGATGGGATTTTATTTTATCCCGGTCCGCTGAAGCATTTACGTGGTCTTTCTTGTTTCGAACTTCGGTCAGATTGACGTGTTTACTATGTTCAGCACGTAAAGAACTGCCGTACGTTTTCGTTTTTTTTTCTTTTTTGTTTTAATGAGGAAACGCAGAAGATTCGAATGGTCCACCTCAGATATGCCAATTTTAGCTATGCTGACGTTATAAAGTGCGTCTAGCTGTGTAGCTCTAGCAGACTGAAAATCTACGCGTTGTTTAGCTGCAATATAAGTCGCGAGAAAAGCTGACTTGCTTCACTGGCAACGTTGATGATACTAGCGGTCGTGACGTAACAGCAACGACCAATCACAAAGGTTGCGTTCGTTTTTTGGCCATGATCAACTCGAGTGTTGAGAGAGTCGACTCATGGTTTGCGAAAATGCGTGTGGCGTCATCTCCGCGTGGCTGAGTCCCGTTCTAAAATTCGCGGATTCAACCCCACAGGTGCTTGAGAGTCGACTCCCAGCTATTCTCTTTTGAACGCTAGTCGATGATCAAGCAAACCGTACCGAAGTGTCCTATGTAGAGTGCTCGCAGCTTCCAACCAACCTCCCGTTACCGTGACCTCGCTCTGAGAAGCGCCCGACTGGCGGCGAACATCGCAATCAGTACCGGGTCTGACCCGTGTTCTTTCGAGGGGTGGCGGGAGTTGACACGTTGTCGCTTGTTGTCAACAGGTGCGGAAACAGACTCAACAAAAAGCAAAATCTGGGCCAATCTGCGGGACGACCTTGCCGAGTCTATTTGTCAAATCTGTTTCCACGCGTGTTGACAACAAGCGACCATGTCAACATCCTGCCACCCCTCGAAAGAACATGGGTCAGACCCGGTACTGATTGCGATGTTCGCCGCCAGTCGGGCGCTGATCGGACCGAGGTCACGTTAACGGGAGATTGGTTGGAAGTTGCGAGCACTAGAGTGGAAAACCTCCCCACTTCATCATCAGAATATATATGTTGTTGTTGTTCTTGTTGTACGTAATTCTGATCATGAAGGAAGTCAAAGACACAGAACAAGCTTTTTTACGCACTCCTCTCATAGTTTACAAAAGAGTTTTCTTGCATTCCAAATGAACTATATGGATACTGCTTTTACTTAACACAACTTGCAGTCGCTAAGTGTTCGAGAAGACATCGCTTTAACCGTTGGATCGGTGAACATTTGACCCGCAAACATATCGTGAGTGAATCCCTAGCAGAAATCTGCAACAGATTGCACTTAATTTGATCAAGAACTAGTCTTTCATCACGCAGTGTATGCGCACAAAAGCGCTTGTCGCATCCGGAGCATAGTGGCGAACACGAAGACACGTCACTCAATCTCTTTTTCGGCTGAGGCAGCGCTTCAAGCAATCCTATCTAGACAAGAAGAAACCCTTCATTTGGGTCCTGCACATGGGAAGGAGCTTTCATTGTGCCGCTAAAGAAATAGTCCACTTGTACGAGTTCCCGGGCAAACGAAGGTGCAACCCAAGGCGTCGTCCCGAGACGTGTACGGCTTCTATCAGGGGATACCCGAAAACCAAATTACGCTTTCAATAGGGAAGGAAATGCAATAGGTCCGTCCTCGTGGATTGCGAGTGGTCGTTCAATTTGCGATTCGCTGAATCGTCCCCTTTCAGAAGCTCTCGTCTCCCATGGCCGATTTTGGGAAATCGGTCGCCAATGTCCAATGACAGCTGCACGGCGCGCTCAATATATTGGTTACATCTTTAGTATAGCTTTCCCCCTTAGAGAGGACGATATTGGCGGTTTCTATCGCAGTGCCTCTGTATTCTTCGTTGCTGCGAGTGGTGAGTGGCGTTCGGGGCGTACATGTTCTGGAGAATGTTGCCATATTTTAGAACAGTTCTTTTTTGTTTTCGTATTTCCAGTACTAAATTCTGACGCTGAACGTACAGTACTAAAACAAAACTTCAGGACATACCACGCTCCTATAGGTGGTGGTGGTGGTGGTGACGGCGGCGTGGTATTTCCCACCTATCTGCCTGCCTGCCTGCCTGGCGGCATGTTGCTCGGTATCGTACGTCCTGGGCCGACTTCACAGGGATCTGTGCCGCCTTTTTGTATTAAAGCGTCTGGGGAAAACTCAGTCACGCTTCCAGCGGATCATCATTCCAAATAACATCGTTCTCTCGCTTTTTAGTTTATTGAAGATAGACCCGCCTATATTATGGACACTTTTCGTTTCGCATGATTGGATTGGATTGGATATGAGGGGGAGATATGGAGAGGGTAGTCCCGACCCAGTCAGGACTGGCTTCTCAAAAACGCGTTTGTGGGTGGAACAATAGAGCCAGAAAGACAGAGAGAGAGAAAAGTGCATAATGTGTCCACAGGAGGCGTAAACGTCCTGTTCTCAACAAATTGGAAGGCAGAGCGATGTCATTCTGAGTGGCGGTTGGCTCCAGGTGGTGTCATGTGGCGAAATTCTGTTTTAATGGTGTAGTATGGAAGTTATTTGCTGGCGCCGCAGAGCAACTGTGGCTATAACCTTTGTACATAGAGAGAGAGAGAGAGAGAGGATTAGCAATCCGTTCTTCAGAGGAACTATGTGCCCACATACATCTGGGAAGACTGCCGGAAAAACCAGAGAAAACCTCAGATAGCAAGTGGTATAGGATTCGAACCCATGACCGCTAGTCTTCAGAATGACCTTGAAGGTGCGACCAACGAGGAAATTCTGTATCCACTTGGCCATGTCGTTGGTTATCAAAATGTAAACGTATTATTAACTTTTGTTTGGCTGAAAAACAAACAAAAATACTTGTCGTTAGTAAACATTCATTGTAACTTTTCTTTTTTGCAATATGAACGCCAAGGATGCCGGTTAATGATAGGCAAATCCAGTCTAGTATTTTTTAACTAGTATTTTATCATTGTGGCTAAAGTTTCTCCGACTCTTGTATGGCAATTCATGTTTCAAGTTGAGTGTTTCGTTTCTTGCGCCTTCCAGAAGCAGACTTCAAATGTTTGGACATTCACAACAAGGAAGACATAACCACATCGGAGTCTTAGTGGAACGTTTTCATGAAGTACTGTTGAGTCGATTAGAATCAATGCTCTTGTCCTTAACTATTTTTGCTACCTGCAATCGACGTTTACATAGAATAGGAGATCTAGTGCAAGACTGACGCCATTGTTTTACTTTTCTTTTTGTTTGTTTGTTTTTTACTTTTTGTGGCTGTTCAATAGAACACATGCAACACAACTACATCGCTCGGCGACATGGAAGACACTATCACACGAGAGCAGTTGCGGGAAACTCTCTCTTGTATCTCCTCCAGTGCCGGGCTGTTCTGAAGAAGGGATTTTGACCAAAGAATTTGAGGTTTACTGACAACGCTCTCCTCTACGAATATATATATATATATATATATATATACATATTTAAAATTCGTATTTTGCAGTGCCACACTGTGCTACCGTACCATGCAATTCTTGAGTTCATTCTCTCTGTACATTTATTCGCTTCTGTAATATTACTCATCCCGTAGAAAAATGTTGCTCTCACTTAATGCTTGTTTATTGGAAGAAGTCAGTAACGCACTTTTAAATGCGGACGTACCTAGGAACAGCAGCCACACCTTCCTATGCGAAACGCACGTGGGGTTGCCGTTCCTGTTCGTCATCATAGAACATTGTTCACGGAAGAATGAGCAACAGCAATGGAAATAGCGTTCGTTGAAATGCGACGGAATTCGCCATATCCAACGTCAGCGGGTCGGCTTTTCGCGCAAAACGCAGCTGTGTATTCTGAGCACCAGCAAACTCAATGCGCAGGGTCGTTCTTGTTTCACATGAAAGTTGGCTTCTCTGCCGGCTTTGCAGTTTATCACGATAGCGCGTATACAGGGCAGCCTGGCTAACGTGCACCGAGGTCTAAAAGGTACACGGTGCGTCGTTGGCGAAAGAAAACTGCAGAATATTGTGCGAAGTCGCGTGTTCCAACCACCTGTATCTGTTCGTGGTGGCCGATTAATTAATCAGGCGCAGTTAATTAGCTAAGTTTTTACTTGTTCCTCTTAGGGCCGAGATGTGAATTGGGAAGTGGTATAGAGCGTGTAGAGAAACACCCATGGCAATAGATCTCTCCATGTTTGTGAACAAATGACGTCATAGTGTTCGCCAGCGCCTCCAATTTGGTAGAGTTGAACTACGATCGAAACTAGGGGGCGAACAAGGTCGCGCCCGAAAGCCAAGGTGTTGAGGTGATTACGATGGTCTCTGAAAGGGACGCGCAGTTCTGTCCTACTTTTCTTTCAATAGGAGGCAGCGAACAAGTGTCCATTCGTGGAACCCAGCCCTCCCCTTCCGATTTGTTTCGGTTTCAGTCTGTCTGCCTACGTCATGATGACGTTTGTCGGGTCTGTTGATTCCTACAGCGTTTCCCTTGTGTGGAGTTGTTTTCCTGAACCCGCGAAACCCGAATGTAAACCACGTGACATGAGGCGAGCGCATGAGCGCGCGCGCCTGCTCTCAAGCGTACAGAAGAACTACTACATTCCTTATGCGCAGAGAAGCGACCTGCGGGTAAGCTCGCGCCTGAAGAAACCCTTCTCGACAGCTAAATCGGTAACGCGTTGGCTTGCTGGGCTCAAGATCGCGGGTTCAAACCCGACAGAGGACGGTAGGTAGCAATGTTGGCGGGGTAAACATTGCTTCCAGCATCGTGTCTCGGAGATTTCCGGCGCACGTCAAATGAACCCGAGGTGGTCAAAATTATCCGCAGTCCTATCCTGCGACACCTGCAACATGTCACCATACTATAGGTAAACACACCTTTCGTGTAACATCACGGTACCATTATTATTATTATTATTATTATTATTATTTCTGACGCGAAGGTCGCTTCTCGGCAGATAACGGATGTAATTCTCTTTCTGTACGCTAGAGAGCTCTGCAATCGAGACGCGCGCGCGTTGGTGCGCTCGCCTCGTGTCACGTGGTACACTTCCGAATTTCGCGCGCGCGTTCTTTCTTATATCGGGAGAAGAACTCCCACGCGAGTCATACGCTGTAGGAAACAATTGCGATGGGTATTTCCCGACACGCTCTACAACTTCCGAATTCACATCTCGGTCTTAAGACGACGAAATAAAATAGAAACTTAGCTAATTAATTGCACATAATTAATGAGTCCGCCCCCAAGAAAAAAATAGAGGCGATAGGAACACGCGACTCCGCACAATATTCTGCCGCTTTCATTCGCCCATGACGCACATTGTATTTTTTCTTTTTTTAGACCACAGTGGGCGTTTTCTTGGACACCCTGTATAACATGGCACGTGTCACATTAACCCGAAGGAAGGCCTTTCATAGCATCGCTCAAAAGTATCGGGATTTGGATGCGGAATTGCTTCAAGTAAACTACCCATTGAAACGCCTCACAGCCTGCAGCCCTACACATATTTCTCAACCTCATTCTATCTCTCTCTCTGCCTCGTTTTCGCTGGTGAACTAATTAAGGCGACCAATAATACGCGACGGTACAAAGAGACACACATCACTTTCAAAGCCATCCGTCCGCCCACCCGCTGATGCGCGCGCGCGTGTGTGTGTGTGCGTGCCTTTGTGGATCCATTCCTCACGATGCATCTCCTCCGGCGACTTCCTGCTTCGATTCGCCATTGTCCGTGCGTTTTCGCCGTTCGCCCTCGAGTGGAAGACATACAGCGTCGCCGCCGCCGTTCAAGTGGTATGAATAACGACGCTCGAATTTTAATTAGCGACGCCGCGCATTGGATGCGCACTTGGGAAATAATCAGCTTTTGTGATTTGCTTTCAATGAGAAAGTTTCATTCTGACAGGACCGAGTAGGTAGTTGGGAAAGTGAGCCAGGGCGCTGCGTTTTATAATAACGATGCTCCGCAGATGGCGACATTGAATGGGGGATGTTGGTTGTTGATGCGTCTTTTCTGGAGGAGCGTAGATCTCTAAAATTTAATGAAGTGTGTTACGAGTTCCTTCTATAGGGTTGGAGCATGCACAAGCCGCGGTACCAACGTAGAACTCGTATAATAAGGCCCTGGGGACCTCGATCAGTACGTGGCACTGTATCGAATTCGTCGTCGAAAAAATCAATAATGAAATAAGTGACGATAAATACGCGCGTAAATAAAGAGTAATGCGATCGAGCTGATGCGACGTATATCGACGTATCGTATTCATAGAAACAAGAAGTGAACGGTACGTCCCTACTGAGTTGCATTGACACGAATACAAAATTGTGGACGTTGTTGTTCTTTATTTATTTATTTTTTTGTGGAAATTATTTTAGCTAACTTAGTTGAACATATGAATTTTTATCCTATTCGAGTTAAGACAAATGATGCATAAATGAAGTCAAGGTCTAACAACAACAGAGACGGGTAGAGAGAGAGAGTTTTTTTTTTTAAATTCCGTGTTAGCGCCGCGAAGCAACTGTGGCTATGAGCGGCGTACAGACGTGGACAGATGAAGAGAGGACAGCAGGAAGGAGTGGGGGACAGGGGGGTTAGTATGCGTCCTGGGCCGACTTCAGGGGGAACTGTGCCGACATTCGTCTGGAAAGTCTTCGGAAAACCCAGGGAAAACCTCAGACAGCACAGCCGGTGACAGGATTCGAACCCGTGTCACCTCCCAGTCTCGGCGTGGAAAGCGATCATCCTAACCACTATGCCACGGGAGCTGGTAGACAGAGAGAGTGAGGAACACACACATTTTAATACAGGTCAGCTTGAGAAAATCTCACAACATTACTGAAGAGTTAAAGGGGCTAATGCAGTACGTCTGACGCCAGCAACGTGAATATAACTTGCAGCACACACCATACGTAAACAATTTATGTCATTTTTATAATGCAAATCCAATCCAATCTAAAATCGATTAGCTTTAACGACTTCAGAAACTGCACTAGTGGGTGTGGTTACATTTACCAGCGTGTGACTCACCACTGTGATTCAAATAAAGATCCGCGAAATCTTGACCGTTCTTGGTGTCCCACAGTTTATGTGGCGTCATGAGCCGTGGCTCTATGAAATAGTAGTGTCGAATACCGTATTGCAGTGCATTGAGGAACCGTCCAGCCTCGTTCCCCTGGAATAGCCGTGACGCTATCTGCCTAAGCGTTGCCGACTGCGGCAAGCAATTCCATCACCACCACCTTCATTCCCTTTCTTTATTCTCCTTTCTCACGTGCCGTGATGCACACACGATAGACCCTATACCACAGAAGTTAATGGGTGTTGAATAGAATATTTATTTCACTTCTACGAAATGTTCAAAATCTGACAAAACCTTAATGGGTGTTATACGCAGCTGGACGCTACTATACGAAGAGGCACACATTTTATTGCGCAACATTGTCAATTAAATGAACTGTAACATTTCGCGGTTTACGGTGGCCAGTGATGTGAATGGATGTGACTAATGCAGTGGGAACAATGAACCATTGCAACAGATCGGGATAGAATATACCAAAAGTGAGTTATTTAATCAGTGAATCAACGACGTACTTCTATACCGATTTAGTTCAAAAATAGTTTTTGCTTGCGCTGATTGGTCTATTACATTGTGTCGATATAATGAAGTTGCATCTAGAATCGAAGGACAAGGCTGTCGCATTCAGGACTGAATAAATAATATTTTCTCGTAAAATATCCTTCAACGATTCCACGTGCACAAATTTTTACGTGTACCGTGTCAGCAATTGAACATTCTGCTCTACCCGTCCTGCCAACGATATTACGTTCTATTTGCTCTTTCCTAAATCGATTCCCAAGCGGTTATAGAATATTGATGCTTTGTACATATTTGAAGTTATGCCATGGGTCAAATCAATCTTTCTGCAACGAACAACCAACAACGAAAAAGGAGTCCCTTATTGTACCATCCTGTATCGATGCAAGCAGTGATACGGTTCAAGAACATGCGACTGCCAAACGGGGCAGGAAAAAGTAATCAAACCACAAAGCCCTCAAGAAGCGGCGTTAAAAGCCGCTTATCGTGCGTGTATCGTGCCAGTTATCAGAAACATAAAACTTGCGGTTCGTTCAAGTGTACATTAAACGCTTATCTCTACACACGGAACATCTCTCCCTCTTTGCTTTCTGTTTGAAGCGGTGTGATTCCAGCAAAACAATGAAGGAACGTGTAACTTCTTTTTGCATTGCTTCTTTCGAAACACACCATAGCGTCAACGTCTTCGGTGATGACACCGGTGTTGGGCTTGGAATTGAGAAACGACAGCTGGAACTCATTTTTGAAAGAACCGCTCTCTTATCGCGAAGCGCCGAACCTCGCTAAATCCTCCATTATCGTGAGTTATTGAATATTTGAGTGTCTTTCCCCTTCCATCAGGTGCGTAATGGTGTTCTCTATCAGAGAATATCTCCTTTAATGCTTCTTTTGTTTCTCTGGCCGTCAACTGCGGCGACTTCGAAATAATTCAAGCAAATATGTCTGGGGCGAGTCATTATTACACTTTTGCGAACGCAACGTTGATCGCTATTAGGAAGGCTCGCGTAAAACGTGTCGAGACGTTTAAGGGTACGATAAGTGTTATTAGATGTTCGTTATGTCGCGATGTGTATCTGGGTGTACCTTCTTTTTCTTTTTTTTTAACGTGTTGCAAATGAGGCTTGTGGTTAAATGGGAAGAACGATCATACAGCGCCGGGCATTCGTTTTAAGACTTTCGAGTAGATTGTTGAAACAGTCAAAGTAAGAACAGTTTATTTCTGTAGTGTCTATGAAGCAAACATGGCTGTTGTTTCTATCGGTGCCTAAAGAACGGTCTATAAATTAACGGTGCGGAGCAGTTCTGATCGCAAAAAAATACCAAATACTGCAGGCTAATGAACCACTGTACAAGCTCCATTGTCAGGACCAAGCAAAAATGAGAAATGTTGTTCTATTCCACCTTTTTATCACGTAATGATACCGTCACAACGTTCCCCAGAAAGTCTAAAGTTTTTGATTGAATTTTAATGACGACAGTTGAAGTAAAACGCACCAGCTGTGGGGTTCGAACCCACGCCCTGTGATTGCCGGTCAGAGATGCTACCAATTACGCCATGTTATAGCTACCCTTTCTTCAACGTGCCAGGCCAACTAAGAAACACGGGGACACGCACCCACCACACTCATTGTTGCCAGTCGCTCCCACATTCGCACAGGCGAACGCACTGGTAGCGGGCGGCCTTTTCTTCAACCGTCATCATTCAATTGAAGCATGCAACTAGGCGTCGTATGAGAGTTCAGATCACACTTAACATCCATAATCAAAACCCTGAAACTGAGGGTCACGTAAACAGAGATTATGCGAATCCCCATCATCACCATCATGCTTCCTTGTCATCTATTCTGGCACTGAATTTCTCCAGACAGTGTTTACCGTTTTGTACTAATACAACGTGTTCTGGAGTAACTGGCCGTATACGAATATGGATTTGGAGACTGCCCGTTGTTTGTTATCTCCCCATCTATCTCTCGCCTAATCATAACCAGGTTTTTACGACTTTTTTTCGCAAATTATTGATTCCGACGAAATTCTGCATGAGACGAAACGGCATTCCCTAGTTGGTTATGTTTATCACCTTTAGTATAATGACGGAGTCAATTGGAGTAATAATTGTCATATACAATGTATATGACAATATCTTTATACTTGCGTCAACACACTATAAAAATACCATAGATCGAGAAGTTACCCGTCAAAAAGAACTCGTTACGAGATAAGTTACCGTGTGAAAAATGTAACTAAATTAATAACGAAGTTCTTCAGCCTGAAATGTAACTTGCAGTTACGGAGTTACTTAAAAAAAAAAAGAACTAGTCACTTTTAAGTTACTTCGGACGCAAAAGAGCACTACACAGGTGAGAACACGGGTGAGAAAGAACACTACACTACGCGCGTGAGCAGTTGAGTTCGACCTTGAGTTGCCTGCGGAGGAGTGCCAACACGCTTAGATCGTTGTCGTTTATGTCCAACAATTTGCATCTCACTCCCTGTGGGCGCACAATGGTTCAGCTTCATTTCAATGGCAGCGGTTCTTACTTCCTGAATAGAATAGAATACTGTCATTGATTGAATATCACGTTTTATGGCATAAAAGTAACTTGGAACTTAGCTTAAGTTACTTTGGCAGAGTTACCAGAAAAAGAAACGAGTTCCTCCGAAAGTTACCACGGCGCAAAAGTAACGAGTTAAGTTACAAGTTACCAAAAAAAGGGAACTTAGTTACAGTAACGAGTTACTTGTAACCAGTTACCTCGAACTCTGAAAAATACCGAGGGTCGAAAAGCTTTTGGGGAACGCCGTACCTCGAGACAAAACCTGGGCTACTGACGGGCCAATTTTTTTTTTTTTTTCCTGCTTAACTGCCATTCACATCATTTCAACATCTACCTCTACATCCTCACCTTCCACTTTTCTCCCTCGTAATGCAATCAGAAAACGTACCATGTAAAGATATATACTCTATGTATATGTAAATTCTCCTACATGCCAGCCCACTGTATATACCTCGGCCCGTTTAATTTGGGCGCCGTGATTCGTGTGGAATTATCCAGCTTGCAAACAAAGGGCTAGCTGATGCGGGAAGAAGGGTAGATGCCGTCGGGGACGGTCCTCTCTGTTTCCGCCATGCGCTACTTAATTAAAGTGCTAATTACGGGGCTCGAACTAATTACGCGTGTGCCAGACGACCGATAAAATCCTTCTCCCGCTTTAAAGGGAAAGAAGGGGTTGTCGTTAGCCGTACAGCCTACAGGGCGACGTCTTCTTCAACAGTTTATAGGGTAGGGAATAAACGGGCCTCATTGCTGAAGGGGCTTTAAAGTTGCATGTAGAACATGGTAATTTCATGGCATAACAAAGCGGAGCACAGTGCACGTTTTGCCTTTAAGGAGCGGAATAGAACCGAAACCTAGATTGCATATAGTGAGCGCCTATTCACGGAGTTCTGTTTACGTGGAAGATAAAGGGATCAAGTGGGATAAATTTCATGTGGCGCTGAAGTTTATTCGGGAATTAGAGGCACGCAATGTTTCCTGTATGAATACATGAAAAACTGAAGGCTATACGTTATTATTAGACTATCGATTCTTCTGCATGCCGTATCAAAATACAATTCCCGATTTTATTGCAAAGTCAGTTTTGCTTGCCTCTTACCTTTTAAAGATGTTCCTGATCACTCTCATTTATGTTTGCGGTGCCGAGAAGACACCCTGCACCGTATATCGAGACAATCGTTAACCTTTTTTTTCTCGGCCATCCAACCTGTCCAGCATAATCCGTGCCATATCAACACTTCAATTCCCTCTTTTCGTAATGAAATATTTAGAGAAACATTATAACGCTCTGCAACATCATGGCCCGGTTTCACCAGTGCCGATTACGATTTGAACCGAGATCAACGGTCCCTTAACTTGAATTGAACTGGAAGAGTGACGCTTAACGCTTGACGCATGAATTTAACGCTTAACTCGGCTTCATTAAAGGGAGTTATTGTTACTGACACATTCATCATCACGTCACCAACTAACGTTTTTAAAAGAATAATTGAGTGTCAACTTCAAGGTTTAGCAACCCTTTACCTCGGTTCACAGTTAACAAGCTAGTGAAATCGGGCCTATGTGTTTAAAAACCGAGTTTATCCGACACTCAGAGGCAGTGCGCAGCCGTATATGGCTCGGTTTTTGACAGAAGCTCTCCTCAAAGTAGACGAAGAGCAGAATCCGTAGAATTTCTGCGGGTCCCTCCTGGTCTGTGGAAGACGACGGGTGGGTGTTTGCGGGACCCTGCAAATGAGCTCGCGGTGCCGGGTCTGCCTTCAATTTGCAACGCGCAGACAGACGACGTCTCGCAGTAACGAGGGGCAGCTGGAATCGGTCGCCTCCACATATAAGCTTCCGGCCCATCATCCTTGAGTTATGCGCTTTCTGAAAGGACAATGCACTTGTGGAGCTAAACATGTGGGCTGCTGCATGCAGTACTTTAGTCGACATCATTTGCGAGCGGCACTAACGGCAGGTGCGCTGCTCTCCACGCGCGAAGCGCCGCTTACAGCACATGTATAGGCATCTGCTACTGTATTTTAATGACGGACTGCGCTGCGTATGTACGTGCCATCGTCTTGAACACGCTACATGCATGCATGCCATATCCTGTGCAAGACCTACTAGATTATAACGACCATGTCATATTCGGCAACCTCCTATATGAGGAGCCCGTCCACACTATCCGCTAGGAGCGCTACACATCAGCACGCGAGATCAACTTCCGATTGGACAATGGAAATTTGAATTTTGAGCGCGCAGAAGCGAACGTATACGACTACTGTAGCAGACGACAGCAACGGCTCCTATGAACACGCGTAGAATGACGATGATAATCTAGTTTGGAAAGAAGCATCTTACGTGGGACATCCAACCTATTGTAAAAATAATAATATGGTAAGCTCAAGTGTAAAGTATTGCAGAAATTGAGGAAGCATTAACCGGGCCAATGAGTGGCGCCACCGCTAGCCTCCAAATGCGGCGCTGGGAAAAGGGGTGCCTATGACATGGTCGCTATAATCTAGTATGTCGTGATCCTGCGTAACTTTCGAAGTATCGACTCTGGGATTTCCTCCCTGAGCCCCACCGGCGTTCACTTCCCGAGTTGTCCAAGACGCCTGCAGCAGCCACATGCAGTAACATGAACGCCCGAAGTCAATAGGGAAGGAACATGTGTATTCTTATTCTAGCGACCAGCTAGACACCTGCTGCTGTCCGATGCTACTTCCACCGATCCTCTGTCAAAACTCCCCCTTTGGCGCGCACCTGCTTTTTGTGCCTTGTTCTGGTGAGGGAATTCATGTTCTCCTTCCAGCACGTGTCGGGGGACAACTTGCCGGACGTCCGTTCGTTCTATCGCCGGTAGAGCGCCCCACTGGACAAATAGTATAAATACTGTAATAAAAGAAGGAACAGCTTGGCGTACTACATGCATACCTCGGCAAAACTCACTCATGAGCATGCTCACTCATGCTCACTCATGCTCATTTTGGCAAATGAGCGGAGCATGAGTGAGCGAACGGAAAGCCGGGGACGAGTGAGTGAGCATGAGTGAGCAAACAGAAAATTGAGCAGAGGATGAGTGAGCATGAATGAGCAAACAGAGAATTGAGCAGAGGATGAGTGAGCATGAATGAGCAAGCAGAGAATTGAGCAGAGGATGAGTGAGCAAACACAGATTTGAGCGGATGATGAGTGAGCATGAGTGAGCAAGCGGCGAGTTGAGTGAGTGAGAGAGCAAGTGGCGAGTTGAGTGAGCATGAGTGAGCAAACAGCGAGTTGAGTGAGCATGAGTGAGCAAGATCTTCAGGAATACAACTATGTACTTGATTTCATCTCAGTTCCGGCAAGCCGGTCCCCTTTGGTCCTCCGATTTCATTGATTCTTTTTTATGCTAAAGCCACAGCTCTATGATGAACAGTGCCACAGGTACGAAACTTGAGATCGCAGCAGTTGCCGAGAAAAAAATTGACGAGCGTGCCTGGGTGGCGTCGTGCGCTTCACAGAATCTTCCTCGGGTGGTAATTTGAGGCCGTCTCGTCCGCACCACGAACGCGCTAGAGGAGCGCGAATTTTTTTGCACGTTCTACAGATGCCGGACTACCACATAATTTTAAAAAACTGGCATTTCCTCTCACGAACTGTTCTATAAAAACTCGCGAAAACGCTCGTGAGCGCGATTTTGCGCACATTTTAAACTTTTATTACGGAAGAAGTACGCATGGTAGAATTACGAACTCCACACCAAATGAAAGATAATTAATTGCTCTCTCCAACGACGTATTACGCATAAATGTGACTGTTACTGGAGCATAGGTAGAATGAGACGGACCATGCTCCCTCCGTGAAAATACGCGAAGTTCGTAGGTCAATTCCTCAAAAACCCCACCTTTAATTTTGGCAAAAAAATTGCATGGAATCCTGATTATATTACCATTCCAATGGTGTAAAATTTGTGTATTCTAAACGTTTAGAACCGAAATGCCAGCGCGCATAAGGATAGCATGTACAACGCGGCCATGCGGTTCCAACTCCGGCCACCCTCCGGCGTTTGTACTGATCGTCGACGAAGGGAACCTGGCTTTCATTACCTCCTGTGCCTGAGATGGGCATTTCGTGCCATATCGTATTTCGACTAAGGACAGGGTGCAAAGAACAAACGTTGCTGTCATGTTAAGTGCATGAGGAGAGCAGGTACAACGCGGCCCTACGGTTCCATCTTTCGTTCTAATCTTTTGTTTTCTGTTGACAGGCGCTTGAGATGTGGTCCGTATTTAACTACCTTGAAGCAGGGCAGCTGGCCTAATACATTGATACGCACAGAAGTACAGGAATAATACAACATTGCAAGCCGGTAGAGTGGTTTATTTGGTGACTGGCTTTGCTATTGCTCACCTTTAGAGAGAATTTACGAAAGACACTAAAACAATAGTAAAATATAGTTGCGGTGCATGGAAGAGCCATACATACATTTTAAATACAAAACACAGCTCTGAAAGCGCAATCGGGAACAAATGTCACCTATGTGTGAGCGGCATCACAAACTGATTCTGTTGGAAAACATAGATTTGTATGCACATTCTCGAAAACATCACCAGCCAGACGTAGTGTGTGGATCGTTCGACGTGCTGAAAACAACGCAGCTATGACCGAGGTTCAAACATGTCCTCGGCGGTTCTTGCTAGCTGAACTCCAGATACTGCATGACTTTCAGATGCGTTGTACCACACATGGCATGAACGGATCCCTGTCACTGGCCGAACCAGCTCCCATTCATCCTTTTTCGAATTTCGAAAGGCTGCAACCTGAGCCGACGGAATGTGCAGCAGTTCCGTGGCGTGTTCCTTCTTTTTGAGAGCGCACACAAAGTCTTCAGCGGTTTGAATAGCTTCAGCAGGTGGACATCGCAAGTTATCCAAGCTTGCGATATGTTTCAAAGAGCCCCCGACCCCATCGCACACATTTTTTCCATGGCCACTGGCAGAGAAAATCCATCGCAGTAACAAGTTGTTTTTTCCCATTTCATAGAGCTGGTACCTGTTCTTAAAGTGCGCTGCAGCACTGTCGGACACGTATACCACATGGGAAAACACGGGCAGGATGTCTTGTATAGCCTTGGTAATGTTTTGGAGGGCAAGAAGGGCATGTGTAGTATCGTGAGATAGGTCGTCACTCACTGTTGCAAAACTTTTTGTCGAAGACATGGTGGTTACAACACAGGTGAATAAGGATATTTGATCCGCCTTCCAATAGCGCCCTTGGACCTCACTTGAGAAGTTGACTCTCCAGTTTTCTGCAAAATCGAAGTGCATGACGACATGTCTTGGGTCCACGAAGGCCTTCTCGTTCCAAATGGCGCTTCTTTGTTGTATATATATTCATGCTTGGTGTACAGAGCAGCACATTTCCTGACTGCCTTCAGGAATACCGATGCCTTTAGCGTCTTCCTAATGAGGTCACCAGATTCCCAGAGAGCCATATCAACGGCGTCGGCACGGTCCATCCTTAGCTTCTGTAGGTTGTTCCTTTTGGCCCCTTGACAACTGCGACACTCTTGCAAAAAGCATGTCCTTTGTGGCTCGGGACATACAGACATCGCATTCAGTTGTTCTCTGCTTAGCTGGATGGATGACGCACTGTTTATGGCGGCGATGATCAAATCAAAGTTTGCGCAGTACAAACACACGCTCTGTTCCGGACGTGGGTCTGTGCGAACCCACTTAGGCCGAAGTGTGTACAACTTCGTCAGTCCTATATTGATGTCCGGATGAGCGCTCTTGAGCAGGCTAAACGTTTCCCGTATTGAACGAGTCATAAAGCGCTTTGCAACAGCGACTCTCTTCCCTCTTTTTTGTTGGGACTTTGGGACAGAACAGTCCTTTTCGTCTTCAAGATAGTACCGGAGTGCAACCTGTACGTCGTTCTCGCTGACAGGATGCCCCCATAATTGTCCGGCATCGCCCACACTCCCTGCTTCCCTCTCAGACTTTTTGATTTTTCTATCACATATTTCGTCGCATCCGGGATCAGTCCTACTATTTCTTTTTTCGTCATGTTTTCAGGAAGAAGCGTAAGAATCTGGCATCTTTCTTGATTGGAGGTGCACTTCTCATAAGCGGTCCTGATGTTGCGCAAAAGGATAGAACATCTCGTGCAGTCTGTTCCGGATCTGGTCGGTTCGTCTACGTCATATGCATCACGTATTCTGCGGCTTATTGACCTGCTCAATGCGTCGCCAACTTCTCTCCGTTTCCGTGACGCATACGACCCTTTTGAGAGCTCCCGGCTGCCGCTGCGGAGTTACGTCTATATTTGCCGTCGAAATACTCTTATTAATTTCTTGAATAATGTCCTCGCTCTGAACATAGTCTGTGCAACAGATAGAGCAACGGGCGAGGACTGCGATAGGTCACTAATTGCTGAACGAAAGCGCGCAGCACAATTCTTACATAGTTGGTCCTCACCGCTGACTTCATCACGTCGCTCAGGGTCGAGAAGCGCCTTCAGCGCGCCGATGTCAAGGCTTGACACAGTTGTGAATCCACTCTGGCGAAGAATCCTTTTCCGATGTCGACGTGCATAATCGGCACAAAACGCACGTTCCTCACTATAAATGTTCCGAGCCATGGAGATGACTTCCAACGCTGACGAACCCAAAGTTATTCAGACACCTCACTCATCCGCTGCATCGTCGACGGCAGGTCCGTGCATTATTGGCCACACGCGGCGACCAAATGAACCTGTCCACACCGCAGCAAGGTCATTTTTGTTAGGAAGTCTGGCGTCTGGTGTCCCCAGTGCGGGTTTGTTTATTACTTATAATCCGTATGTACATCCGGCAAAGGCGATGGGACGCGGGCACAAAGTTTGGGTGAAAGAGAATATAGCCTCCGCGTCACGCAACCTGATACCAAAGTTTCTTCTTTGCAGCCTGTCCGTAGTCGAAATACGATATGGCATTAAATCTCCATCATAGGCACAACAGGTGATGAAATGGAGTGTAGCATAGATACGTGGAAGTCAGGTTCCCTCAGTCGACGATCAGTACAAACGCCGAAGGGTGGCCGTAGTTGGAACCGCATGGCCGCGTTGTACATGCTCTCTTTATGCGCGCTGGCATTTCGGTTCTAAACTTTTAGAATACACACATTTTACACCATTGGCAAGGTAATATAATCAGGATTCCATGCATTTTTTTTGACAAAATTAAAGGTGGGGTTTTTGAGGAATTGACCTACGAACTTCGCGTATTTTCACGGAGGGAGCATGGTTCGTCTCATTCTACCTATTCTACAGTAACACTCGCATTTATGCGTAATATGTCGTTGGAAAGAGCAATTAATTATCTTTCATTTGGTGCAGAGTTCGTAATTCTACCATGCGTACTTCTTCCGTAATAAAAGTTTAAAATGTGCGCAAAATCGCGCTCACGAGGGTTTTCGCGATTTTTTATAGAACAGTTCGTGAGAGGAAATGTCCGTTTTTTAAAATGATGTGGTAGTCCGGCATCTGTAGAACGCGCAAAAAATTCGCGCTCCTCTAGCGCGTTCGTAGTGCGGACAAGACGGCCTCAAATTACCACCCGAGGAAGATTCTGTGAAGCGCACGACGCCACCCAGGCACGCTCGTCAATTTTTTTCCCGGCAACTGCTGCGATCTCAAGTTTCGGACCAGTGGCACTGTTCATCATAGAGGTGTGACTTTAGCATAAAAAAGAATCAACGAAATCGGAGGACCAAAGGGGACCGGCTTGCCTGAACTGAGATGAAATCGCTTCATTCATCTCTTCTATCATTAGTTGCAGGTGTCTCTCGATAATTTTAACAAATGAATAAGAGCACGGGACTTCACTGTTGCATAGTCTAGAAAACCTCGTCATAAACATTGGGAAGTGAGGTTAACACCCCTCCATGACGGAAGTGCACGCAACCCCCTTAATTAAATACAATCATAGAAGTCGCTGCAACGCCCTCTCCGTAGGCGATGGTGTCAGAGTCCGAGCACCATTTTACTCCCTTTTGACTCTCTTTTTCATAAGCGTGTAGCCCATTACATTTTTGGTGATAAGCGTCCTGCATCAGGGCCGTAGCCAGAAAAAAAAACAGGAAGGTTTATATGGGAGGGGAGGGGTTTCTCTCTCTCTCTTACCTCTCCGAAATGTACTACCAAAGGTGCGGTTTCGAGAGAAGGCTTCAGTCCCCCCCCCCCCCCCCTTTGTCGCTACTCCTCTGTCCGGCATTGCTCTATAACCTGTATCCCGCAAGATTACCACCGCCCCAACAGGAGCGATATCTCCCGAGTTCCGGCCACGGCCCTCGTACGTACATGTAATACAAGTTTTCCTGTGCAGGTGAGCATGAGTGAGCATCCTGAAGAAGGTGAGCATGAGTGAGCGAGCGATGAACATGTGAGTGTGCATGAGTGAGTGGGCAATGAGCTCAGCTGCCTGTGAGT
Source organism: Ornithodoros turicata (assembly GCF_037126465.1). Classification (NCBI taxonomy): domain Eukaryota; kingdom Metazoa; phylum Arthropoda; class Arachnida; order Ixodida; family Argasidae; genus Ornithodoros; species Ornithodoros turicata. The sequence continues at coordinate 10,008,524 of NC_088205.1, read as the reverse complement.
GAGCATGAGTGGGCGAGGGATGAGCTCAGCTGCCGTTGAGTGAGCATGAGTGAGCGAGCGATGAGCTGAGCTACCGTTGATTGAGCATGAGTGAGCGAGCAATGAGCTGAGCTTCGAGTGAGTGAGCATGAGTGAGCGGGCGATGAGCTGAGCTGCCGGTGAGTGAGCATGAGTGAGCGGGCGATGAGCTGAGCTGCCGGTGAGTGAGCATGAGTGAGCGGGCGATGAGCTGAGCTGCCGGTGAGTGAGCATGAGTGAGCGGGCGATGAGCTGATCTGCCGGTGAGTGAGCATGAGTGAGCGGGCGATGAGCTGAGCTGCCGGTAAGTGAGCATGAGTGAGCGGGCAATGAGTCGAGTTGCTGGTGAGTGAGCATGAGTGAGCGGCGGTCCAAAGTGCCGACCTCTGACTACATGTGCTCTAAATTTTCTCAATTACACGTGATTTTTTTTTCAGTCTTATGGAGAATCTGTGCGCTTTTAGCTTTAGCTGCATCGTTTTTCAGACGTGAATATTTTTTTGCGTAAAGTGAGCTATTTTGTCTTTCGTGAAATATTAAGCAGCGAAACCATCAGCGAAGAGCAAAATACTTCACTGTACTGCTAGTGGACCAGCGAAAAATGCGAAATGGTACGCAAGTTATCTTCGCCGCAACAAAACAAACAAACTAACAACATACAAACAGAAGGTTTGTCACCGTCTAAGCGGAGGTCGCTTTACCTCACTCCTCTACTCCCTCACTTCACTCCCTTCACTCCTACCCGTTCCAATGCATATTGAACTCATCCCAAGGCACATTGAACCCATCGTCAATCTCACAGCCTATCCCCGACATGTCAGTGGAACAAACATCTATCCCAGTCCTAACTATAAACGCGGCTGTATTTCCAATAGCTATTTCCCCCCCAAGACGTAGCAGTGTACCGTACTGTACACGTGACCTCTCTGTCTCTTCCGATGCCTGTGCGCTGTCAACGAGGTTAGCCCAGCTCCAAACAGACGCAGCTGTTGTTCCATTTAAATCCTCCTCGTCTCCGAAGGGAATCCGCACACACACGCGAGCGCTCAATGACACACAAAGCAACGGCTGTTCACGCTGCGTGTGTGAAGTGATGATGGCCTCTTCCTGCTCCCGAAAGTATGCGCTACAATTCACCGCCGACGAAGGGCAAGAGAATGAGAGTGGAGGAGGAACAAGAAAGAAGTGAACAGTGTAAATGTTCTGCAGATGGTGACGTGTTTAGTCGACCTATTTGCTTAGCTCGGTGTTGCCGCTGTGTCGTATGCGGTTATACAGCGAAGACATAAGCGACGGTATAAAAGCAAAGAGTGACGTGTAGTAATTTTTTTTTGGCGTTCTGCCTTCATCGAGCGGTGTGTCCTGTGTACACATATTAGAACTATTGCTCGGTGTAGTTTGAGCATTGTTGGTTGTAAGACTTAGAAGGGATAAAGACTCGAGGGTTTATTCCCATTCCGGTCTTCATTGTGAAACTGACCCTTCCTCGTCCTTTTCCTGATGATGATGACATTGGTTCTTCTAGTAACAATGTCTGATGTAATACTTCCGAGTGACAGTATTTACTCACCTATTATGCACTCAATCAGTTGATGAATCACAACGTCACAACTTCTGCGGCACATTCGAACAATACGAGCACCTGTTTGAAAAAAAAAAAAAAAACAATTGTTGACATTGTTCGTTTTTTTTTTTTTCTTCCATACTTCATTCAACTTCTCTCTAGCTCCAATCTCATTTATACAACTTAGAAAGTTCATTAACACCAGCATCAGCGACAATCACCATATATGTTACGGGAAAAGTTTTAAATTTAAATTTATTTATTTATTTAAAATCAGCATGTTAATTCCACTTGACTTCAATGCAAACAAACTTAACTTGCCAAGGCGATTTGAAACGTTAACTCTTCAATTTGATGAACCGCGAAGTATTAGTAATTGTAATTAATAATTACATATTAGCAAATCGTCTTTCTAAACTGCGCCCTCCACTTTCTTATTGTCTTCACTCGCAGGTGCCATGGAGATCAAAGCCGAAGTGCAACGCTGGGCGACGGGTCCTGTGCTCGGTGGAAGTGCTGGTACCAACGGTTCCAATGGAGCGCTCGTCGGGGCGTTGACCGCTACACCAGTACCCGAGTGCGCCGGATGTCAGAAACCTATCAGAGAGAGGTTCCTGCTCAAAGCCCTCGACCAGTTATGGCACGAGGATTGCTTGAAATGTGCCTGCTGCGACTGCAGGCTCGGCGAAGTGGGATCAACGCTCTTCACGAAAGCGAACCTCATCCTCTGCAAGAGGGATTATCTCAGGTAAGGATTGATTAATATGTATGAAAGAAAAATGAGAAGAGATTAATATTCGCTGTATACAAACTAGGACTTGCTATACTCCTGCCCCTGCAAAGCTGAGATTTTGCGAAATAGATGAAAGGTAAAAAAAACCGGATGTAGTTCCGTATCCGGACCACTGGCTTTTTTTTTTTTTTAAGCGTAACGAATAAAAACAAAAATCAGACGTGATTTAGCCCATTTCAACGACCCTACCTTTCGCAAGACGGCAAGTTTCGAATCCGTTAGGCTTAGCATTCCCGTGTTTCTCTTGCGCTAAAAGTGAATCAGATGGGGTTGTTTAAATGCATATAAAAAACTTCTAGTCCACAGAATTTTATAATTTTTTAGATTCAGTATATGATCTTCTTCCACTTCTATGCAATATTTACTTTCCTAACTGTTTCACTAATTTTTAAAAACGAGTCGTCCCGATACGGGACTACACCCATAAAAACAACTTTATGCTGATGATGGCGATTAGGGAGCTTCATCGCGACAAACGACACTCTAATCCATTGCTTTGTGCCAGTCAAGTCTAGTCAAATCGAATCAAATTAAATCTACTCCATTGCTCGCGGTAATTGGATGAAAAATATAATATACACACAGTGGTGTTAGTAATGCTTTAGAGCAGATCGCTGGTAGGCTGGACTTGACCATGCACCGTGTGATTTTTTTCACAGCGAGAGACTGGGAGTCTATCTGATTTATAGACGCTGTAAGTGTGGCCCTGAAAGGGAGTTTTGAGTGCTGACAATGAAGTTTGTGAACGGATGGTCAGGAAACCAGGGGAGCTGGTGATACTGATGCATATTGAAAATCCCGAGACTATGGACACGTAAAAAGGACAACACACAAGACTAAACAGCTTTCAAACCTTGTGTGTTGTCCTTTTTTGTGTGTGTGTATGTGTGTCCTTGTAGTCTCGGAGTTTTCAATATGTAAGAAGTTTGTCTTTCGTATTTGCAATGTCGTCTTATGGCGAGTCCAACAATAACAATTATATTCTGACGATGAAGTGGGGAGATTTTGCTATCCGCCGCCACTGAACAGGCAAAGCGACCTTTAACCGTATCCGATGAATTAATCGTGACGAAATGATACAGAAAGGACACGATGGCACCGACAAGTTTCAGAAAAGTAATGTCTTAGAACTTAATTGTCATTAATATCCTATCATTTTTAAACCACCTGAAATGGTTATCTTGTCGTGAGATTTTCCACATCACGATTTGCGGATGCTATTTCTGGTGCCGTACTGAAATAGTAGCGCTGCCACCTTCGACCCATTTAGCTATACAGGACGACATCGTTGCTGAAGGTCAAAGCAACACACGAGTGCTTCTCTAGTTAGTCGTAGTCCCGTAACATTCACCAACACGTTTTGCACATCGTAACAATAACGAAGTTTGCTTCACGTTTGAAGCTTCAGTGCTTGAATATTTATACGACACCGTTTCAAAAATTCCAAGCGCCACAGCGCTTGACGGCACTTCAATCCTCTTCTGAGGGGTAGCGTAATGCCTTGTGCAAATATATCGTAATTTCTTTGTTGCTGCTCGCGAAGCATAATGCGTACTTTACACACAGAGCAAGAATGGCGCGTGATCCGTCACGTGCCCGTGTCCGTCTTGTTTGTTTCTCTGTTTGTAAGAGAGAGAGAAAAAAAACAGGAGAGATTGAACTCGCCTCTCAACTCGTCCTTTTACCCGTCCTAACCAGAGCAAAGCCCCTCGTCAGATCATTAGACGTGTAAGTAATTAAATACTAATTAACAGTAAGTAATTACATTGTCGGACTCCTTTTGTCAAAGTTGCCCTTGCACTGCCAGAAATTCTAGTTCCGCAACAATGCCCTCGGCGCGTCTGATCTCCAGTCCTTCGCGATACATTCCGCAGCACTCTACGAGTCCTAGAAACAAAGACGTTATTAAAAAAAAAAGAAAAAGAAAAGAAAAAACAGCAACCATTATCAGATTCTACCCTTTCTGCACCGTAACATGAATGCGAATCTTAGCTCCAACTCCGACTGACTGAAAGACGGGCAAAAGTCTGCCGTGTATCGACCGTGTTATAGAGGCAGCCCCTTTTCGCGGTTCACGCTGGGCCAAGGAAAATGCGCATAACGGTCGGCCAATAAGTCATTTGCGAAAATGCTTTTAAGAGCAGCGCTATACGTCCCGGGTCCATTTGGCGAGGCACGGATATGTGTGCGCGCGTGGGGAACCCGAGTTGGGGGGGGGGGGGGAGGGGGGCGAAATGCGTGGCGGTTTCATTCTATGGCCTCGTAAACGTTTGCCACCAGGAGAAACTGATTTGCATTGCGCGTGAGAGACTGTACTGGATTCTACGCGTGACTATTATGGGAGGCGAAATTGTGTGTTCCGGCCGTGTGAAGATGTTTTGCCGCGTGCTGGATATTGTGCGTGTTCTGTGTGAGACGGAAAAGCACGGCGGGGTTATGTCAAGCACGTGGATGAAATAGGTCGTACGCGATCTGTTTTGCTGTGGTTGGATCTGCGCCGGCACATTACAAGTGGCGCAGGCGCTCGCGATCATTCCCCCGCCGTATACGTGCGTATTTTTCACGTGTTGGAAGGAGGTTTCATTGCGTAGACCCTGGGGCATACCAAAATATTTTAGACATTCGCAGCGAGATCGGCCTATAGGAGGCGACACTGTCACCATTCTAGCGTGGATAACACGTGGGCCGATGTTCGGAGTTGATGGTTCTTTTCCGTAATTCTTGTGTATATTCACGGGAAGATCAACTGTGCCGCGATGGTACGATACTGTTCGGTTTTCCAATGCTCCACCTACTGCACTGAACGCGGAATAAACCTGTAAAAGCAGACGACGCGTCCGCACTGGGGTAGTTCTCAGTTCTCCGCAGCGCGCCGACACTGTACGATCTCGGAGCAAATACGCGGACGGAAGAGAAGACGCGGCTCAGTTCACTATAATATTTGTGTTATGCTATGACTTCTTCTTCTGATAACTGCGATAGCGTTAACGCTGTGGCCTTTTCTGAGTTCGTTGAAAAAAAAAAAAAAGGGGGGGAACGTAATTCCAAGATTTTACTAATAGCCGACTCCACGCTAATTAGCGCCTACATCTTGGTCTGTTCCTCGTAATAATAAGGCTAACATTACAAAATTCTTCGGTTGCAACAACATAAGGTGCCGGTTGTTGACGCAGTAAAATAATAATAATAATAATACCGCGCATAACAAATGCACTCTTCGAACTTTGAAAAAGTTCTTTTCGCGTAAATGCTTTTCTCGTAAGCCATTAAAAACCAAGCGGAGCCATTACTTTTTTCCGAAAACAGAGACAAACGAGGTAGCAACGCTACGTACAATACTACTACTTTCGAAAAAAAAAAAAAAAAGCTAAAAAATATATAAAAGACATTTAGATCCTTCCCTCGAGGGTACCATTTAGGTGCTGTGTCCCAATCACACTGACATTATCAACCACGGACGATTTCACATGTCCGTTCCTGCAAATCTTCCTCGCCGTCCCATATCGGACACTACCTCGCCCGAAACGTGGACCATTACGACTCCATTCCCGACCAGACCACCCATCCGCGCTAAGAGCAACGCGGTCCGCGACAAGCGGCCGATGGGCTACACTTTAGTGGATAGAGGAAACATTTCACTTAGTACAGCCGCGAGGAGCTCTTTCCCTCTTCTACATGTGTACCTTCCACTGAGGGGGGTGAGTGCTGAAACAAGTCCCCTCTACCCTCCCACGCATCAGAAGAAGAAAAGGCACTTATCACGCAGTGCATTAAGCATGACTGTATGTGTGTGTGCGCGCACAAAATGCACGAGCACTCAGTAAGGACAGGTCACAAGCTTTTAGGAGGGACTTAGCTTGAGGATGGACAGATGGATGGCAAGGAAAAGCACTATGTTGTAAAAAAAGTCTGCGCCGAACGTTTTGAATGACGCTGAGGGGTGATGCGTTGGAGGGAGATGGACTATGCAGGAAGGAGGAAAATGGTCTCCGATACTGTATACGTATACCTCGTTACGTGTATCTGTTGCGGGATTATTTGCGGTTGGGTGTCTTTCCTCCTCGGATGGTTAAAATGTGTGTGGATACGACGTTAGATTGATTGTTATGTCACGACTGGATTTACAATGCAATGCACGTGTGTTTACCTGACACGTGCAGGAGATTGCCGAACGCGTGCCGAACGCGGAATCTCCCGTTCGCCCAAACAGTACCGCGCGGGGTACACAAAATAAAGTAGTCGTAAGTTTGAAAAGTGTCGTTGCAAACGAACAAATATGTTCTTTTTTTGTTCGCTTTTTCTTTTTGCATCATGGTCGTTGACTATCATTTGTACTTAGAACAGTGTATGGTGTGTAGCTCTTGGAGTAAATAGATGAAGTTATCAGAACGACATGCTTCGAACGAATTTCTAGGTATAGAATCGGTTAGAGGTAGCATGCAATACGTCTAGATTCATTACGTACACATTATACAACACAAATGCCGAGCCTACGTGTACTGTACTACGTGTACACGGCGCTTAGAATGTACTTCGAGGTTTCCTCATGATCATATGTTTCCTTGTTCCTTATATTATTTTATTTATTTATTTTAATTGTGAGACTGCCAATAGTGATGCCTCGTTTCTTTCTTCCTTTCTTTCTTCTCCTCTTTCCTTCCATTTTCTTGAGTAACACGCAGAATCACGCGAAAAACGTCAAATATTTATGCATGGCACGCATATACAGCGAACTTCCGTTTTAAATGTTTTTGTGACGTCATCAGATAGCGAGAGTAATGTGGCGGATGGCGCGCTTGCCTATCGGATCCGTGATGCGACGCACAGGAGTTATCTACGTGGGAGTCCAACTCCAAACCGGGGAAAGCCTCGAATACCACATAATACAAAAATTCGCTTTAAATATTCCACCGCCGTGCTGCAGAAACCCGTTTCAAGGTTGTTCATAATAAGATGTTGGCTTGTTCGCGTGAGTCTCCGAAGTGAGGAGGCTTCCACTTCAACTGCAACAATTTCAACGAGGCTTGATCGCAACATCAGCTTGAGCGTGCCCTGCCGGAAATTCCGTCGCAAAAAAACAGCGGATGTACTTCATGCTTCATTTCAACAAGTCACTCGCGGGCACGAAGCTCAACAGCTACGGACTCACGATGATAGAAAGGCGTTCACTTCTGCATGTTGTTTAATCTCCAGGAGGAAGTCATTCCAGACTGCACGCTGTGCATTTCACTCATCCTGTGCAAATGCGCCACTTCAACTCGTAAGAAAAAAGGACACACCCTCGGATAACAGGCGAGATCCTAAAATGAATGAAGCAGCCCTATACACTGAGTTGGAAAAAGTGAAACGCGTTTGCTCCGAGCACATGCGACGCTCCCACAAATATCTTTGCCCTCCGTGCGAGTTCTGCCAGGAGTGGTGGCTATATACACACGAAGAAACGATTGAGAGGGTGTGGTTTGTCTGACAGCTTTCTAGTGGCTTCTCTTTGAATCATCTCTTGCAGTGATCTTGGTGCGGATTGAGGTACGCGTCCCGAGCGAAGATTTGTACATGTTTTCACGCTTCCAAGGCTCCAATGTCACCGAATCTGTAGAACTTCATCCGTAGAACTTTCGGAACACTGTAGCGAGTTATTAAGTGTTTTCCTGTTAGTGTGGTTATCCTGTTATTTCCGGCTAACTAAATATTACGTATGTTACGTGACCAGCATGGTGACTTCGTTACATAAGCTCATAAATATACTTATGTGCTGATGGCCTAGGTCTGTGTTATATGCTTGCTATTCGCATTTCATTAATTAGCGCGTTGCTGCATATTATTGATTCGAGTGAGTTACTACAGTATATGTTATCTATCAGTGCCATTTTGTACTCTGTACCACGTGACAGCGATCACGTGACTAAAAACGTACCGCCAACCTATATAAAGGTGGCACATTTAAACGCGTTTGGCACAACGCCGAGAGATACAGCAAATCTTGACTCACTTTGCGTTTATTACATATGTTATTCATATAAGTGCGTAAAATATGTGCATTAAAAAGGTGGAAAGTCAGATGGCTAAGAGCAGAAGCAATTTATCGTCGACGGGAAAAAGCAGAAACACTGTTGACAAGTTTATATACCAGGGGTATCAGGTGCATACTATTTGTCACTTCTCTCTTCTTCTGTGTACGTTTGCTCAGATGCATATATGAATAGAAAACACATTTTAATTACTTAGCGCTTCATATTCCCAAGCGCCTTCACAACCCAACACCCACACCAGCAGCAGTCCTCCCTTAACCATCTCGTAAACCATCTCGTACCCATCATATATCACCCCACGTGCTCGATTCAAACCAACATGTTTAACGACCTACCGACCCCCCACTTCAAAATCACAGCCGTTCCCTCGTCCTCTCGTACAACACGTTTCACGTCCATCTGTCTCCACAACTAAACCTTACTCGATATAATTCTCCGGATTGAAAGCGGGGACGCTCACTTAACTAAGCCTAACGAGTCCACTATATACCAACTGCGCGCGCGCGCCCAATTTGCAAGTTCGGCTCAAGGCATTTCCGCGTCCATGCACAACCTATAGAACTTACCTCCCCTAACTTAGGTAGGTGTAACGAGAAGAGTCTAGGGGGATGGGGAGAGAGAGAGAGCGAGAAAGGACGCCCTGAAAAGCGTGCATCGGAATAGCTAGACTCAATTAAGATTTGCGAGCGCCTGGACATGATGCGTTGAAGGTGATGGCGGTTTCGAAGATCGTGACGTTAACATAAGTGCAGTGAGCAGGTGCGCCGGACTGCGTGTGGGGACACAACTGCGTGCGCTGCCTGAATGCGTGTGAAGAAGGGCTTCTTTCGGAGATGAGTGTCTCAAGGAAGGGAGGAGGGATTGTGAGAAAACCCGTCTTAGTTTAATGAGAGTTTTAGGATCGGCAGGTGTGTGGAGGAGATTATGGTGGCCTTCAACTGTCATGGCGGAGGGAAGTGTTCTTTTTTTTTTTTTTTTTGAAGGCTGGGAGTTCGGATATTGGTTGGCCTTTGTTCAATAACTTTTGAGTCGTGTGTTCATTTCTGTGAGGTGTGTCATGTGACTTTGGGGGGGGGGGGGGGGGCAAAACATTATTTGAAATCCGAGGAAGAGTGACGGACATTTATTTGAGGGCATATTGGGCAGACTTCTGATGCTTTTGTAGACAATGTAAAATCGTTTCAACAAATTCAGTGCGTCATACAAGAAGAGATATATGATGTGCACATTAAGTGAAGGACTCAGACTTGCATGAAACCGCGAAAACAACGTCCGTCCTTGCATGCACACACATTTGGAATGATTTCCGACTCAACCACATGCACGATGTTTATTACGATTATTTCCATAGCTAAACGTTTTCTGACATTGTTGACAATTTATACCGGAGTCCTGGTTACTACCTTTTTGGTATTATAGCGACACTTTTATTAAACAAAAACATTCGCTGGATTAATCACAGATGCCTCTTACTCACGCTTCCCTGTATACTAAGATATTTTTAACATGCATCAAAACCCTCATCGCACCCCCCGCCCCAAAACACATGAGAACAAAAATACATGAGCGGATGCCTAAACAAATCCGATATTCATACCCAGCATCCTTGATTCCTTGTTCACAAACCAACCCCAAACCCACACGCATGAAAGGAGCCTTGAACATCAGCCACTGATCATGCTTCCCCCTTCATCTTCACCATCCCTACCGCACCGCGTCAACCCAAACGCACGCATCAACCTTCACCCTTTTGTAAACCTGCACACAATTACTCCTCCTCCCAAACGCGGCGCTCCAAAACTCATTACTCGTTTAATTGCCAAACCATTACTAAGGCATCACAGATGCGTCATCTGCGTCGATCGAATTCTCATCTGCTTTCAACCTGGCATTACGGACGCTAAATGAACAGCCATCCGTCAAAGAGGTATACGCTAGACAGCATCCCCCCTCCTTTTGGTCATCCACACATGGCAGACCCATCGCTTTTCACAGCATGAGAGTTTCTTATTGGTCCCCTCCGCCATCATGGTTCTCCTATATACATCGTATGTTTCTTTATCCTTCGTGTTTCTGCGGGCTATTGATCACTATATGATTATAATCATGTCGTTGTATATCACGTTTTGTGACCCGAACGTAAATTGGCTGTCACTCGTTATTGGTTTCGTACGTAATAATTGCGTCCGCAAGTGGGAGGGAAGCGGTCTAAATTCCGCCGGAAAAAATAGTGCGCTGTTCGATGACGTTCCTACGTGATTACGCTTTGTGTGTTCTGAAAGGTGCGGTAATGAAGGAAGCCCTGGACGTGAGCTGGAATTGCCTGCGCCTGGCAGGAAAAACATGCGGTGTGGCGTCTCCTTCGCGCTCGCAATATGGGGATTGAAAGCAGCGAAAATGGGATGCTAATGGTCGATGAAGAAAGGGGGGATCAAGCTCTACTTCTTTTTGTATCGCTGTGGGCTTCTATTGATTAGGTATTATTCATGGGAACGCATTGTGGTCAGAAAAGCACGGGCAGAAGATCGCTGTAGTCGGTAACACGTGCACACGCTTATACAGCGGCATGGAAGGACATGTTTTGTCTCTTCCTTGGTTCTTTTCGACAACCAAATGAGCGGCTTAACTTTCTGAGTGGAAGAGTTTGAATTTAAGGCGTATGACGACACCGCCTTCACAATGCTCGAATAGAACGAAAAAGAGAAAGGAGATAGTTGTGGCATCAACATTTTTTAATTATTATACAGCCAAAACGCGATTGCAATCGAAAATTGTGCATGCCATAATCTGCATTTCATGATGTGCATGTCATTATTTGACTGACTGTCCTCTGAGGGAGAACAGCAAGTCCTATTATGACAACTCCCCGTTTCGTAAGCTTAACTTTCAACTTCATTTTGTGCAATATTGACGCCGCAGAGACCGTAGAGACTGCGTGCCAAAGACTGCCTATTTCAGTTTCTTTGCTTCCTCCCGTCCGAAAAACAAGGAAAAAGTGAACGTAGAGCCTCTAGCGGGGAACTTGTCGTGAAAACCTTAGACAAGTAGTGAGCCTTCTCCAGTGACGTGACGACGTGCAGCTGAAACTCCTCCAAATCGTCCGACAGACACGACTCTCGATGCAAGCCACGCCGAAGAGCACGTTTATTTATAAAAGGAGTACGTATATCGCCGGCGCAGTCCTAAGGACTTGGCCGCACGTGCAGCGTTGAATGCATCTCGCAGACATTGATGTATGAACACAAAGAGGATAAGCCCGACGCGGCGCGATTTGCGAGCCTTGTTTCGACAGGTGCACCGATGGATGGTAGTCGTTTAGCGCGGCCACATGCACGAGCAGCTCGTGTGCTCAGCCGAATGCCGCATCGCGTCTCTGTGTGTTTACGTTGAGAGAGTGGACGACGGGCCGCCGACGTCTCGGTCGGAGTTGGAATGACGAACGACATCGTAAAATGACAGCTCGGGATACGGGGGCGGAAGGGGCTGTTATTATTCGGCCCAGTGAACGCGCGGGATAGCTTTGAGCATATGGATGCTGAACTACAACTGGGCTTTTGTACGATGTCCCATAGACTGGATGTTGGTGGGTGCTTTAGATGACAAAAGGGCGTGAAATGTCGGGGATGATGCGGTGCTCCGTGATTTCTTCAGCTTTTTTTATTGTTTGCATGCGCTCGTGGATACACTCTTAAGAAAAAAATAAGGAGCAATTTTAGTCCTTTTTGGGGACTAAAGGCATTGCCACAGAACTTATTTCCTTTAGGGAGTAAATGCACGGGAGTAAATTAATGTCACAGAGTGGGGACTGCATTTCATGCTCTGTTCTGAGATCCGTGTGCATGAATGAAAATACCTTGAATGAAACCGTCAACCGTGATATGTCGAGTGATATGAGGTCTTGCGATAGGCATATGGCCCAATTTCGCAGGAAAGAATCTCTATTTTTTTTCTCTGTGTGAATGGAAAAATTGCTAAGTTAGAGAAGTTATAGAGCCTTATTCCATCAAAATCACGAAGAACAGATTAAATTGTTCCGTTCGGGAGACCATTTGCGAAGTGCATTGACTATTTGCAATCGTGGGGAGCAAATTGGGGGCTAGGGAACTAAAATTGGGAGTAATTGCAGTCCAGGAGACCAGAAGCTGCAATTACTCCTCATTTTACTCATTTGTTTTCTTAGAATGTACCGTGCGATATATGGTGTTATATTGACGAAAAGTAAGAAGCAATAAGGTTTCTAAAGGACTGCGCGAACTGCGCAAACCAAGTGCGCACATAACCACAGAGAAGAAACTGATGCGTCAATTTATCGCGGCATGTCGCCCCGCCACTCAGCTTTGCGACGTGCGCGGCATTGGGAGAGATCACGTGCTCCGCGTAACGAATAAAAAAATGTGCAGTCTCGTAGGCGTTTGATGTCATCAGTATAGGAGTTGCAGTGTGCTCGTTTTGGTCGTGACGCCTAGAGCGTCACGAAATGCAGTTCGGCAACCGCAACAGAGTCACTTCACCGGAGAAATTATAGTGCATCGCCACCAGGTGCCACCTCTGTTCCCATACGTTGGTTTCCGTGCACATCACTGGACGCGACCATGACGCCCCTACACTGCTGTAATGGCGACACGATGACGTCAGGCAAAAGATGACTGCTCTCTAGGAAACTGCCGCATAGTTTCGGCGTCGGCGCACTACTTGTCGTAACGTGGAGTGATGCTGCCCCTTATTGCACCCAATAGGAAAAAAGCCTAGGGCGCGGTTAAACGGGCCGTTCTTGGGTTGAACCCGACTATGGATAAGTAACCCGACCGATACAAGGCTATCGGAACTCATTTAGCCGAACCGTTTGAACCTCGGCCAACCGAAGCCCAACGCGCATCCTTTCTTTTCCACGAGGGACGCCTAATAACTAGAGCGAACTATTGGGACGTGGCGAGCTAATTAGGTCGGCGAGAGAGGGAGAAAAAAAAAGAGCACAAAAGGAACAGTAAACGAGAAAAGTGCATGACAGCAGCAACAGCAGGGACGACGGGACACACAGAGAAAATGGCGTCCACATATTGGGCGCACACAGAGAGAAACTCAAGGGGCCACCTGCGGAGGAAGTAATTAGAAAGGGGCTCATTACGGTGATGGCAGCAGGCGCGTAATTTTAACGACGCGTTCGGGGAGACGCATCCATTCGCAGAAAAGCGATCCAAATAACCTTTCGGAGACACGCAGAGCACTGACACCCATGGCTCGGCCGCAGCAATTAAACGCCACGAGGTGATTAGAGAACGCGTGACGAGAGTTAGGGAAAGTCTCTTCTTGGATGGGAGATATGGGCATTTTTCTTTGGGGTAGGTCTTCTCGTAGGAGGAGGCCTTGTAACTTGCTCGGAGGTGAAGCGGGGAAAGTAAAGGAGAAAGCCGCAGGGTTAGGCTCGGCTCGGCTCGGCTTGGCTAGGCTAGAAGAGGGGGGGGGGACTGGTGTACCGAAGAGACTAGACTCGGACTAGAGGAACGGACCGTTCCTCTATACTCCAAAGAAGAGCTTTCGCTCGAAACGTCACTCTTTTTTTCATTGCTCCCCTCTTTGGTATACCAGTTCCCTCCCCCTTTTTTTTTCTGTGTACATGTATCTCGGCTCGGTTATTCTAGGCTCGGTTAGGCTAGGCTAGATTAGGTTGGATTAAAGTGCCACGACGAACTAAAAAATGATAAATCAACCTGGCTCAGAGACTCAGGGCGCAAAATATAAGTCCCGTCAGCAACAGCAGCACCACCAACAAACTCCTGACTATGATATGGGCTGATTCACCGCTGGAGAGGTTTACACTACCCCATTGCACGCGAAACATCAGATGTGAGATATGAGAATGAAGTTATGTACGTGCAAGCACAACAATTGAGCTCCCCTCCACTGGCTGTACTACGCCGCGAAGAGGTAGATGAAGAAGAAAAAGCACACATTAAAGAAGCACCAATAGTCACTGAGATACAAAGTCAGCAAACATCAGGTCCCGTCAGCAAACATCACGCGGTTCCACGCATTTTCGAAAGAAAAGCCGCGAACGATCCTTAGTTTCGGATTCTGAAAATGTAGGTGACGCCACCGGGAGTTCTGCCGTCTGTCCCCTAGCAACAGCGCTGGTCTCCGCTCTCCGTCCCACATTGGAAGACCACCGGTACCTGTGGTGAGGAGACGGAAATCAGACTTCGAGGAGCAATGTTGCCAGACGCCTTGGCATCTCATGACTTTACGTACCTCTCAAAACTAGTAATTAATTTCATGATACTTCCGCATGACACAGGGAAACATTAGTTGCGGGGGAATATAGTGTGATATATATAGAGAGGGTAATGACACAAATTAGCATTTTAAGCGCGATTTATTCCGTAGCGGCATTTTCAAAGAAATATATCTATCTCCGAGTGTCATTCCTTTGAGAACCAGGTAACAGAATTAAACAGTGCAACACGCACTCCAACTCAAGTCTTGAGCCATTGCGAGCCATGGAGTTTGAGGCAGAATGTTTGAGTTGGTTCGTGTGTGTTGTACTATTTGACCCCGTTAGCCCATTTACGAAGGAATGATATTCTACGAAGTTTACACCAGCTTCCTTCGCCTCATTCAGCTTACTGTGCGAGATATATCTGAGCTTTGCGTAAATGCAGGTGTTAAAGCATTTAAAAAAAAGTTCTTTCAAACGGGCACTAGTCGTGCACTTCCAGTTCTGCATAAGAGCTTCCCCGCTCCTTTCGGAAGAATATATAAGCTTCCGAACAAACGCGCCGCGGCAAAATCGTTGACGGGAGATACCGCCTATCTGAAGCCTCAGACGTACAAAAGTGCAATACAACGAATGACCTTCAAACTAACGTGTCTTTAGTCGTATACTCAATATAATATCAGCGCGCATGAAACTGCAGGTACGCTTTAAATGTACGTTCCAGATATACCCGACTTCGTTTGATCTATCATATATCTATAGTCCTCAGAGTGGCAAATGCGTTCGCCTTTCAGTTAAAGTTGCATCGGTTATTGACTTGGTATTTAACGTTGCATCGGTTATTGACTTTGCATTTGTGGTACTGCAAAGATCTTGAAATACAACGCCAAAACTATGGAATACCTAGATGGCGGAACTACTTCCCTGTGCGCAAATATTACCTTCTCACCACATCCCATTTGTGTCTCATCTCTCGCGAGTCAACAGCCCACGCTCCCCATTCATCGCCAACCATCTCATCATCCACACATGTACACTATGCACTATACCATGCATTAGGTATTCCTTGCCGGAGAAGATGCATGCATTTGGCCTCCCACGCCTTGAACGCGAGCGACCGCGTGCGGACGTCACCGGGAAGATGCACGTCCCTTCTTTCTTTGCAACGCCTGAGCGCCAGCGAGTAATTGCCATGTCTCGAAACGACGCCCGCGCGGGGAGAGCCGTGCGTGCAAAAGGACACCTTCGTCGCACTGGGGTGTTACCCGCCGAAGATCTCGCTTCCTTCTTAGCCCGCCCCTACAGTCGTGTTATTCTCTCGTAATCGCAGTCGGCCCTGCTATTAGCAGCCAACTATGAAAACTCCCAAACTTCATGCGCTCTCGTCTCTTCAGAAGAAGGTGGACGGTTTTGGAGTGAAAGTGTGCAGGGGTGTGTGACGAGAGACTGAGCGGAAATTGCATGCCAGTGAAAATGTGTGTGCGCTAGAGGGCAGCCTTGTAGCCCTCTGTGGTCGTTTGCGTGATTGTGGTGTTTACATTTTCGCTTCCATGTGTAGCATTCGGGGCATGTGTTTTGGAGTAGGAATGTGGCCCCATCGTTTACATCTGCATGAGTGCGACTTGCAAAAATGTAAAGCAGCATACAAACTGGGCGAATGTATGTCGTGCTCGTTTGAACGAGGCACTGAAATGTTTGGAATGACATTAGAATTTTGTTTGTGAGCTGGTGAGTCTGAGTGAAATATATCTCCCAGCGTAACGAATATGTACGTAAATTATATCCCGACACGCTTGGCTAGCGCAAAACCTTCATGGAACTAAATAGAGAACAATTACAAGTGCAGCAGCTATGAGAAGTCTAGTGTGCCTGCTAAATAGACGTAACTGAGCGCAACAACAACAGCACAGATTAATGGATGATGATGATGATGATGTGGGATGCGCAAAATGATGTTCATACCTCGTTCATATCGCGCGGACACACAGCATTATGAAGCTCGCAGGTTACAACCGAAGATTTCACACTGGGAAGTTACACATCCAGGTTAGAAAACACTGACAGGCGCTACACCATATATACTAGCAAATATCTACACTACTATAGCGCCGAGACCTCTCCTCCTCCACATCCAATAATACCGCACTGCAGTGAACAAGGTTCTTGCACATATACCATCACACGCGAACACGCCTGGAACTGTCCCAACCCCAACGGTCATTTAGTCGGGAGGATCGTCCGCGTAAAGGCAAGAATTTGGGCAAAATCTCAGCTTATTGAGATAAGCGAGGTCTGTATCAGTGGATTGTCACTTGGTCGTCGACGCCCAGCTATTAGTACGTGGAGAGTCGTAGCGGTCTGGGTCGACGCCCAAGCGGCGTTCGAGCGTAATGGTATGTCCCGGGCTGGTAGACACCCCATCTAAACCATCAGGCAACGCGGCTGTTGCACCGTGAGGGCAGCTTGAATAACAAATTAGGCCTACGTCAAAGGCGGTGTAACTGCGTGTACGTTCAGGAACGAAGACGGGATTATGCTAAGAGTATCGTCGAAGTGACAGGTTGTATGAGTATATGCGTTGGCCGAGAGAACATGATGTGAATGCTTGGTTGCAACATCATGTGAGGGTATGAGGGGTAGAGAAAAGACCTGCATTTTGTCTATGTGTGAATTGCACGTTAGCTTCCTTCCGGATGATCGTAAGACTAGATTCCGCTGTTTACGGACATGCACGTAAGGAAGATGCGTGAATGGGAAGTACTTATGCTTTGAAGCAAACGTGCTTTTCCATGTTCGAAAACATGCAATGGATTTTGCACAGGCTTGGAATAATAGTGCTGGAAAACATGAATAACAAGTAGCAATGTGGGGGAGGTAAACGTTGCTTCTAGCGCCGCGTGTCGGGGATTTTCGGCGCACGTCAAAAGAACCTCCAGGTGGTCGAAATTACCCGCAGTCCTACCGTGCGGCGCGTGCAGCATGTCGCAACAAAAATAGGCTGACTCGCCTTACGTGTAAATCTACTCCCAATTTGAAGAATAACAAGTCTATAAGATTAATTAACTCATTACCGCATTAACTCATTAACGCATTAACTCATTAACTCATTAACTGATTAACGCATTAACTCAGAGTTGCTATGTTTGCGTGCTTCTACTTTACTTCCGACGACGCTATAGCATCTCCTTGAGTTTGAGGAATACCGGGACAAGGACGGAAAGGACGAGACCTTTCAGCCTTGTCCCTGCGGCAGTCAAATTCAAGGTGATGCAACTGTCACAGGCAGTTACACCAGCTAGATTGCGTGCTGTTATGTGCCTATATGTCTCTATACTGTAACACATTGGTTTACTCCATGTCCTTCGTTCCTTCTTGCAGACTGTTTGGCACGACGGGCCTCTGTTCTGCGTGCAGTAAACCGATACCGGCGTTCGAAATGGTCATGAGGGCGCGAGGCAATGTTTACCATTTGGAGTGCTTCGCCTGTCAACAGTGCAACCACAGGTAACTATACCCTGTAATCTTTCCATGCAGGTCGATTTGTGCCCTCCGTCGCCCAAACCCGTATTCCTCGTTCACCTGGTGACCATTCTTGTCAATTGCTGGCTGTAGCACTGAATGCTTGCTCGTCAATGTCATTGCAACGTCCATCTGTTTCACGCTGGTTCTTTTCTACTGTGTGTCAGCCGCATGACATAACGAGCTGACCACTTATCCAAGACCTGTGATCCTTCTTCACTTCTCGTGCGCTCACCCCCTTGTACCCCACTGCACCGCCTAGCCGATCTTTTTGCAGTTGACAACGGTAACATGTAACAAGCTCTTCCTGATCCTCAGGTTCTGCGTTGGAGACCGGTTCTATCTTCACGAAAACCGTATCCTCTGTGAGTACGACTACGAGGAACGCGCTCTGATGGCCGGCGTCCCGCCGCCCTTCTTCAGCGCGCCGCATGGAGTCCCTCCAGGTCCTGGGAACCCAACGTCCGTGATCCCTTTGACCCCTGTCAAGCGACAGCACTCCATGGAGGAGCCACTGCGAGATGATCGTTCGAGCGGTTACGGCAGCGGTGACTCCCCGTATGATGGTCGGTAGCTATGGCGACCCGTTGCACAGCCCGCAGTGCAAAACCTAGCGCCTCCCGTCAAAAAGCGAAAGTCCAGGAGGTAGAGTAACAGGACTTCCCGAACACAGCCCTTCTCGGGACAACTGTAGGCGTGACAACAGAGTGAGGCGGTTGTGTTTGACGCTGTGCCCATGTGCGTCGTATTTGTGCTAGTCCCCGGAGGATACACTCTGTTGTAGAACAGTTTAGGACATGGGTGTCCTCCACCATTTCTATAAGGATGCAAGTGTTCCTTGAAGGATCACCATAACCAAGACGTGACGGTCACTTTTGCCAGCGTCGTGACTTTGTCAGCATTTGGAGCAACGGATGACTTGCAGCGGATGACTTGCAACGGACATTCACCTGGTCTTCGTGGGCCGCGAAGTCATCTGAATGGTGTAAATATGTGCAGAGAAACGGGATTCTTGACGGTTATTGTACAGAAGTGCCGTGCTGGACAGTGTGTGGCGCGATCTCTTTTTTTCTAGTTGGTAGGTCGACGTTCTTATACGGCCAGGCAAGTGCAAGTGGCATTTAAGACTGTTCAGAGATTCTATATACTGCAGTCAACTTTGTACAGTGTATTTACCTTCTCTGTTGCAGTGAGTGGTGTGGTCGTTGTTCACAAAGCAGTTCGCTTCCACATTCTGTTGTCTTTTTGTACTGCTCCTTCACATTTAGATTGAAGTGTTTTTTCTCTACGTTCCTTTTCATATACGCCAAAGAGATGCGTTTTTCTGTACAAAGGGTTAGCGCCCGTGTATCATATCTGGTAATTCTAACATGAAACTTTGTTGTTGCAACTCATGTGTATGCGCTGTCTCTACAAACACATGATAAACACCTGGTTTTATTAATTAGGAGGTACACCAAGGGACGTCCTCGATGACTTGTATAACGATTGACATATGCATCGCCTCGAAAAAGAAAGAAAGAGCAATAGGTAGACCCTTGAAGGGTATAGCACGCAACCAGTAGTGTACTTGAATCAACACAGCAGGTTTACATCGTGCATGTTTAGATGCAATGCACTGTAGTTACCTTTTCCTATGAGCTACTCATGAAAATCCGGATGAACGTAATGAATGCCGAGGACAAGGTAAAACAACAAACAAGGAAAGCAACCATTCCTCGTGATGTTTCTTCATCGCCGTTATATGATAGGTTACATTTGGTTATTAGTATGTTGCACAACAGGGGCAAATGCCCACACCCCTGTGTAATGGAACACTTACTCCCTCGAGACAAATGAAACGATGGGCGGTATTTATGTGACTTTATGCTTTTATCTATCGTTTTCTCCTTCCTGTATCGCGTTTTCTCTTAATTGCCTTGTTGGTCGAGGGCATGAATGAAAAATAGGCGCGATTCTCTGGAAAATGGCACGCAGTAGCTGCTGATAGTATATTGTCAGAAGTTTCTGTACAGTTCATCCCACGCAGTGATTGTTCGCTGTGTAATGCAAGTTAACGTTTTTCTTGTGAATAATAACACGAGTGAATGCAACACTGTCCCTGTCTGAATTACTTCCACGGCGCATAAGAAGCTCCCTAACACGCAAGTGGTGGTGCCAAGCACACTTGTACTTCAGCTGAAACGATGACGTGTTTCGACTAGCAGATAAAAGAGAGAAAGGAACAGATACACTAGGAGATACACTAGGCACTGCGGTAAGTACTCTCTTGCTAATAATTTGTGTGACGTAAAGTGCTATACGAATTGTCGCCTTGCATATGCATGGTGGACTATCATTTGGGACATAGCTTATGTATGTCAACCAGGCGTGTGTGTGTGGGGGGGGGGGGGGGCGGGGGTTATCGAGGGTTAGGGGAGACTAGGTGTGGTGAGTACGTGAAAGGCTCACGGCCACTCCGTTTGTGAGGAAAAATAGTACTAGTAGTGCTGTTCCAGGGGACATGTACGTCCATTTGACACAGGGGCTCTTGGCCAGAAATTACACGGAGTGCTATCTCGCATCTAAGAGTCAACGTGTCATTTGTTTGAGTTGTTCTGCCCGTGTTCGCCGCAGTCACGCAGCCGTGGCCTTGTGATAGAGCGTCCGCGCGGTGCGTGGCAGACGGTTGGCTGCGAACCCGCCATGGGGATACCCAGCAGTAAAATCGGTATAGAGACTGTTGCGCTACTTGGCGCTCGTTCCCTCAGAGATGACACATTGAGGAAGCCTCGTAAACCTCACAGCCCTGTTCTCGAAACTGTAATTGCCGCTGTCGTCTAAGTTACCCATCACAGAACGAATCGCTTTACGTCCCAAACCGTTCGGCAGACCGGCGCAGGACCAGAGGCGGATATGGGGGGCGGGGGGGGGGATCAGGATGTCCTGACCCCCCTCAAATTCTGTCGTGACATAGAGTTTCAATTGACCTTAGACCCCCTCCCCTTCCCCCATCAGAAAAATCCTGGATCCGCCTCCGCGCAGGACCAATAGACCAACGGACCTCGAAGGTTCCGCGACACCCATTCGGGACCCTGCCAGACCCTGGTACATGCAGCACCGTCGTTCCCGTGACAGACGATCCCGCACCAACACTGTATAGCCACATGGACCTGGCGCGGGGCTGCAGAAGCATCGCTTACGTTTCTCACTTGCTTTGGGAAGTTCTTCCAAGCGCTCCGTTTGGAGGACCGCCACTCAGTTGAGCCGTCCCCAGAATACTCCACAGAAGAGCTCAATACTCTTTGCCCGCTGTATGTGGTCCGGTAACTTCACCGGGCCAGCCATCGCACATATGAATGGCGTCGTGGCAATCTTGAACGACAGACAACTCCCTTGACGACCCTGCAGCGACCAGATGCACTGATGAGCATCGAAGCAGCGGTACATGATGTAAAGGCACACAGCCTCCAACTGCTAGCCTCTCCAGGAACATTGGTCAACGACGGCTTCTTGGTTGACATGCATGAGATTAAGGAGGGGGAAGTGTGTGGTTTATCGAGAACGATGTGGGGTGCGGCGCGGTGCGTGTGACTGGTTTCGTTAAAAGACGTGTGACAGACGGGACACGCAAGACTTTTTTGTACAGCTTTTTACCGGAGATTTCCCGGAGTGCCGGCTCGTACAGGTCGGTCGCTGAATCCTAGTGGGATCCAGGACGTATTCCCACAGGCTGAATGAATCAAGATCATTAC